>NC_088337.1:5132857-5461071 GCF_036884655.1 Musa acuminata AAA Group | reverse complement strand
TGCACTAATTCACCCCCCCCCCCCCCCCCCCCCCCCCCCCTCTTAGTGCTCTCGATCCTAACAATTCTAAAACCTTCCTCTTGGGCTAGGCTATTCAGAAGGTTCTTCATTGGGCTAGAAGAAAAATTAAGCTGGAGTCAGTATTTCTCTAGTATATAGCTATAGTACTGGACTAGAAGAAAGCCAACAACACTCCAAGGCTTGGTCTCTCAATCTCTAAGATAATTTTTTTTAGTAGGACCCCTTTGCTTAATTACTTGAAAGTTGAGTTACCTAAAAAAATGAGGCATTGTTTTAATTTATCACATTGTTGATTTAGCATCTAGATTCTTCTATTTTTAATTCTTGAATGAAGAAGACATCACTAGGGAGCCTTGGTTCCTTCGTGGCTAAATCCTCTCCTTATTTACCTAACATCATGGATTTTAATGTATGTGTGAAAAACTTACCCATGCGTTTATTTGGGTGTTGTTCCAAGTTATCTAGTTGAATTTCTCCCTCCCAACCTTCCTCTTTGTATTTCATCTATCGTAAGAAACTTCATTAAGATAAACAATATCACAATAATAGGATTTAAAGGTAAATTTGTTAGGGTTTATATTCTTTTAGATTTCTTTAAATCTTACCACAATATCCTAAATTTATGTTTCAAATACAAAATAATTAACCATAGATTGGAGCACTATATCCTCTAAACTTGTTATTATCCCTAAACCTTTTAACAATAAAGGTAGGGCTCTAGAACTTCTAGCGAAGGAAGGGAGAGAGTCTCTCTACGAGCCTTAGATCAAAGTCCAAAAGCACAATTGAGCAAAGCATATGCAACTTCCTCATGGAGGGTGCCGTAGCTCCATTTTCAAAGCCCATAAAAACTCAAACGACTCTATCGAAGGCTGTCTAAGACTCTAACATGGTCTTAGTTAACCATGATAGTACTAACCCTATTTTATTAGAAATCGATAAGTTTAGAATCTTGGCCATAGGCACAATATAGCAAAAGATAAACTCGAACTCTCAAGGGCATAATAGACCTTTTAATCGCTCGAGGTAGGACTTAGAATAATAGAAAGGGAAGAAAGTTTTTAATGAGGCGACATGAGCTTTGAGTTCAAGCCACTTGAATATGACTGGGCAAGGCAAGTCATCCCAGGTTTCAAAGTTATCTTTTAGCTCCTTTTGATTTCTTGTCAATAGAGACAAAAGTTATCATATTTGGGTCATTCCATCTAACCAAGGGAGCTCTTTGGATGTCGCTAGGGATGTGCCTTTTGGGGATCTTGTCCTCTTGATGGTAATGGAGGATTGAGACTCACATCACTCATAATGCTAGTAAAGAACTTACAAGTCATAGGTGCCATGTAAACTAATCATGTGAGTAATTACATGTGTGACATTTTGTATAGTTTTTTACTTATTATTATTATTGACATATTATCGCTTTATGTTACATGTTGTATATATTGTGATGTATTTGGATCTATGCAATGTGAATTGGATCATGATGAGTTTATAATAATGAGACTAATTCACTTGTAAACACAGACCCTAAATATTTTCGATCATAGGTTACTCGATAGGGACATCGAGATAACTGAATAGACTGATGTATTATATACCTATCCATATGATGGAGGTGGTTGGTATCATAGTTGCTCGTGTAAAGATACTAGGGATATAGTGCATGTGCTCATTGAAGAATGAGTTTACTGATTGATATGCTCACGAGAAGTTGAATAGTTAATGATACCTCAGTGTTAGATAATGGTTTTTATTTTTATTTTATTTTATTTAGGTTTAATTAATTTGAGTTTTCTTGGCTATCGTTATACTTGGACTAATAAGTAATTTAATTTATCTCATATTTCTTGCTAACGATTATTGGTATTCATATTTTCGTAATATATTAGTTTATCATCATCCTAAGGTCTTATCAGATCATGCCCCCCTCCTAGTTAATCTCAATCTAATTACTAAAAAACCCATTTTGTAGGTCTCCTATATTCTAATATACAATCTTTTAGTTCAATTATAAAGATATTGATAACATTATTAAAATTTTTGATAGATTGACTCATTGACTCTCTTTATCGAAGCATCTGCACTTTAATCTCTCTAATATGGGAAAGAGCATGATTGCTTGGAGTAAGTACAATCTTGAATTTTTAAAAGTCAATATCAAGAACACCATTAGAGATATTCTAACTTGGAAAATAGAACTTGAACTCACTGTTTGACAATGACCATCACTCTTATCGCTCTTAATAATAGGCTCATTATACTTCAAATGCAATTGCACTTGAAGTGGTAGATAAAGACTAAAACTCAATAGATGAGTGAGGTTGACAAGAAAACTAAATTCTTCTATAATATGGTTAATATTAGAAGGAAAATAAATACTATCCATATTATTCAAAATTCCTCTCAACTTATCATTTTGAATATCAATGCTATCCTTCTAGATTTTGTGCAACGGTACCACCAAATGTAGAATGATTACCCTTTTTTCTTTAATATTCTAAGCCTTCATCATGTTAACTTATTAAGGATTTCAACATCTATGAAATCTATTCAACCCTTTCCTCTGTGAGCTTGGGAAAAGCTAAGGTCTATATGACTTTATAATTGTATTCTTATAATTTTCTTTTAAAAATCTATCCACACATTTTAGCCACATTTAGTGAATTTCACAAGTCTACTAGGATTTCTAAAAGTTGAGTGCAAATATTTTTTTATTTTTTTATGTCTAAGATCAATAGTCCTAAAAAGATTTTTAATTTCTGTCTCGTTGTCTTGTGTAATATTATTTACGAGTTATGACCAAAGTTCTCTCTTGGGTTGGTGTCTATTCTTAATACTATTATTGATCAGAGTCAATCTCTCTTAGGTTGGTACATAATATTCATAATAATATTCTTATTATTAATAAGTTAGTTTACATCATGTTTAAATCTAATACTTTCATTTCTATAAAAAATTGACATTGAAAAAGTATACGATCAAGTTTCCAGGGATGCTATTATCAATGGAGACGCATAAACTTTCCCAATATTTTTATTCAATTGACAAAAGCTTACATTTATTCTCCCTTTTTTTTATTATTACATTAATGGGTATACTTTTAAATATTTTGGTGCTTCTAGGGGGATTAGATAAGGGAATCCTATATCCCCCTACCTGTTTATTATTATCTAATAATTTTTATCTTCAATTTTGGATGACTTAACCAATGACAATAAGATCCTCTCTTTCAAGATTAAGAGAATTAAGATATCTCATCTTATGTTTGTTAATAATGTTATCATGACTATTAGAGGTAGTCAAAAGTCTCGTAGAAATCTTATCAAGATCTCTTAAAGTTACTCTAAATTTATCAACTTAAAATATTAATAAGTCCAAGTTTCTCATTTATTTTTCAAAGCATTGTAATTCTTTTGTTAAGCACAATAGCATAATATCTGCAACTTTTTTCAATATGAAAGAAAGAAATTGGCTCATGAAATACCTTGCTACTTTTATATCTCACAATAAGCTTCTTAAGAGGCTTCAAATGATCCTTGTTGATAAAGTGATTAATAGAATCTAGGGGCAGTAGAAAAATCTTATAAACTCCAGCTAGAAAAACTATCCTTATCAATGCTGTGATCAACTCTATACCATTGCACTTTTTGATAACTTGTTATATTTCGGATAAAGTTATCTATAAGACCAATCATCCCTTTAGGAAATTCTTTTGGGGTTGGAATGAATCTAAGAAGGGCTGTAATCTTATAAGCTAGCATTCTATATAACCTTCATCTAGTTAGGAGAATGATGGTGGCCAAAAGATTGCTTCTCCTCCTTAAATGAGCAAAATACTCTTTGGATTAATATGCTCAAAGCCAAATATGACCCTACACCCTCAACTTGTTGATATCTTGAACTCTCTCAAGGCTTTAAGATCTGATTCCCTTATTAATATTGGCAGTGGCAGATCCATGTGTAGTATTTCATTCACTTTTTAGCCAAATTTTACTAACTTTAAAGAGGCTAATAATTTCAAGATAGTGTCTGATTTGATTTCATTTAACTAATGAGAATAGCTCTATTTTGTTGCAAAATGTTGAGAAGGTAGCTACTATCCACATTCGTCTGGTCCTTAATGATGATGCTTAAAGTAAGTACAGATTACTCAATAAAGAACAACAAGCACTTGACAATACTAAGGTCGATTGAAAGACTATTTGAAAGGTTGTAGTGGTTCCGAAGGTGAAAAATTTTTTGTGAAAACTGGTATGAGGTAGGCAGTCTACTTTTGTTTGGTTCTCTAGATTTTTTTTTTTTTTGTGTGTGGAAGGGTATGATTCATTAGAAGTATCTTTCGCTTAAGTTTGAACTTTTGTTTAAGAATAGTTTTAAATAATTTTTGAATTTTTTTTCTAGACTAAAAAAAATAGTAGACGACTAGAAGGATGACTAAAAAAAATAGTGCTTTGTTACGAAGCACTGCTCTAATATGATAAGTACTGTCGCATCGACTAGCCCTATCTCGGGGCAACCTCGTTAGTACTTTAATGCATTGTTATTGCTAAAGGCTGCTAGCAAGTGTTTGAATTCCTTAGACAATATTATTCTTGTTGTTGCGAAAGTAAAGTATTTGCACAGTAGATGCAAGCAAACGAGAAGTTTGACCTAATTTAGAGGTTAGCAATGAGAAGCCTGACCCAAGTAAAATAACTATGATGTAATATGATGGCTTTAATCGGCGAGACTATGACTGTGATACATCGACCTGAAGGAGGAGGAGGGGAATATTGGATGGAGCAGAAATTTGTGTGCTTCCAATCTAGTTTTGATTTCTCCATTGAAACTGATGTCGCATTTGTTGGTTGCTCGATGATATTTCATGTTTAGGATATCAAGAATAGACGGAGGTTTTTGGTGGTTGTGGGCTACTGTGAAGGTACCACTTGCTGAAGATGAAGGTATGCTGGCAGTCCCACAGGTTGCGGTGGTGCACTTCACAACTAACATGCTAATTATATTTAATTATATTTAGTATCTTAATTTTTATATTTTAAAAAATTATATTAACATTCATATAGTTACGAAAGTGAAACATCTAAATTCATTTATTCTAACATCATCGATTTTATCGATGAAAATAAAAAAATAAAAGATAAAAAAATAATTTTAATATTTTAGTTAATAGTAGTGGACGACATCGATAGTGGTGAACGACAACATTATTGATGGTTGTGAATAACTGTTGGAGAGCAACAAAAAGAAATGAGGGTCACTCTACATTTGTATTAATGGTCATTTTATTACTCAACAATTGCATTGACATTGATATAGATATCGAGCAACTCTTTTTGCTTTGCATTTGCATATGTGTTGACGAAAGGGTCACTTCGATAACTTTTGTTGACGTTGACGTAAATATAGAGTGACTCTTACCTTTTATTGTCGCTCTTTTCATTTACAACAACTACCTGCGGCTCTTAGCAACATCATCATTCGTCACTATTAACGTTGTCCGCTATTATCAATTGAAACATTAATATCTTTATTTTTTATTTTTATATTTTTATTAGTAAAATTCACGAGACTAGCCTAAATGAACATAAATATTTTACTTTTGTAATTATATGGATGTGAATATAATTTTTTAAAATATAAGGATCAAAATATTAAAGATAATTAACTATTGAGATAATATGTAATTAGTTCACTTACTCAATTATCATAACCTTATGATTATTTTTATATTCTCATGATTAAAAATATTTTTAATTTTTAATAAACGAGTTTAATTTACAAATCATCGGTGGACTTAATTATAAATTTAGTGAACGAGACGTTCAAACCATAACATTTGGTAAATAAAATTTAATTATAAAGTTTTTTTCATAAGATTTTAAATTATTAAACTTTGCTAATTAGTTTTGAGGCAATAAATCGGTGGCTTTTGTTCGACAAGGAAGGCTGGTCCGACGGAAGAGAGACGTCACTCCATCCCATCGGCCATTCCCAGAGGATCCCTGTTAGTTGCCTCTTCGTGTCTGGAGCGGAGGAGCCGATGGAGAAGGTGAGGCCGCAGTTCGTTCTGTTCGGGGACTCCATCACCCAGCAGTCCTTCAGGCCCGGCGGTTGGGGCGCTGCTCTCGCCAACACCTACTCCCGAAAGGTATCCTCTCTCTCCTTGCCTCATCAACTCGTGCTTCTTTCGTCGACTACTATCAGATCCCGATCCAATTCGTAACATCTAGCAATCCATGTCGTATAGATCTCGCATTTCTATTTTGATTCTTAATTCTTATCGGTTTTTGGTAAATCCTATTTCCTATCTGCTGTAGAACTGTGGATTTTTTCCTGGTCGCTTGTCTACAACTCCTTTGGCTGATTTCTTACTGATTTTTTTTTTTGAATAGATTGCATGCTTCATTTGTAGATGTGATGAATGCCAGATGCAAGATATTCAACTTCCACCCTATGCGGCATCATGAGTTAACAGTAGAGTATGGATTGACGATTTAACTACGAAGCTTAGATAATCTAAGGGCTTTTTAAATTTTTTTTCTTAGTTCAAACTTATCTAACTTTACAAAATTAATATATATCTTATGACCTTTTTAAAGATAATGATGAAATGAAACTTACTTTACAAAAACCCATTTATATCAAATTACTTAAAGAACAAGAGAGAGAATTTTCAAAACTTACAATTAAATGTAATCTAGACGTTAATAGATTTGACTCCTAGGTTTGAATGCATATATGAAAGTGAGAAGGGAGAGCTCCAGAGAGAGTGTTAATATTTGTGTCAAGTCATATTTTCCCAACAGCTATATTCACTTGTTTATGTAAAATATTAACACTTAGTGATATGTTATATTGTTACCTTCTAATAACAACTTCTTTCTTTGATGGAAGAAGATATCAGTCAGAAGATAGAATGAAAAGGAGATGAAGAGAAAAGAAAACAGGAGTAAGATAAAAGAAATGGAAGAATATGAGAGGAACTATTGAAATATTTACTTAAGATAAGGATCAGTTCTACATCTTGTTATATTGTCACATCTCATCTACGTACGGATTGCATTGTGAGAGAAACCCTGATGCCTATCTCATCTTAATGTTTATCTTCAAACCTCAATCTTCGGCTCTCTCGGTGAGCCTCCCAGATGCAATTTTCAAGGGGAATGGAGACTTGGATGAGGGCAACCCTCTATCCTCTTTGGTGACAGTCCATGGGTAGCCAACCAAGACTTTTTAGCTAACATGGGACTCCCACTCTGCATATAACTCCTACCAAGTGAAGAGTTGGTAATCCAATTTTGAAGTGGAGCCCAATTATATCTGATCTGGTTGAGATATAGATATTCTGAGATGGTAAGGTCTGAGTGGACTGGCTAAATCCAAAGTCTTGACACTATAGACTAGTCAAACCCTTTTAAATCTGATTAAATTTGAGTTGAACTAAACATTGATAAAGGGCACCATGTTGTTGGAGCGTGTTGATACGGCCTATGGTTTCCTCCCCATGGTTGTCCAATTTTATTGAACATTCAAGATTGCAAGGCACCCCGTACTTTCGGGAAATCTTGGCCAATTGCTTGGCACTGGACCAGCTCAAGAAGGTTTTTTTTCCCTCCTAGTTCCTTTTTCACTGTTGTCGAGGTTGTGGGATCTCTTAGCCCCCCTTCCATTTGGTGTTGAGGTTGAGAAGGGATCTGGGTCACTTGGAATTTGCATCATACCACATGAACCCTAACTAGAACCCAACATAACTTGATAAGCTGCTGTATTTCCCCTTGGCCAATCCCTATTGGTAGGCTGTAGGGTAGGTCAACTATATCTAGTAGCTTGTGGCCCCAACCAATGGCTAGAAATTCCTCTTAACTTTGCCCCTTCTAGATTTCAGGTAGGGTCTAAATTCTTCTCTTTTTTCTAACTTATGCTATCCCTTATTCAATCTGATTAGGTGATCTCTTTGAGTCAATTTGGGTGGTATTAGGGTTGATCCTAGGAGTGAGTTTAATCTGGATTGTAGTGATCCGATTCCTACTCCCATTAGGAGTTGGAACTCGTTGATTTATTAAATATTGGCTAAAGTTGTACAAAGTTCTACACAAGCCAGAATATGAGTCCATGAAAAACTCAATTCATGCTTGCATTATTATGGTGGTGCTTAGCCCCTCCTCCTGACTACTTTGGCCTGCCATGTGGCCCAAAGTGGCTTGGGGCAGGTTTGGCACCCCTTCGATTGACCTATCCTCTCTCCTGCTGGCATAGAAAGGGTTCTTTGGGTATTGTATTGTGTTGCTGAGTCTCCCTGAGATGTTGATGATTATCCATTGTTAATGGATAGTTACATGCTAACAAAATTCAAGTGATGGTGTGTCCCCTTTTCTTTCTTTAGAAGAATTAGATATGTCTGTCTTTGCATGTAGGGAGTTCTTTGTTTCTTCAAATGTTCCCTTTTTTGTGGTTTCTTATTTGCTATATCTGTTGCTTTCCAGGCTGATGTAATTGTTAGAGGCTATGGTGGCTACAACACAAGGTGGGCTTTGTTCTTGCTTAATCACCTCTTTTCCCTGGTATGTCTTTGCAATCTCTATAATTTTTTGCCTTGTTTTTGTGCATTCCATTTTGTGCATATTTTTTGCAGGACTTTATTGTCTTGCAGATGCTGTGCCAATAGTATTTTAGTTTTAGTTGAGTATATATGCTTGTTTCTGTTCGACCACTGAGTGATCATGTTTAGGTGTCTTGTTCATCTTTTCTGAACTAAAAGGCTTTACATGTGTGTGTGTGTGTCTGCAGAGCTGCACAGCACCTCCTGCTGCTGTAACTATCTTTTTTGGCGCTAATGATGCAGCCCTTTTGGGGCGGACAAGTGAACGTCAATATGTGCCTCTTGAAGAGTACAAGGAGAACTTAAGGAAAATTGTTAAGCATTTAAAGGTAACAGGGTTTATTATTTTTATTTTGTAATTGTGATTCTTAATATCCTTATATCTTGCATTGTTATCTAATCTTTGCTTGGCCTTTATGCTTGTATGGCAATTATAGTGGCAAGGACTTCAATTTCGCTCAGACTGTTCGTACTGATCGATATTTGTTGGTCCAGATCTGAACTAAGATGCTGATCATGTTTAGGAACTTTTCCAGGACCTTGTAGTATTTTAGAAGTAATTAAAGGTAACTTAAAATTATTGTAGTACATCACTGGAGCAAGTTGCTGTGGCAGTTACTCTATATTAATAATGATGTGAAGCTCAATAGCATTTTAGATTGAATAAAATGATGGGTCATAGTAATGACTCAATTAGCTGATAAAAGGTAGATCAAATTGATTCATGCAAGAAAATAATACACAAACTTCATTGGGTTGATGCGTTTTGAGGCTGCAAACAGCAGCTTTTAATAAATATCCATATGTGCTTTACTTATAATTTACTTAGGGTTGCTGTGTCTCCTGAAAATATAATGGCCACCTATAACAATAAGCCATAGCCCCATAAATCTTGAAGGTCTAGGATATTTTTATAGCTGATTTATAAAAAAATTGTTGTTTATTTAAGTTTATTTTCTGTTGGCATTTGCTATTTAGTACCAGATGTAATTTGTTAGTTTGTTGATGCATGCATATCTTATGATTTTGTGCATGTTGTGATCTTACAGGAATGTTCAGCCATGATATTGGTAGTGTTGATCACTCCGCCCCCTGTTGATGAGCAAGGACGCAAAGAATATGCACGGTTTGGTTTCTTTTTTTCCCCCTCCATCTTCTCACTCAACAATAATGGTATTTCACGACATTTGCTGTCGATTTCAGTCTTTTGTTACATGCTAAGTCCAATTACATATTTTGCACTCGTCTTTTATTTTTTCTTTGAGAAATGCATTCATAGACAATAGGGAGTTTGGTTGAACCTTAATGTGTATTACTCTATGAGGAATGGTACAATAGACACCTAATAGAACTCTGAACATAATTGGGAAACTAAAGTTCAAGAGCTGAACAAATTCAATCGCTGACATCAAATTTTGAATTGTAAAAGATATTACCAGAGAGCACAAAAGAATCTTCTAAGCATTTTTAGGATTATATATCAACTTAGGCATATCTGATGGATATTTTGATCAAGGTTGAAATATTGGTCTGATATATAGTTTGAGCAATCAGTTGGATTGGTACGCACCATTGGGTACCATAAAAAACCTAAAAAAAAATACATACCAATTAAATCTGACTTACATGGTCTAATAACGATCATCAGTCAGGCTGGTAGATATCAGTTTACACACTGGCCCAACCAGTATTTGAAACTTTAGTTTTGACATGATATGAAATTTGTAGGATATAGCTATTGAGCAAACAGCGAGGGAGGTAGTTGTTAGTGGATTAGAACACGTGGGTAAGAAGCTGGAAGGTATCCAGTTTTGATACGATATGAGAACTGATGTAATTCAGCATACCAATTCTTACAAGAAGATAAAGACAAAGCCCTCAGACCGAAACTCAAAATCGACTTTTTGTGTCATCCAATTGTATTGCTTTTAATAGTAGGAAATAAACAAGATTAAGCATTAAATAGTGAATCATGGGTGATATTACATGATAATTTTATAGGAAATGTGCTAAAAGTTCACATTACTCTGCTTATTAAAGCTTATTAAGTATTATTTTGTTAGACATTTCATTAAATGAAATTGCTTTTTTGTTACCAAGATCTGTATATGGTGAGAAGGCAATGGAACTTCCAGAAAGGACAAATGATAATACTGGTGCTTATGCAAGGCAGTGTGTTGAGCTGGCTAAAGAGTTGCATATTCCTTGCATTGATCTATGGTCAAAGATGCAAGAAACTACAGGATGGCAGAAAAAGTTTCTAAGGTAATCTCCCAGTGTGCTTTTTTGCATTTTTTATGCTGATGATAAATTGGTAAGTTATTTTTGTAACTTCAAATCCAAAGCCAGTCCATACAGTCTCCTTTCCATTAAATTTAGTCATCTACTCATGAGTTTTTCTTCATTTAATTTGGTTTTGGTGAGTTCTTACTAATATTAGATGGAACTATGGTAAGACCCTAAAGTCTTATCGTGAAAGAAATGGGAGAAATGGGGATGTTCTGATACCAAATGATAAGACCCTAAAGTCTTATTGTCGCTCTGATACCAAATAATAAGACCCTAAGGTCTTATCGTGGAAGAAAGGGGAGAAAAGGGATGATAATGATCGCTTTGAGGGGATCGGCCTCCTTGATCGCTTCGAGGGGATCGGCCTCCATCGCTTCGAGGGGATCGGCCCTCCTTGATCACTTTGAGGGGATCGGCCTCCTAGGGTTTGTCCACAGAGTGGAATAACATTTGATTGATTGATTGATTCCAAAAGAAAATGTTACATTACTATTTATAGAGTTCCACCTAGAGTTCACCAGGACTTGGACTCTTAATAATAAATAAATATTAAATAAACTTCTACTTAACTCTACTTGAACTAAACATACTCAATAAACAACTGAATTAAATAGACTCAATAAATATTATTCAAAAGCTCATAAAAAGAGTCCTAACAAACTATGTCATTTAATTAGATGGAACTATGTCATACAATTTTTTAAATAGATTTTCTACTAATGACTTTATTTTTTGTGTAGGATTGGTATTTGACAAGTACCAGGGATATAACTTGGTATTTGACAACTGGTGACTGGCAAGCTTGATATTGACCGATACCACCTAGTTGTCCCTTATCTATGCACTAATCAACCATGAAACCTGAGAATACTATGTGTTACGTAATGGTCTGACTGGTTTTTGAGTATTTGACTAGTACCAGGGAGATAACCTGGTATTTGACAACTAGTGAGTGGTAAGTTTGATATCGAGTGATACCACCTAGTTGTCCCCTAACTGTGCACTAATCAACCTTGAAACCTGAAAATACTATGTGATATGCAATGGTCTGACTGGTTTTTGAGACCAAGTTTACAAGTATCATGTAGTATTGTAACTTAACCATACAACAAAAAAAAAAAAAAAAGGAGAAAAAGAGTATGTTAGCTTCTAGCATCATCACAGCCCTCTTAGCAGAGGATACCAGAGCACAAATTGTCTTGTATTTACCAGGCTAGGTCCTCTTGATTTGGCACCAGTATAATCAGAGTACTTGAATTATTGAATCTAGGACCCAGCGATGAACTATAAAAACAATTTATGGCTTTAAGCTGGTAGTGTGTGTCAACTCCACAGTTTGACTCAAAGACCAACTGGACGGTTGTCGGTTGAATCCAATTCTTACAAACAGCTGACACTGTGTTATGCCATAATTTGTTATATATGTCATTGTATTTCAAGATATGTTTGAATATGCCTTAAGCTACGTCACTACTGTTGGAGTTTCTAGTTAATTAGTAATGGTTCAAAATACATGGCGACCATCTTTGCTGTATGTATTTTATAAGAATGATATACTCAAACTGGAAAGTGAACAATCACAAGGTCCTTGCCCACGAGTTGACTAACCAAAAAGTTGAATACTCTACAGTATGCAGATTAATGCAAATAGTTTTAATTGGTATTGCTTTCATTTATGGAGCTGGTATTGCTTTCATACATGGCGACCATCTTTGCTGTATGTATTTTATAAGAATGATACACTCAAACTGGAAAGTGAACAATCACAAGGTTCTTGCCCACGAGTTGACTAACCAAAAAGTTGAATACTCTACAGTATGCAGATTAATGCAAATAGTTTTAATTGGTATTGCTTTCATTTATGGAGCTGGTGTTTAATCAGTTTCAGATCCTATTGTTGTAAAAAGTAATAGAATTGGATTAATTACCTATTTTTGCGGGAACAATTAATAGACTGACTGAAATACAAAAAGGTTGGGATCTTATCCATTTCTGGTATTAATTAATAGTTGTTCTGTAACTAAAAATGGTCTGTTTTCTTATTTATAGTATTTGAACTCTCTTGATAAAGGGTGCCATGCATGGTTTGCAATTAAAATTGTACTTTTTCTTGACATAAATATTTCTAATACGTGTGGATTCAAGTAAATGAAACATCTCCAAGGCTTAAGTAGTTTGCATCAACTAATCCGGACCAGAAGTTCCTATACACAAGTGTATTGGAGCCTTCTGATAGTCTTTATATGTTACCAAGTCTAAGTCAATTGGAGACTTCTCAATCATGTTTTGATTCCATGCATATTTATACATTGTACAAGCCAAGCTGAGATAGTGGTTTATGTTAGTAGATAAAAGCTCTGCCCAATGAGTCTCTCGGCAACACCAGATTACTAATGCATGATGCACTGATACAAATCGTTTTTCCAGTGATGGCTTGCACTTAACAGAAGAAGGCAATGCAGTTGTTCACGAAGAAGTTGTACAGGTTCTCACGGATGGCCACCTCCGAGCTGAAGCAATGCCATACGATTTCCCTCACCATTCGGAGATTGACAGTGATCACCCTGAGAAAGCATTCGAACCAAAGAGCTAGGTCCTTCCCATCTTGGTAACATGGCGTATGCATATTTTACTGCTCCATTGAAATGTCGAGTGATCTTGGGACACTTTACCACTAAACCCATATTGTTTTTCTTGCACTGGTTTGTCACTTGACTATTCAAGTGCATCTATTTGTTTGCATGCTTTTAATCCGTGAGCTATTTGTCTGCTGGGTAAAATAAGTACCAATTATCTGTGATACAATGTTTTATACCCTGTCAAGATCACTGTAGCAAACTGAAATATGCAAGATCCAGATGCTTCAAATTGATGTTTTCTTTATTTTTCTGTTTTTTTAAAGATTGGATTGAGACTTGTGTGTCCTCAATAGTTTGGTCTAATTCATGACAATTTTCAAATATCACATTATCAATAAACTATAGATTTAAATAAATAAATATCATTGAATGAGGTTCTGTAATTTTGGAGCTTGAAGACTATAAATTCAACTTTCTTTAGACTAAATGCAATGAAAAAAAATGAGTAAAATGCTATTCTGTTTCCTTATGATTATTTCTAAAAAAGAATCAACCTTATGAAAATTAAATTTATTGGTGTCACCTTAATAATGACATCATTTGTGAGAAATTTAAATAATACCACAATCAACTCTCATATTACCATCAAGTACATCTATCCTACTCTTTAATCTTCGTCGATGTCGTATGTCCTCGAATAAAGATAGAAGTGTTTTCTTCCATTGATGCGCGATTCAGAGATTTCAGTGGTGGGTTATGATGTGCTTGATAGCACAATCTCAACTGCAACAATAATTGGAGAGAATAGGGTTAATTGGTTAAAGCTGAAATCTTCCCCAGTAGGGAGTTGGAGCGGGAGCGGGAGTGGGAGTGGAAGTGGGACACCAACTACAGTTGAAGACAACGTTGCGCCTCCATCCCCGCAGCACGGCGCATCTGAAGCGGAGTTCCTTTCTTCCCTCGCCACCATTCCCCACATCCTCATCATACAACCATTAGCAAGCAAACGCCCATGCCGATGATGGCGTTGTTGGCCTCTCCTCATCCGCCGACCATCTTCCGTGCCCTATCCTGTAAGCGTAACCATCTCCGCCCCAGAATCACATCACCGCCGCCCTCTCTTCTACTTCTGACTGCCAGGAACCTATCTCTGGTTCTTGCGAGATCCGCGGATGGATCTGCTGACGCCGCAGACGGGAATATGGAGAAGAAGGACGAGGCCGTTCCTCCTACTCCTCGTCCTCTGGAGTCGGAGAGGAATAAGCAGCCGCATCAGCAGCAGCAGCAGTACCACCACCATGAGATTCGTGATGGTTCCGTGGTGAAGACACAAGCGCTCAAGTTCGAGGACACGAGATGGGTTGGGGGAACCTGGGATACGAGGCAGTTTGGGAAGAATGGAAGAACAGATTGGGACGCCGTCATACATGCCGGTAAGCCTCTCTTTTCTTCTTGACCTTTTACAAGATTGTGCATCAATATGGTCTCCCAAGTCAAACTTGCGTTAAATTATTTATCATCTTTGTGCTCTAGCTTCCTGATAGATCTCCAGATGTTTGTAGCGCGTGCTATATGGTTCATTATGCTTAAGGAGCAGTATACAAGTGTAGTTATCCTTCTTAATTTGGTTGGTTTATGCAATATCATAGGAGGTGGTGTGTATTTGATTTCTTTTATACTGATTTAATTGGACTAGTTTCCTTATCAATACATCTCAGGTCACTATATTATATTGTGCATCTACCTTATCCAAGCCAGATTAAATCTGCCCACAAATTTATGTAGCTACTGTGCTTAAACTACCATGACCAAGTAATGTTGGAGGTCTAGGTTTGTGTCTCCTTGGCCACTAAGTTGTCTAGGCAATGCCACAATGAGTTGTGCTTCATACTCAACCCTACTCTAAAGTCTAAACTCAATAATGCATGTTGATCAACTCAACTACAGAGTGATTCTCATAGCTGGTCCTCTCTGGGGAAGAGAATAGCGGGGTTGATAGCAGCTTCGGCATGATCGACTAGCCCAGAGAGGAACTCAGCCCCAAAAACCTACTTTTATGTTGAGGCTATGTGATCAACTTGGTTAGCGCAGGCTCTATTTTGTCACATTACTATATTATATTGTGCATCTCCCTTATCCAAGCCAGATTAAATGTGCCCGCAAATTTATGTAGCTACTGTGCTTAAACTACCATGACCAAGTAATTTTGGAGGTCTAGGTTTGTGTCTCTTTGGCCACTAAGTTGTCTAGGCAATGCCACAATGAGTTGTGCTTCATACTCAACCCTACTCTAAAGTCTAAACTCAATAATGCATCTTGATCAACTCAACTACAGAGTGATTCTCATAGCTGATCCTCTCTGAGGAAGAGAATAGCAGGGTTGATAGTAGCTTCGGCATGATCGACTAGCCCAGAGAGGCATTCGGCCCCCAAAACCTACTTTTATGTTGAGGCTATGTGATCAACTTGGTTAGCGCAGGCTCTATCTTGTCACATTGCTATATTATATGATCCATCTCCCTTATCCAAGCCAGATTAAATGTGCCCGCAAATTTATGTAGCTACTGTGCTTAAACTACCATGACCAAGTAATTTTGGAGGTCTAGGTTTGTGTTTCTTTGGCCACTAAGTTGTCTAGGCAATGCCACAATGAGTTGTGCTTCATACTCAACCCTACTCTAAAGTCTAAACTCAATAATGCATCTTGATCAACTCAACTACAGAGTGATTCTCATAGCTGATCCTCTCTGGGGAAGAGAATAGCGGGGTTGATAGCAGCTTCGGCATGATTGACTAGCCCAGAGAGGAATTCGGCCCCAAAAACCTACTTTTATGTTGAGGCTATGTGATCAACTTGGTTAGCGCAGGCTCTATCTTATCACATTACTATATTATATTGTGCATCTCCCTTATCCAAGCCAGATTAAATGTGCCCGCAAATTTATGTAGCTACTGTGCTTAAACTACCATGACCAAGTAATTTTGGAGGTCTAGGTTTGTGTCTCTTTGGCCACTAAGTTGTCTAGGCAATGCCACAATGAGTTGTGCTTCATGCTCAACCCTACTCTAAAGTCTAAACTCAATAATGCATCTTGATCAACTCAACGACAGAGTGATTCTTATAGCTGATCCTCTTTGGGGAAGAGAATAGGGGGGTTGATAGAAGCTTCAGCATGATCGACTAGCCCAGAGAGGAATTCAGCCCCAAAAACCTAGTTTTATGTTGAGGCTATGTGATCAACTTGGTTAGCGCAGGCTCTATCTTGTCACATTAACCTCTCAAGATGGCTTCAATGTCTTTGTGGATGTCTCTTACAGCTTTTACAAGAGTTTGGCAGGCTTTTAATCAAGGTTTGACCAGTCAGTTGTCCAATTTAAGGTCAAATTAATATTTTAGAAGGATAATGATGTAATCTAACTGAGTTATTTGCTTACATAGACTTGTATTTCGAGAATACTATAGTCATCTTTCTACAGAGATATTATGAGATGATGAGATTTTCTTCCAGCAACTCCAAGAAATATATAAGCATATTGGCCATAAGACACATTTAAAACCAAAAGAATATTTTCTTCACTCAAATTTCTTCGTTTTTCCTCTGTTCTCCATTTTGTTTCTCTTTTCTTAAAATTCTTTCTTAGAGGTTACCACCTTCTCTAAAAGGAAAGGGACATCCAAAAAGTAGGTGACGCATCCTCTAACTATAGTTGTTGGAAATTCTAGCTCATATTTCTTTTAGTGCCACACAATAAATTAGTGTTCATTGAATATATAAGGACTGAAATGACACTAGTGATTTAAAAAGTGCTAGGCGTCAAAAGACGCTAAGGTCCCAAAATGCCTAAGGTGCTAGGCGCTTGCCCGAACAAAGCGAGACGTTATGAAATATTAAAATATAAAAATATATAATATAATTAAAAATATAATTATTTAAATAAAAATATGATATTAAATTAAAAATATACTGTTAACAGTAACATAGGGGGATAAAAGGGTCATTGACAGTGGAAACTCACGGAAAGTGACAGCGACAGCAACAGCAACAACGGTGAGAAGTTGGCAGCAGCAGAAGCTGCAGGCAATAGCAACAATAGCGATAGAAGCTGCAGATAGCAATAGCGGTAGTGACGGAAGTTGCGGACAACGACAGCGGTAGCGGTGGAAGCTGTAGAGGGTGCCCGTCGGTGGCGGAGGAACCTGCATTCCTCTCCCTCGACAATGGAAGGAACTCCACATGGAGCGACAACAGAAGGAAGTTACGAGCTCTTGCTAGGTCATCAGACTCGTCCGTCGACTACAGAGGAAGGCTCGGTCCGCTGTGTCTGCGTGGAGGCAATCGCAGAAAGTGTCATTGGTGGAGGTAGAAGTAGCGCTAGGGTTGGCTCGGGGTTGTGCGAGCATGAAGGGTGGCTTTTGAGGGTAAGAAACAATGTTATTGAATCGAACTAGACTTAAAAAGTCTGGTTCGGTTTGCTTATTTGAATTGGGCGCTCACCTGAAGTGCCCAAGTGGCGCCTCATTGAAGCGCGCTGCTTGGTCCACACACGAGGCGCTCGAGCCTCGTCTCGCCTCGCCCAAGAGCCTAGGTGATCGCCTAAGTGCCTATTTAAATCACTGAATGACGCTAATACTTGTAGTGACTAAATGATTGATGCCTAAAGGAAACATGGAAAGGATTGTCGTCAGTGATGTGAAACCTGCTAGTCATAGGTGCCCAGCAAACCAATCACGTGAGTGATGGCACGTATGACTTAATATAGAATCTTTTTGCTTATTATATTTTGGCATATATCACTTTATAACTATTGCATAAATGCATACATATATTGTGATGTCCTTGGATTTGTGCAATGGGAATCGGATCGTGATGAGATCACGATAGTGAGATCGATTCACCTTTAAACACATATCCTAAATAATCCCGGTCATAGGTTACTCGAGAGGGATATCGTGATAACCGGACAGACTGGTATGTTGTATACACGTCCATATGATGGATGCAGCTGGTCTCATAGCTGCTTGTGTAGGGACACTAGGGATACAGTACAGGTGCTCATTGGAGAATGAGTTCACTGATTGATCCGCTTACGGAATGCTGGATGGTTGATGATGCCTTATTGTCAGACAACGATTCCGTAGTCCTAGTGGTGTATCTGGTCTTTAGACTTGAGACACCAAGGATGTCCTGTATGAGTGCTCCACTCTTTGATACCAGACTTATAGGTTTGGCTGTCCCAGATCTAGTACAGCTGGTCATTGGGAGTGGTAGTCGACCTTACGAGGGCTATTGAGTGTCGATAGAGGATTATCCACTCTCGGCGTCATGAGAGGAATATCCCATGTGTTCTTGCTCAGACAAATCCCTGGCCAGGGTCATTCGGGTTGAGAGAGAAAGAGTTCTCCGGAAGAATCCGATTAGAGCGAGACTCGAGAAGAAACCGTGTGGGTCTGACAACACCATGCTCGATATACGGTCTCTGGTATATTAGATGGATGAGGGACTATAGGTACACGGTAACTGAGGACAGACAGGTCCAATGGATTGGATTCCCCTGTATCGTCTGGGGACTACGGCGTAGTGGCCTAATACGTCCGTAGTCGATGAGTCGAGTGAATTATTACAGAGATAATAATTCACTGAGTTAGAAGGAGTTCTGACAGGTATGACTCATGGCCAGCTCGATATTGGGCCTAGATGGTCACACACATATGGTAGGCATTGCGATGAATAGAGGTTCGGATATGAGATATCTGACGGAGCCCTTGTCTTATTGGATGCAGATCCAATACCCACTAGGGGAAGACCCATTAGGGTTTGACAGGGGACCTCTATAAATAGGAGGGATTCAGAGCCCCATGGGCTAGAGAGCTTTTGTTTGTCTTTTCCTATTCTCCTCTCCATCTCCACCTCAAAGTAGGTCTGGAGTTTTGAGGAGCGTCGTCGCAACCCTGCTGTGTGGATCACCGCTAGAGAGGAGGACGCTTAACCTCCTTCACCCTCTCCTAAGGATCTGTAAGGAAACATGGATATACGATCTCCCTAGGTAACACAATTTACTCAATACGCAGTTTCATGTTTCGCGGATTTTTGCGTATCAATCTTCACACGACGACGAACATCTCTTTGGGAATCGGGGATTTTGTTTTTCTTGTTCTTCCGCTACGCATATGATGTCGCCCCAAGGATTTCCCAACAAAACCATCATGATTCATATTAGTAGCTCATTTAGTTCAGTATATGGATCTGTGAATTTTCTGTATAATCAATTGGCCAAATGAGAGAACATTAGATTATTTTTCTTAAATGTTTCTTTCATTACTGTGTGAATATTTTGTGTTTGTGGCACTCATGAAAGTGGGAAATACTTGTAAAGCAACATATGCAAATCATAAATCACATGAAGGTGAGAGTTACTTAAAGGCATGTGGTCTACATGGAGTAAATGGTGTAATGGCATTAAGAAGAATTGTTATCTTTGCATGCCTCTTAAATTCAATGTGTTTTGAGTTAATTATCTTCTAAAATATAAGTGCATACGTGACCTTGATTTATGAACAGCATTTATTCATTAACAGAGTAACGACTTTAAGAGCATTGAGGAAGATGAAGAGTCAAGGTGGAGCTAGCCACTTTAGATAAAGCTTGGTCGCTGTCTTTCCTCTAACCTACATACTCCTACATATTGTTCGTCAGTTTCCATCTCCAAATAACAAACTTAAAAAGATAGAGAAAAAAAAAAGGTATAGAGAAGATCAAATCGCTACAAAAAATCCTTTTACTTATGTGGTAACCTTGATTACATTATTATAATTTAAGGTTGTAGTTATTTCTCAAATGGCTCAAGTTAAAGTTGCAAGGTATTGTTTGATTTTTTTTCCTTTGTGTTGTCTGTTAGCATATTTATTTCACATTCATATGGTTCATAGGTTATAGCAAATGATCGTACAATTTTCTAACATAAGGAAAGATTAATTTGGTGCAACAAATCCTGGCAGGGGCCTTTTTCCATGCAGATTCTGCAACTTCTTTGAACAGTAGTATGTTTCTTATTAATCCTCTTTAGTATCAGATGTAGTTTGGAAATTTACAATTTTTTTGAAAATTATTATATACAAACACTTCCAAGCTTGTCTTCAGAGAAATTCATCAAATCTCTGCTTAGATACCTCCTGGTTTTGGGTAAGAAATACACATCGTATCTGTCAGCTCATGTTTTTGTTGAAAATTTTTGTTTTGTATTGTCCTGAAAGAAAGCCTCATAATTATCATTAGTCGTGTTTAATTACAAATTCCCAACAGAACTGTTGGCTTAACATATTATTCACATGGGAGTAATAAATGTTTTAGATGCAGATTAGACCTGAATGCAAATAAATGTAATAGAGAAAGAGGTTATACCTGGTAACACAAGATTTATTCCAGCTGATCAAGAAATGTTGTTTGCAAACTATGTCTCTCTCATAGAATGAATTTGTCTTGTCATCTAGAGGCTAGCAGGAGAAAATGGCTTGAAGACCATCCTGAAGCCTCAAGTATGGACGAACCTGTAATATTTGATACATCAATCATACCCTGGTGGGCATGGATAAAAAGTTTTCACCTTCCTGAAGCTGAGAAACTCAATGGTGGGTTATTACATTGCCTCTTGTTGATCTGTGGATGAATCGGTCAACGAAAATAGTAAATTATCTTACACCATGACAACTATGCAGGTCGTGCTGCAATGATTGGTTTTTTCATGGCTTATTTCGTCGATAGCTTAACCGGCATCGGGCTTGTTGGTCAAACGGGTAACTTTTTCTGCAAAACCATGTTATTTGCAACCGTAGTTTGGGTACTGCTGATCAGGGAAAACAGAGATATCAAGAACTTAAAGAAGCTCTTCGAGGAAACGACTATGTACGACAAGCAATGGCGAGCAACTTGGCAGGATGATGCTCCTGGCGACTCCAAGAAGTGAATTCTAATAGCCAGTGTTCTTTAGAACTCCATCTCTCGTGTTTTGCAGGCTAAGCTTTTGTTGTGTCTACCTTTGGAAACAACTCCATCTCTTGTGTTTTGCAGGCTAAGCTTTTGTTGTTGTCTTCCTTTGGAAAACATGAGAAACAACTATTTAGATCGACACCTATAAATAATAATATCTGGAAGTGGCTAGCTGCGTGACTTGAGTCATTAACTTATCCTTTGAGCATTAATGATCTGTCCATGTGAAATGCTGGCAATTTTGGTGTTTGGAGTCATTTCAAGACACCTATAAATGCTGGTGGTTAAACATTGATGGTTTGCCGTGTTTGTGTGCATCTGTTAGAGGTGAGACATCAGCCATATATTCAAATGTCCGGATCTTCATATATATATATATATATATATATATATATATATATATATTGATTTCAACTCTTGCAACAGAAGGCTATAAAATTATAGAAACAGAAGGCTTTCGTCAGAAAACCCAGAATCAAATAGAAGAGGACCCTCATTACTCCAAAGATGAACCAATCATGAATCACTCAATTGTTTAGATCGTCTTTCTTATGTCTAAAGAATTAATCTTGACTGGATCAGACGACTCACTCAATTGTTATCAATGTGAGGAGGAGGTTCAAGTTATTAAATTTCGGGCAC
Source organism: Musa acuminata AAA Group (assembly GCF_036884655.1). NCBI lineage: Eukaryota > Viridiplantae > Streptophyta > Magnoliopsida > Zingiberales > Musaceae > Musa > Musa acuminata. Next base: position 5,438,959 of record NC_088337.1, on the reverse strand, counting down.
TAAACTATTCAAGAAATTTTGGATATCAAACTATTCCTTTAATCAAAATATCGACTCCAGATGATAAAAATATCGATCACAACAACACATATTTTTTAGACCTCTATCATACGTGCCAATGTATTCAATAAATTATTTTAAAAGATTTAAATAGTGTATTCCAACATCCTCCAATCCTATCTTCGTCCTTTGCACATAAAAAAATTCCTAAACAAATTTTAGCATCACACACGTCGCTAACATTGCTTTCTTTTCTACTTCAAAAACATCAGAAACGACGTGGATATTTGAATCGTGAGTCTCGTTGGGCTAAAATTATACAACACGTTTTCGTATGTATGCGCTAATATAACACGCAAGCGACATCTACTTAACTGTACACAGCATCTCCACGAACAAATCGTGCGTCGTTGATCCCCCATGTTGGCCACGTGGACAACTGGACGCCATCCGATGAAACATCTCACTGGGGAATCCAAGTGTCTATCTATATTGATATATGCTCATCCTTCTCATCAATGTGCAGTAGGTATATATTTGTCGATTAATATACCTTCCGCGCGGCTCATATGGGCTCGTAGAATATTGAAACGAGTGCGTAAAGAATCCACAATATCTGATCCGTAGCAACCAAAGCTGTTCAGTCAGTATTTTAATCTGAGTTGTGATTCACGTGAGATCCCGATGACGATTAAACCGGGAAGAAATAAAACAATATGTTTGGGAAATCCAAAATAGGATTGTGGTGGGTCCTCTTTCTTGATAGTCAAACCTCATCGTCTGAGCCGAGCTGATCGATCATCGTTGGCCATGTTCGTTAGCTCAGAGATCCGCTCGTGAGTCCTCCAGCTCGAGGCTCTTTGACCTCCACGCATCGACCAACTAGATAAGCGACCCTCTCTGTTACTCCAAAGGAAGGTTGACGCACAGGTCGGTCGGCGATCCCAGGTTGCATGTGGACGTACGAATAGAGCGTGCATATGGAGAGGAGGAAGAAGGTCGTCGTCGTCCTCGCATCCGCTTTCCTCTTCCTCGTGCAGTCGTTGTTTTCCACCACTTGTGCTCTCCGCCGGGATCAGTTCCCTCCATCTTTTCTCTTCGGGACCTCAACCTCCGCCTACCAGGTACGAAAGAGCTTCCTCCTTCTGTACTCATCACTTCCTCCTTCTGTACTCGTCACTTCCTCTTCCCACCATCGTCCGCTATGTATGGAGTCGGGAAGAGGATCATCCGTCACGAGAAGAGTAGGAGACTGCAGTGATGCGTGCGCTAATATCGATTGCTGCTGGTCAAATCTTGTCAAGAAAGAGAGGACAATAATATTGATAACTTTCATCTTCTCTTTCCTTCTTTTTCCTCATCTCGGTCATTTTGAAAAGAAGGAAATCTGTCGGGTGAGTGGCTTCTCCTCCTCCTCCTCCTTCATTGTTGGAACTTAAGAAAGGTCTATTACCTAATAATATCCCTGACATCTTCGACAAACGCAAAGGCCACGGGAACGAGATAACACTCGAAACAGAACATCGATACTTGTGCAGGAATAGTCTTCTTGATTCATTGCGGCTCTTTGCCACATTGTTTGATGTTGACTTTCGCTGCGATGTCTTTCACGCATTCATCCATCTACCGACTGTAGATATGATCATGTCTTTTTTTTTTTTTAAGCACTGTATTAGGTGGGGAAGGGGGATAATAATTTTTTTAAAAAAATAAAAAAAATAAAGAAAAAATCGATATAAGATTAACGTGATTCCATACCTCTCACTTACATCTATAAAATAATTAAAATTTTCATCACGTAAAACTGAAAGAATTTATATTTTTCTTTTGTAAACCACGGTGTCTTCTTTATACAACGTAGAGAGAAATTCAAGACTCCCCAAAGATAAAACCCTAATTTTTATGATAGAATTTTTTCTTGCACTACGATTTCTTTTCTCCAAATCTTAAAATACTTACCTATCCCAATAGTATGATTGACTTTCCTCGGATGGTAAACAAATAGATTTTTTGAGAGAGAAAGAGTGTTAATACTTGGACAAGTCAGCTTGTATTTAATATATATTACTGTTGAATTCTCTCGCAATCTCAAACTTCTTTTGATTGTAGATCGAGGGTGCGTTTCAAGAAGGTAACAAAAGCTTGAGCAACTGGGACGTCTTCACTCACTCACAAGGTAATGTCATCTCTCTCTCTCTCTCTCTCTCTCTTACCATGTTATATTACTCGACCCTCCTGCCTCTTCTTCATCCATCAACTTGTCGAGTCTCTGCAGATGAACACAAGTTTGTATGTATCATTCATGCTTGTTTGTTTTGGTTCTTCCACTGTGCAGGAGGCAAGATAAAGGATGGCAGCAATGGAGATGTTGCAGCTGATCATTACCACATCTACATGGTATCTCTGTTCATGATAACAAATGAGTAGTAGGCTTTTAGGCTCCTATTTAGCTACTAGTTTTGTGATTTCACGCCATAGCTGAGTCGAGTCTCTTTCATGCTATATTAATAATGAGGAGAAACCTTGAATCGAACTATTGGAGTTTATACCTAACCTCCAAATTTTAAGTTGAATCTTTTAGGGCTGTTTTGTTTCATATGTGCACATCTCAAGCATGAACAATAATACTTAGATTATTGAAAGTTTCGTACTCTAGTTTTCTACGTCTGTGTTGCTGATGATTACATCGTATTTATGTCACCAAATTGCACGTTCTAATCAAGAGGAGTGATTTATGCAGGAAGATATTGAGCTCATGCATTCACTCGGAATCAACTCCTACAGGTTCTCCATATCATGGTCGAGAGTCCTCCCAAGTTAGTGCCCAAAGAACTAAGTTGTGTTATCTCGATAGACTTTTAACCACGCGTGATTTCTATTCTTCTATGTTTATGCTTATTTATGTGGATAATTATGCATAATCGGTAGGTTTTATCTTATCTAGCCAAGTATATTTGTGATCATAATCATATGATATGATCCATTTGGGATGTTATTGTAAATTCGTACATGTTATTGTCGCGGACTTAGCTGGACTTAAGAGTATGGTAACAGTTATATGTTACTGTCACCAGGAGGTCGATATGGGAAGATTAATCCGACAGGCATAGCATTCTACAACAACCTTATCGATTCCCTGTTGCTAAGAGGTAGTCATCATGTCATTATTTGTTCCTCACACAAACAAAAGAGTGCTCACATCGATCATATCAAACTTAAGCGAGTCGATTACGACACTAAATGACTTGTTATTGAAGTTAATAGTTCGATTTTATATTTTTCGGGAACATTTTCAAATCTTCACCAAAAAATAAAGCATCTAATGTTTTGGATCTTCGCATACCGTAATTGAAGCAGGCATAGAACCATTTGTCACACTGAGTCACTATGACATTCCTCAAGAACTCGAAGATCGATATGGAGCTTGGCTAAGTCCAAAAATACAGTATGCATTTCTTCCTTATCCTTTTATTTCATATGACTGTAGTTAATTTCACTTTCTATTAGATACGTTGAGTTAATTATCATTCATGATGTGAATTTTCAGGAAAGATTTTGGATATTTTGCTGAGGTTTGCTTTAGCAAATTTGGTGATAGAGTGAAGTATTGGAGCACATTCAACGAGCCACATTTGATGGTGAGAAATGGATATGGCAACGGAGAGTATCCTCCTGGGCATCGCAATAAAGAATTTATAGCCGGTCACAATGCGATATTATCACATGCTACCGCGGTGGAGATCTATCGGAAGAGATATCAGGTACAAGTTTTGTCATCAAATATAAGAATTTAATCTTTTCAAATTTATCTCTTTGTTTTTTTGCGAAAATATAAAGTATCTATTACTTCCTCACGGATCTACAAAAGGACTCATGAAGGTCAGCAGTATCCAGTTAGATTACAGTGATGTATTATGCAGCTCAGTTTGATGTCTGATTTGCAACCTCTTCTTTGAATATGGAACCTCAGAATAATAAGTTCAATTGTAAACTTAAAATCAGCATTAGTTTTTGTGATATTATTATAGTACTTGCAAAATGTCTTTCGTTTCTAATCTTCTTTCTTTGCTTGATTCAATCTAAAGATGAAACAGCAAGGCATGATTGGGATTGTAATTTTCATGTGCTGGTTTGAGCCACTCAGGAACAACTCATTGGATTTTCTGGTTGCCAGACAAGTAATGTCCTTCCAAGCTGCATGGTAATTTCTCCATCCATCAAACCATTAGTAGATGTACTATCAACTTATTTATTTTCATGTAAGTGCAAGTTTAGATAATTCTTGCTGCTTGTATACTTGAAACACAAGAAATTATTTATATTATGTCTTTCTATATATTAGAAGAAGTCATTAAGACCACTCTGCGAGGGAGGAATAACCACCGGAATGGTTGATGGGATAAGAAAGAGAAAACTTTATATACGAACAAATATAAGCGGATTGTAATCAGAGAAAATCCACTATAAGAATAATGAATATACAAATATCAAAGTCTCTTACCCAAAACTCAAGCAACAATCACAAGAGAATAACTGGGATACAAGGATTACGTCACTGTATACAATATCCAAAATCTCCCCAAGTAATCATAGCAAGAATCTACTATAGATCCGATCATAGCGAGAATTTATTATAGATCTGATCTAACATGAGATGAGAACACTCCGTAGATGATTGAGAAGAGTTTCTTTGTATTGCCCTTGTCTTCTTCCTTTTCTTTCTCTTGTTTTTCTGTCTTTTTCTCCTCTTTTTGAATCATGTTGCTTCTGCCCCTATTGCTGCAGTTTTTTTTCCTATTTTTCACAACCACTACGCCCCCTTATTAGATCTAGGTTTAGGTTAAAAGAGAGATGAGCAATGGACCGTTAAAACTCATTATGAGCTGAACTCATGGGCTTTCAGCCCAACAATAATAAGGTTATTTCTTTCATTTGTGATATTGGGTGTAAGTCATAAAAAACAATCTCTCTATCTTCGGAGATAAGAATTTAATTTTTCTCATATCCTATGGGACAAAGTCTAATGCATTAGATACATCATTATATAATTCTTGCTTGTTGTATACTTGAAACGTAAGGAATTATTTCTATTATGTCTTTCTATATATTAGAATAGGTTATTAAGTCATAGAAACAATCTCTCTATCTTCATAAATAAGAATACATATGTTAATTTTAGATCATCATTTTATTGGTTACGGATCTCTCTTGCTCTATACCTCGTTAGCATTTAAGACCGTAAAAATTTCACCTTTCATATTCGTTAACAATGCAATATTCTAAGTCTTTTTTTTATGAATCTTTTTTGTTGTTCTTATAATGTCCTTAAGTACTTGTGTTTTGTAGGTTTCTTGATCCAATAATCCATGGTGATTATCCACCCGAAATGCGGCAGGCTTTAGGTTCACAACTCCCTACATTCTCAATTAAGGAGAGGAGAAAGCTTCAATATAAGTTGGATTTTATTGGAATCAATCACTATACTAGCTTGTACGTCAGAGAATGTACCTTTTCTCCATGCAAGTCAAGTAGAAATATAGGTGAATCATTTATCTACACCGAAAGAAATGGAATTCCCATTGGAAAACCAGTAAGCTTCACAAGAAATATATCAGATTATATTCATGTCATGCTCTATCATATATATAGATGGTCTCGTCGAGTGGCTTATTGTTCAATTACGTTTCACAGACCGCAATGCCAAATTACTATGTTGTTCCTTACGGCATCGAAGAGGTGGTTTTGTACACCATGAGAAGATACAATAACACCCCCATGTTCATCACTGAAAACGGTACGTATGATTTCGATTATTGTCATCACATGATCACATACGTAACTTAGCTTTATGATCACTGTGTTCTTAACTTCGTAGGTTATGCCCAACACAGCAACTCTTCGATGACGGAGTTACTGAATGACAGCGATAGAGTGGACTCCATGCGTCAATATCTTACTTATCTAAACAATGCCATGAGGTTAAATTCTTATGCATCAGTTCCCTTCACAAATGTCAAATGCTTCACTAACATCACTCGATAGAGTACTCAAACGTATATGTAAGTTGATGTCTTGTGCCTGTTGGTGCAGGAAAGGGGCAGACGTTAGGGGTTACTTCGTGTGGTCTCTCATGGATAACTTCGAATGGCTTTATGGGTACACCATGAGATTTGGACTCCATCATGTGGACTACAATACACAGAAGAGGACACCAAAGTTATCGGCGAGGTGGTATGAGCAATTCCTACATGGTGTTGAGGTACAACATGAACATGAGCAAGTAGATACGATTTAAGATGAGAGAGTCGATTAACTTATATGAAAATGAAGCACTTTTTTTTTTGGGTATATTCATCCATATACAATAATGTTGATATAATTCGTTATGAAGTTTATTTGTTTGCTACCTCTTAACGTTAATCTAGTAAGGTCAAATTTTAGTTGCCTCGTCGAGGTGGGAGACGGATGGAGATGACTTGATCCTTTTTGTTGAATGATAGCACCATGAGCTTTGAGAATATCATATATCATGCATGTTGTGTCTTGAGCTTCGGAAGGATCCTCTCATCACCGTAAAGAGCATAAACACCATATGACACTGGAAAGGTATCTACGAAAGAGAAGGTACCGAGTGGTTACTCGATAAAACCTCCTCTTTGCTCAAGTCACTTGTATTCGAAGAGAAGAGAGCGAGAAACAGTGGCGTTTAGATACAATTCTGATCATAAGTATATACGTCTTTAGTTGCCATGAGAACAATGCTGTAAAATCCTTTGTTACATATGGTTATGAAACATATTTTCTATTTCAATAATATGTTATTCTATTGCTCAAATAATATTGTTATCATGATGTTCACAGATTCAATAAAATATACTAAATTGAAAACTAGATTCATTCAAACTTGATCACGCCATGGTATGGTGGTAGTGTTAGTATAATATCGAAAATCAATTTAGGATCTAATTAGTATCCTATTCTAACTTAAAGATAATTATGTGATGAAAATATTGTTAGTGCCCAACAAACCAATCATATGAGTAATGATACGTGTGACTTCACATATAATCTTTTTGTTTATTATATTTTGATATTTATCACTTTATATTGATTATTGCATATATGTATTTATAAATCAAAGATTAGTATTATACTAAAAATATTATAAGTGATATTAAGGGATCAGTTAGATCAAAAATATTATTTTTATTAAACCAAATTAGAATCAATTAAAGCTATTGTAACTTTATAATTATATTAATTAAAAATTTTCAAAGTAACTTTATAATTATATTAATTAAAAATTTTCAAATAAGATGGGACTGAATCCTAGATCTCAAGGTAATCATCTTTACTTTATTTTGATTGCATCCTCTTTACTAGCCTAATAGCTCATGACCCTTTCTCTTCTTCAATCATTCTATTAGTCTTTCTAGCTAGAAAACCTGAGCTCTAAGGAATGTTTGAGTAAGAAAAATTGAACTTTTTCCTTGTTATACCTAGAATTTTGATTTTATATATTATATATTAATCTTTTCAACTACTTTTAAGTAACCTAGATATCGAATTAATATTTAATTTTTAGATATATATTGTATTGTTCGCTTATAATTCTAAAGTTTCTGGTATGTTGAGATTGGTATAATCTCTTATTTTTTTAGAAGAAATTATTAGGCTATGACCTTTAAATATATTTTTTTTCTTAAGGTTCCGTGATATTCATATAAGAGTTGCCCAGGCCCGCATGGATGATCCCTTATTTCAAATTGAGAGGGTGGACAAGGAAAAACAAAATACTTGTCATGTCATTCATTCCTATAGGGAATCTTCCTTTTGAAAGTGAAAAAGCCCCAAGATAATTCTTTATTCCTTTCCATTTTCATCATATTGTCTAAGCTTAGAGAGTTGTTCATTTTCGTCGATTCTCCAAGATCTATGGTACAATTGATATAGAATATGGTGAACCAGCATCCAATAGTAAAGGTTCTTTTGTAATCATATTATCAAAGCCTACTTATGTTCTTTTGTAATCATAGTTCTGGCTAGTCAGATAATGAGTTGTCATTCCACATTGGATCGATTACTACTCTTGGAGAATTGAAAAAGTGTTGCTTCGATGACAATTATACATGAATTAAATGACTTTGATGGGTTTGAGAATAAGGAACTACTGATTCTACTGCTGATTGACAATCACTCTAATCGAGTACTAGCTTTGAAGTCATATGTACGAATATCTTAAAACAAGATTTAAAGCAAGAGAAAGGAAAGTGAGTACCCTCTGTGCATCAAGATATAAAGCTTAATAAAATATAATAGGTTTTGATAGTGAATTAAGAGAATAGTTTAACCTTTAAATTATTTTATTTTAAGCTAAAAATTAATATATATATATATATATAGTTTTATATGTTTCTTAATTTTTTAATAAAATTTTATGATATTTAATATTACATACAAATTTGTTTTTACTGATAGAAGTATAAAAACTAAAAATATATTTTATTTTAATCCATATATATAGGATATGGGGTGAAGTAGGATGTTTCCACGTGTCCATTGATTAATCTTCCTATTCATTCCTGCTTTGTGTACACGACGGTAGCCGACTCTTGACATGCACGGTGGAGTCTTCATGCTGCACGATGCTGCTCCGTCGATGCCTCCACCTGTTGTTCGTACACCTCGGCCTTGTACACGTACACCGTACTGACGTAGACGAAGAAGACGAAGTTGATGAAACCGAGGACTCCCAGCAATGCATAGTAGTAATCCAGATGCGATGAATTGAGGTTGTTCGAGATCCATCCCTCCCTGCCATTCCTCTTGGTAATGTCAGAGACGGCCATGAGCAGAAGGCTGCTGAGAATGTTGCCGACGCCATAGGTGGCAAACGAGTAGGAAGTCCCCAAACTCTTCATGCTCTCAGGCGCTTGGCTGTAGAAGAACTCCACCATCCCCACCACCATGAAACAATCGGCTACTCCCATGAGAACGAACTGAGGAATCAGTCCGAAGATGGTGAGCCGAACGTCGTCTCTGGCCGCCCGTAGTCGTCTGCTCTCGGTGAGAGACGCGACCAGCATGGTGATGATGTGGAGGAGGAAGCCCGTTCCGATTCGCTGAAGCAGAGTTATTCCTCTGGGGTTGTTGGTCCAACTCCTCATGATCTTGACGAAGTAGCGGTCGTAGACGACGACGGAGACGAGCATGGAGACGGTCACGAACGACACGAGGGTGGCAGGAGGGATTTGGAGGTGGTGACGACCTACATTGATTCGGCGGTCCAGGGTGGTGCCCTGCTTCACGAACAGAGTGTTCACCTGGGCGACTACGGTGGATGGAAAGAAGCACGCGACCCAAATCGGGATCATCCGCAGCATCTGTTTGGTTTCCTCGACTTCCGTGACGGTGGTCAGCATCCATGGCGTCGACGTTGAGCCAACTCTCACCGCTGCTTTGTTGAGAAGCCTGCATGCGTGACATCCACCGAGAATGAACGCGGATCAGATAGGATAACAGACACTGCAAGCGTGCCTACTAACCTCAAGGAATCCGAAGGAAGGATCCTAAACTGTCCCTTCCTCATGTACTCCTCGGGATCCAGTTCATGGAGCTCTGCTGCACTCTTGGGGAGGGGGAGATTCCATTTTCTGATGGCGGCCACGATGACTCTTGCCATCCTGGTGAGCGGGCTGCCCTGAGGAACCTTATGCCGGTAGAAACGAGTGCCGGACAAGAAGATGGAGACGGAGAGGAGGAGGGCGATGGTGGGGATTCCATATCCCAAGGGCCAGCCCACGTTGTCCTGGATGAACACCAAGACGATGCCTGCGAAGAGGGTTCCGAGGAAGGAACTGAAGAACCACCAGTTGAAGAAGGAGATCTTGTGAGCCCTCTCCCGGGGGTCGAATTCATCGAACTGGTCGGCGCCGATGGTGGAGATGTTGGGCTTGGTTCCTCCAGATCCAAATGCGACCACGTAGAGTGCACCGAGGAAGACACCCACCTGCAGCGCCGAGGCCGGCGAACACTTCGGAGCGTTGCCCTGGTGAGTGCAAGGAGGCGGTCTTAACGATGGCAAGGAGACAGCCAACGTTAGCAGGCACATTCCCTGTCGCAGAGAAAGGGCAAAAGGAGATCAGAAGCCGCCGCTTATGGAGCGGCGGATGGAGAGTCGTGCGGTCGTCTCTTCCTAACGGAATAACTGCTACAATAACTGTTCAATTAATCTTTTGCCTCGCCACGGTTTCAGTTATAGGAATGGGATCGGATGGTTATTTTTTTATTATTTTTTTAAATATAAAAAATTATGAATTTATTTTTAAATAATAAAAATTAATTTATAAGTATGGTTTCAACCAAAAATAGAATTGACGGTTTTAATTTTCCAAACCTAGGAACTAAAATCAAACCGGATTCGATTTGGAACGAATTAATCATCAGGTTAATTTTGATTTTAATTATGGCTCGATTCGGTTTAGGTTTCAGTTTGGTTTTGGTTTGAATCGAACCATAGTTAGATTTATTTTTACTTCATTCATGCATAAATTATAAAAATTTGATCCTGATTTGTTAATTTTAATGAACTTGAATTACTGATTAAAAATACTTACTTAAGTTAATAATAATATATTTATCGTATCCTTATAAATCAATCTTAATTTTAACATATTTTAGATATATAATTAAATTAGGACATTCCACAAATATATTGATATATTGAAACTTATAATTAAATTTCACATGCATTATATATATATATATATATATATATGTATATGTATATGTATATATGTATATGTATATATATATATGTATGTATATATATATATGTATATATATATATACATACATATATGTATGTATATATATACATACATATATGTATATATATACATATATATATATATACATACATATATATATATATACATACATATATATATATACATACATATATATATATATATATACATATATATATATATATATACATATATATATATATATATACATATATATATATATATATATATATATATATATATATATATATATATACATTGTGTGTATTATATTTCTTATTTGTAAATTCGTCTTTGTTAAAGATTATTAAGATTAGACCTAATTTCACTAATTATTAAATCTAATATTCAGTGGCTCTCAAAATAAAATACACAATGATGTCATATTGAAAATTATTTTAGAAAGTTAGTGGGTTTCAATTAGTCATATAAAACATACGGTCGAAGAGAAGAAAAGAGAAACAAAATAACTAAGAATTTTTATTCATCACAATCACTAGTAAAATTATAAATCTTAAATCTCTTAATTCGATCTCTCAATTTGTAAGACCATTGGCCTATATATGAAGATTATAGATAATTTAAAGGACTTCTAACCTCACTAAGGCTCTTAAGACTAATCTTTTCTTTGAGAGAAAATAGAAATTGCTATCAATTAAACGAGCAGTCAATCAGCCATACAATAAAGAGAGAATCCGAGAGTTCTTCCCAAACACTCCGATTCTACCAGCAAAAAAAAAAAAAAGATCTTTCACCTGAAAATAAATTCCAAGAAAAAAAAGCCAACATGATGTGAATAGAGTTAGAATCAGTAATAGTTTTGAAATTAATCAACTGAAAAATATAATTAAATAAGTCAAACAGTTATATATTTAACGTTTAAGATTATGTGCTTAACAGATGTAATAGTTAGAAATAAAATAAATTAATTAATTTAGTGGTACAAAGAGAGATAAAAAGAACTTATTTCAATAGAAATTATAAATATAAATATAAATATTTTAACCTTAATTAAGCATATGATTTTTTTATGGATATAAATGATGATAAAAAATTCATATAACTGATCCAAATAATTAGGATTTAAAGTTTTATTATTATTATTATTATTATTATTATTATTATTATTATAATATATATATATATATATATATATATATATATATATATATATATATATATATATAATGTTAGTCACCTTGGACACCTTAGAGCAGCAGCAACAGCAGCCAAAGCAATCATATAGATGATACAGGTGTGCGAACATATGCATGCATACCAGGAAATAGATGGCCGAGGAGAGGACGAAGGTCCAGTATCGTCCGAGATGTGCGTCCGCGACATAAGCGCCCAGAACGGGCATCAAGTATCCAGTTCCCACCCAGTACGTGACATTGTTGGCGGCGGTCAGCGTGCCTTGGTGCAGATTCCTGGTAAGGTACAGCACCAGGTTGGATGATATCCCCTGGTACGCCATCCTCTCCACAGCGTCGTACACTGCGTGTATACGTACGTACATCACGCCAAACCTAGGAACTAAAATCAAACCGGATTCGATTTGGAACGAATTAATCATCAGGTTAATTTTGATTTTAATTATGGCTCGATTCGGTTTAGGTTTCAGTTTGGTTTTGGTTTGAATCGAACCATAGTTAGATTTATTTTTACTTCATTCATGCATAAATTATAAAAATTTGATCCTGATTTGTTAATTTTAATGAACTTGAATTACTGATTAAAAATACTTACTTAAGTTAATAATAATATATTTATCGTATCCTTATAAATCAATCTTAATTTTAACATATTTTAGATATATAATTAAATTAGGACATTCCACAAATATATTGATATATTGAAACTTATAATTAAATTTCACATGCATTATATATATATATATATATATATATATATATATGTATATGTATATGTATATATGTATATGTATATATATATATGTATGTATATATATATATGTATATATATATATACATACATATATGTATGTATATATATACATACATATATGTATATATATACATATATATATATATACATACATATATATATATATACATACATATATATATATATATATACATATATATATATATATATACATATATATATATATATATATATACATATATATATATATATATATATATATATATATATATACATTGTGTGTATTATATTTCTTATTTGTAAATTCGTCTTTGTTAAAGATTATTAAGATTAGACCTAATTTCACTAATTATTAAATCTAATATTCAGTGGCTCTCAAAATAAAATACACAATGATGTCATATTGAAAATTATTTTAGAAAGTTAGTGGGTTTCAATTAGTCATATAAAACATACGGTCGAAGAGAAGAAAAGAGAAACAAAATAACTAAGAATTTTTATTCATCACAATCACTAGTAAAATTATAAATCTTAAATCTCTTAATTCGATCTCTCAATTTGTAAGACCATTGGCCTATATATGAAGATTATAGATAATTTAAAGGACTTCTAACCTCACTAAGGCTCTTAAGACTAATCTTTTCTTTGAGAGAAAATAGAAATTGCTATCAATTAAACGAGCAGTCAATCAGCCATACAATAAAGAGAGAATCCGAGAGTTCTTCCCAAACACTCCGATTCTACCAGCAAAAAAAAAAAAAAGATCTTTCACCTGAAAATAAATTCCAAGAAAAAAAAGCCAACATGATGTGAATAGAGTTAGAATCAGTAATAGTTTTGAAATTAATCAACTGAAAAATATAATTAAATAAGTCAAACAGTTATATATTTAACGTTTAAGATTATGTGCTTAACAGATGTAATAGTTAGAAATAAAATAAATTAATTAATTTAGTGGTACAAAGAGAGATAAAAAGAACTTATTTCAATAGAAATTATAAATATAAATATAAATATTTTAACCTTAATTAAGCATATGATTTTTTTATGGATATAAATGATGATAAAAAATTCATATAACTGATCCAAATAATTAGGATTTAAAGTTTTATTATTATTATTATTATTATTATTATTATTATTATTATTATATATATATATATATATATATATATATATATATATATATATATATAATGTTAGTCACCTTGGACACCTTAGAGCAGCAGCAACAGCAGCCAAAGCAATCATATAGATGATACAGGTGTGCGAACATATGCATGCATACCAGGAAATAGATGGCCGAGGAGAGGACGAAGGTCCAGTATCGTCCGAGATGTGCGTCCGCGACATAAGCGCCCAGAACGGGCATCAAGTATCCAGTTCCCACCCAGTACGTGACATTGTTGGCGGCGGTCAGCGTGCCTTGGTGCAGATTCCTGGTAAGGTACAGCACCAGGTTGGATGATATCCCCTGGTACGCCATCCTCTCCACAGCGTCGTACACTGCGTGTATACGTACGTACATCACATCAGTGACTACGATCGAGTAGGTAAGGGAAAGGAAGCCCTCGACGACGATGGAGATCAAATCAGACTTCTTACCGACGATGAAGTAGCAAGCAAACCATCCACCTCTCTGAGACCTCGACACAGGGTTGCCTTTGAGATCCACCGAGCCATCCCGGGCGTAGTCCTGTGCCAGCTTCGATGAGCTCTCCATTTCTGTGTGCCCGAAGGTTAAGAGTCGCCGACCTCATACAGAGATGGATAGATAGATAGATAGACCTCATCTTTTAGCAGTCACATCATGTATTGGGCGTCGAGTATTTCTCATCAAAAAAATCTAAAAATAAAGATTTTCTTTAAGAATTCATCGTAAATAATTTGAGATGTGCTGTTGGGGTCGCGCGCGTAGTGGGAGCAAAAGGAGAGACTTTTTAGAAGAGAATAATTGTCTGTGAACCTTTTGCAGCAGCCAATCGGCATCTCCAGCAGCGACCGATTGACGTGACCGCTCTTTACTCGATTCCTTGCGAGAAAGGGCGGCCATGTAAAAAATGGGAGAGACAAACGACGCCTCCTCCACTACTCCAGTGGGCGGCTGCTAAGTGGAGGAGTGCGCTCTCTGTCCCTTCATCGTTGGACGGTGCTATCTTACGATGATAGGCGTTCAACCACTGGCCAAACATACATTCTTCAACCGAGGAGGAGATGCTGCCTCCACTGCTAGCATCAGTGACAAGCAGTGATACCATACGGAAAAGCAGCTGCATGAGCATGGCTCCACCAGACACCCGCTGTCCATCTCATATATTTGATACCATACGGTTGATTAATTAGGCTAATTAAATTAGATACAGAAGATATTAGAGCCACTTTGAGATTTCAATAAGAGGAAATGAAGAGATGTAAAAAAGCAGTCTTTACCTGTGAGAACTCCTTCGCCTTCTCTGATTCAAGAGAGAAATCTTCTGCAACCTGCTTATGTCTTTACTAGTGAACTTCACGAATCCATATTCTATTTGATGAATTGCGACGATAGAGCAATGACAACACAGATAACATGAAATTTTCTCGAGTTTAAATGGGATAGAAACACAAACCTGGGAGAGAAGATGTTCTTGGGGTAATAGAGTTCATTGCAGAATTTGAGTCTCTTTGAAACCAGCAGAAGGAAGCAGTGAGATTCACCCGAATGAAAAATGGACCAGTGAATGTGAGATAAACCAAAGGAAAGACGAAGATGAAGAGGGATCATCAAAATAATCGGAATACTGACATCACTCTGGCGGGATAGATATTATATCACTTTGGATATATAATTATACTGGTTTTGGCCGAAAACTGGATTTCGTTAAAGGACAATATAAATTTCTTCCTTGACCAAACTAAATGTCCCTGTAACACAAGCATTAGATTACAATAATGAATAGAAAATGTCAAGTCATACTTTCACAAAATAGAAGGCCACAAAAAACCAAACCAATCCATCTAAACCACGAGTAGGAGAAGTTCAGCAACTTGACTGACCATCAGACAAGTTCATTCTAACCTTTCGCCTGCTGCTGCTATTCAAGGATCGCACCTGAACCCGAGAAACACGAGGCAGGTCTGAAAATCGATTCGCTGGTGCCAGGTCTTCATCCCCTCCCTCCACGCTGCTGCTGATGATGATTCGTCGTTGTTCCAACCGTACCACCCTTCCGCCGTGTTCCCTTCTATCCACATTACCAGTTTCTTCCTCTCCATGCTGTACGTGTGCTGTTGAGTCTGTAGGCGAGTGGACAACTTCATGTGATTCGAAACCTTGGAATTCTGGTCTGAATTTTGATTCAGTAATCCTCTGTCCCAAGATGCTTCCCCTTTCGAAACTATTACTGCTGCTATTACTGGGGGACTGGCCATCCAGGTTTGATCTCCTTGCATGAATGCCTGAATCATTGGAATGATGCTGCCTGTCCTGAAAATTTGGTCCAGGCTTCATCGCACCTGGCCTTCCTTTAGTTCTCTTTCCTTTCTTGAAGCTTTTACTCTCGATTACAGGTTGGCTGTTCTTATCCTGACGTGGGTGTCCCTTGGCTTCTGCAGTGTATTCTAGTGGTTGGATATTCTGTAAATCTGCAGCAGGTAGAAACCCGACTGGCCACTTGGACTCATCCATTTTTCTAAAGGTAATGGAAATTCTGTGATCTCGGGGAAAAACATGAGCATCGTCAGATCCATGGGCATGAAAATAAGGAATGATTTATAGAAGTTACAAGAAACATACCTTTTCGATGGGACAGCTGGGATGCAATGCTTTGCAACATCAGCTGCATTACCATTCAACACAAGTACCGACCTAAATAAGATAGAAATTAAAACATCAGCCAGGCAAAGTTAACTGATTCTGTAAGATCAAGCATAACTAATTTGTCATAAAGATCATGGGATGTAAATTCACAATTACAATATTATGGTACAAGATCTCTAGCAACATAAAAATTTCCATCAATCCAGATAGACCTACCTCTGAAGTAGATAGATACCTGCATCGGTTCTTATTTCTAGGATAGAAAGTAATATTCAGATGTTACTGACGTGCATCGCCCATTATGGTTAGTTAATAAACAGAAATGACATTTGTAAACTGGGAAGATATAGTAGTCAATCAAAGACATCTAAAAAGGTAATCCATCTTTAAATTCAGCAATATGGACGTATATACATTAAAATGACGAAGATGTTAGCCTATTGAACTTACCCGACAGGCAAGGGAATAGCGACTGAGCCAGGAAACTCGCCTGACCCAGCAATCTGTAAACTTGATCCAAAAAGTATATTGCACTCGCTAAGAAATGACACGGTACAGAATGGTCGAACAAAATCATGGCTGTCAATATGAGGTGGAATGCTGTCTCCCAGTTCATAGATGTTGACAATACAACTGTCAGGAATACATGTTCTTGGAATTACATGCCAACGAACCAGCCTTCTTATTATCACCTTGAAAAGATGAGGAACTGGGTCAGCAACAACATTCTTCAGGATTCCTGGAGGATTTCCATTCTTATCCTACAATCAAACTTTTGTTAGTTCGTCATGCATCTTCTTTACAGTTTTTGTGCAAAGGTTGAAAAGCTTAGTACCATAGAATAGTTATAACAGCATCCAAATTGAATGGTCACTCGTCCTTTGCCACACATCCATTTTGGTGGTTCTGAATATGTATGTTCTGCATGTATAACCAAGCATGATATGGTATCAGAGATTATCCTAATATAATAGAAATGCATATTAAAATTCCAATAAAAAGACAGGCAGAAGTCTGCTTCAATGCAAGGATAAAATCCAAGAATGTGTCAATCCAATTAGACCTAAAAATAGCACTAATAAACAGCAATACTACTATAACTGGATGCTTACTAGATACTCTCGATAATAAAAAAAGACCAAGAAACTAGAAAATAGTTCATTTTAATCAAAGTCAGGTCAGATTCAAGTAATCTTATATGAGACCCTAATGAACTTTTCCTGTCTCGAATGACATTCCTACTTAGATCATTCAAACCTTGATGATATTCTCGTTGAACAATGGTCGGTAATGCAAATACAAAGTCTTCATGAATGTCTCATCGTAAAAATTGATCAAAATGAAGAAATATTGAGTGAAATCCATCAGTGGCCATTCAGTAAATCCTTGGAGGCTGATGCATTGAGTAGATATTAACTTGATCCGATCTAGACTCAAGTAAGACCTAACTATACCTAAATTGTATCAAATGACAAATATACTCCCGCATCAAATGCCTCGTAATTATAATTATATTTGTAGCTTCCAATATACTGTGCATATGCAATAGGTTTTTTATTACGAAAGACGATCAATATATGGACCATTAGTAAATGACTTCTGTAAATTCTTGAGGCAGCTTAATGTGACAAGACATTATTAGGACTAAGGGGAATAGAGAAGAGAGAATGTCGAAGAAGAAAAATTTAGGCCAAAGGCCCTAGAAACTCAATAATCACATGAATTAATCATATAAGCTGAATACAAAAGAGACCTATGATCTTGATTACTTAAACCCTAAGCTTACAGAAGAGGGAAAACAAATATCTAATTAAATTCTATCATATTAGGATTCCCAAATTTAAAGATCTCCAGGTTTCACATATATATTATAGACAATCTAGATCAGTGTAAAAAAATAGTACAAAATTAAGCCAAAAAAATCTTCAAGAAAATTATAGTTAGTTTCGGATATGTATGCAAATACTCTATCATAGACAACAAGACTTCAGCCTAACCTAGAGGCTTGAATCACATCAACTGATTCTGCTGTGCAGAGGTTATCTAGATATCAAAAGCCTGTTGCAGAGTCTTCTCTCCTTTGAATCATCTCCACATGTTGCTAATGAAAGATAAATTTTGAACCTTGCTCGACAAGCATAACAATATCTAAAGTAAAGTAGGGAGTGTAGGTACAAATAAGCTTCTGCAAGCTCCTAGATCGGATTTTGTCAATGTAGGTAAGAGGTCTATTGATGATGGAAAAATTGCAATGACAATATCTTCTTGATCTCCGAGTTCTTGGCTTTGGTCACTTGATCACTCAACAAACATAATGCCCTTCTTTTTTGCATGATCTCTGTTTACTCTGCAACATGATCTTCCATTGTCTGTTGCTCCACTTTTGGTCAAAAGATCATTTTAATATTTTCATGCCTGCCTTGCAACACAAGATATATTTCATGCATAATCTTCTTCCTTTCTTCCTGAAAAAAATATTGAGTGGCCATCATGATTGAACATACATACAGCAGGCTTTAATACCAACTGGTACAACAACATTTGTGCAAAGGGTGAGGACTTGAGAAGATTTGGGAGGAAGAAGGAATATACGGCCAAAGAGCCTGTACAAAATCAATAATCACATCAACTTATAAAACAAGCTACATACAAAGAGGTCCAATATCCTAACACTTAACCCTAAATAAAAAAGACAGAAAACCACTATCTAATCAAATTCCATCATATTGAGATTCTTACATAAGCCTAAGGAGCTCTTACAGAAAACCATTTCTACACCTTGTCTTCAAACTGCCAAAAGGAATTGGAGAGGCTTCTTACAGACAAAAAGGAACAAGGTGCAAGTAGGGGTACTCATTGTTAGTTGTAAGATCAAAGGTAGCAAGATCAAATGTTTATGCTTGGGAAATGGCAGTGTTGCAAGGAATTCTTAATTAGACTGTGCTCAATCGATTTAACTTGAATTCAAGCTGATTTTAGCCGAAACTTCTCTTAGAATTGACGGCCGTTTGGTAAAATAAGTAGATCTCTTGACTTCTTTCCAAAATGCATTGATACAAGATATTCATTTGAGACTTGAGAGAGTTAGTTTTGCAACTTTGTAAAAATCTTACATTCAGAACCGATGATCCAAATATAGATCAGAATCAATCGATTTGGAGACCCAATAACTTAAATTTTGAGGAATAGGACTCATCCGACACCATAAGTTGTCACAGATCCTCCAGTGTCTTTGTTTTTTCTTTTTCTCTAAATGTACAAAACTCCCACGACCAAAGAAATGATGGATAATAGCATCAACCGTCCTGCACTTTCGTAATTTCTGTCATCCATTGTTCATATTTTGCTCTAGTCCTGTGGCTCAAGGTATGTTAGGATGACAGCATCATTGGTTTCACACCTTCTTTGTCTATTTTTATCATCTATTTTCCATATTTTACTTTTTCATTTTTCTGTGTTATCATAACTTTTATGAATGTCTTTGAACCCAGTTGACTCCTTGAAAATCAAACACAAGATATTGAGCACCTGATCAAGTCTAACTTGGCTTTTTGTATTTCTAACTAGACCGCCTAGCAGCTGCAACTAACTTTTCAATGCATCGTACAGATAAAAGTGATGAGAACTGCTAGTGTACTTTTTGAAAAATCTCAACTAGTATCTTTGACTTGTTCTTCCTACTTTTCACAAAAAGAACCTCCATATGTAATTTTTTAACCTTGTTGCAACTTGCAATCCTTTGCACTGGACAACAGTTCCAAGTATCTTGCAGAAGATTAACAGCAAGAATAAGATCACTTGTTGATTTTACCAAGGATCGAAAGGTTGGAACTTATGATCTTGTAAGTAATTGCAGGTTTTGAATATTAAGAGACAACCAATTCTTGTTTTGGCCTTCAATTAATCTCTTGTAACTCCATAACCATAGATCTTACATACAATTGTTCAGTTTGCTCAGACCTGAGATGAGTTGCATCAACCATGGTTGGTAAACACGTTTAGCATGTTTGTACTTATTAGATTGACAAGTCTAAGAAACTGCCAATTGGAATCTATTTATTAAAAGGTTGAATGAATTAGGGTAAGATATTCTTTCTGATGACATCCATGCCCGCATCTTAGAGCTACCCTGCGATATTACATTGCTTATCTTCCATATTTTATGAGATCTTAAGTGAACCATCCATTAAATGATTATGATAAACATTAACAATTTTCCAACGCATTTTGCAAAAAGCTCAGCATACATTCCAGAAACCAGACAATAATAAGAGAATAGTTGGCTGGACTGCACAATCAATCGCAAAACTTTTACACCCTGATTCCCATTTCAGAAAGAACTAGACCTTCATAATTATGGCTTTTAAGAGTTGGAATAAGAAAGACAGGCCTTGTACAGCCCTTAAATGCCGATTTCAGATTCATTTCTCTTCCTTTTTCTTCTGAGCATTAGTTGTGTAAGCCACTATCTATATTAGATTACAACAGCAGTGACACCTTTCAAACTTCTACATGCCATGTTGAACATATCTAAGAACAACTTACCACATTTAACGCATGCAAATAGTAATCACTTAAGCTTCAATAACGGGACATAAAATAGCTATGAGATAATCTGTGAAGAGATCAGCTGTTCTGAAAGCTCATAAATTGGATGAAGTTTAACTGTACGGTCATGTGGTAGCAGTGCTACCCATCAATTGGCATAAATGTTCAGGCACTGCGATTACTGAACTCGAAAGCTACTAATATTGTTTCCTGGATATAGATAAGTATATCCAACAAGTATCACTAAAATAAGCAAGGGTTCATTAAGGCCATCCAGTCTTTGAACATAGAAATGAACATAAAATCATTCTAATCACATAATATAAACAGTCAATTAACCAAAGAAAAAAAGCAAATTATACACTCACCTCCCAACTGATGATTTTTCCCCTTCCCTTGGAGCTCATACACAAAATCCACAATCCTTTTCTGCTCTGCCGCACTAAAAACTCCTGTATGCAGCTCGAGGCCGTCGAGGATATTAACAATCTTCCCTTTGACCCTCTCCAGGCATATGAAATCCTTCTTTCTGACGACATTCTTAAACCGTATCTCCTCCCTCTGCTCCCTCGACAACCCTGTCTCCTTTCTCAAGGTGTTCCCTTTTCCCTTCGACTCTCCCCCCGTTGCATCCACCGAACTCCTCCTCTCTGCCTCTGCATCCTCCTCCCCTTCCGCCGCCTCCTCGAGTTCGTCCTCCTGCGCCATGTCGGCCCAAGACATCCGAACCCTGGGTGAATCAGACGATGCCGGCGGATCCGGATCCCACTCCGTTGGTTGGATGCCGGCATGTTGATTCAGCAGCTCATCCGCGCCGGCGGAAACTGAAGCTGCCGGATCCTCCACGATGGTGGAGGCGGAGGCCTCCGCCTTGGCCTCGCCAGGCGACCCTAAATAACAACAAGAACCCTAAAATCTTAAAACATACAACCAAAAGATGGAACAAGAGGAGAGGATGGTAAGCGGAAGGAGATACCTGGGCGGAGGGAGTGGATGCGGCTGCGGAGGGCGGCGGAGCAACCGTCGCAGAGGCCGCGGGTGAGAAAAGGTAGCCAATTGGTGAGGAACTCTGCGGCGATCTCCAGCTCCGACGGCTCATACTCTTGCACGAACGAATCGTCCTCCATGAGCCACTCTCTCTCTCTCTCTCTCTCTCGTTGTTTTGCGCGAGAATTGGATGAAGGCGAGTCTCACGGCCCGAGAAGAGCAGGCGGAAGCGACGATGTCGACGGAAGAAAGACGCCTCCGGATCTGATCGCCACAAATTGTGATCAACGGTTTTGATCATGTTATTGATTCTGATCTTATATGAAGATTATACGTAACCTTTTATCAAAAACCAGTTTAGTACGGTTATAATGGTATCAATGCTTTGGCAGCCCAAATCGGACGGTTCAAAATTGCGCCAAAATTTATGGGGAAGAACTTGGCGCAAAGAATGCTTAGGCACAAATATAGAAAGGGTCGGTGGTCTGGGGACGTGAGGTTTAACGGCGACGCTACTGTCGTAACTGAAGTCGCGACGAGTGCCAATACACGAAGCACAGCTAGTAGCCCTATTCGTTCCTTGCATTCTCCGCAGCCACAGCACAGGGCCAGCCTCGTGCTCCGCCGCCACGCCCGCCCCGTGAGAGTGGCCGCTCCAAGGAAGAAGAGGACGACGGAATATGATGCGGACGTTGCAAATGACGATCTCCACCTCCCTCAAGGCTCTCATTTCTCCGCAGAACCACCAGTTCCTCCGGAGATGCCCCGTCAGCGGGACCGCTAAGGGCAAGGCCAAGCTCAAGGCCGGACAGCCCCTCAAGCGCTCCACCATCCGCACCAAGAAGGCCTCCGGCAGCGGCGGTGATGCGCCCCGCGGAGGTCGCTCCCGCAACGAGGCCATCGAGCGCCTCAAACGCATGGCGGACTCCTGCCTCAACGCCCCCACCCCTATCCGCTACCTGAGCGCCAAGGACCGCCGCCGGGAAGCCGAACGCGAGAAGCTCGGTCTCATCTCTAAGGAGCGCCAGCGCGAGATCGACCAGGCCAAGGCCCGCGCCAAGTCCGGCAAGACTGGCCCCGAGGAGGAGCCTGTGATCATGGGCACACCGGGGCTTGATTACATTTCCCTTGGTCTCGTCGATAAAGAGGCCATCCCCAAGTACGAGCTCACCGTGGAGGATGGCAGTCGGCTCGCCAAGGAGTACAGTCGGTTCCTGATGCGAAAGCACAGAGCGAGGCAAGCTGCCGAGACAGCACTCTTAAAACTTAAGAAGGAGGCGATCGCTGCTCTACCGGACCACCTCCGCGCGGCCGCAATGGTCCCGGATTTCACCCCGTTCCCGGCAAATCGCTTCATGGCGACGCTGACGCCACCTATTGAGGGATACACTGAGAAGCTTAGGGAGGATGCCAAGAAATATGCAGTCAAGGGCAAGCAGCGTTGACCGATCTCTCAGGTAATACCACCTGTTCTGACATTTCTCTGTTCAAGCTATTACTCTGTTTTGCTGCTTCCTTCAACATGAACCTGATTAAGGTTTTGACTCTGGATCAATTGACGGAATCCATTTGTATTAGCTTCAATGAAAAGCTCCTGTCCTTCAGATGATTGTTTGTTCGCATGTTTGCATCAAAATGGCAATTTGCTGAAGATTCATCTTCTATGCTCTTCTAGACTGGTCAACATAGACCTTCTTTTCATCCAGTGTTCTAATGATGAAAGCATTAGATGTCTTACTTCTGTTCCATCACCTGTGCTTTCAAGTTCTTCCCCTCTCCTTCTACCTCTTTGGAATTCGATAAGATAGTAAACCAAACTGATGACATCCTATTTCCTGTCAACTTTGATAGGAGCATCAAATTAGTTTATGAAATTGTATTTACTCATCGTTTTTATGTTTTTTTAGGGTTTATGTAGATTAAATTATAATCTTGCAAGGCTTGCATTATTTTGTACTGCATTGCAAACAACACATGTCATGGTGCATACTCATATAGAGCATCTTTTTGTATGGCCGACATGGATATGGGTAGACATTATATTAAGCTAGGATTAATCACAAATTAACCATGAAGTATTGATCTTCTATGAGGCTCATCCTTTTGATAGAAACATATCACCATATGAATCTACAAATTATACAATTTGAGGTAAAGATGAATAATTCATTTATGTCATAAGTACGACATGTGTCGCTATTGCTGCCTCTATTCTTTATTTGTTCAGCTGGTTATAAGTTTATTTGAGGAGACTTTTTTATAATGTGTTGAGCATTTCATGGGTCATCAGTTCATCGTGGAGGCACATACTCTTAGTATCTACAGAATTGTAGAATTCACGAGATATAATTTGCTATCATTGTGTCAGCAAGTGTTGTACAAAGCACAAACCAAATCTCCAGAGTTGGAATTCAATATTATTCTCTAGCTTCCACCAGAAACTTGTGAAAAATAAGATCAATGACACATTCAATCTCAAGCTCTTTCAGAGAAGCATTTTCTTGAACTTGACCATTTGAGGAAAATATATCAGAGATAGTGTCATGTATAAAACTATCTTCTTACTCATATTAGAAATTCGTAAAATAAGAGTGGAGATAATTTTCTCCTGAAAGTTGCTCAAAGAAGGTGCATTCTCCATTCTAAACTCATGTGAAAGAACTTAACCATATAAGATAGTAAACCGACTTGTTGCATGTATGGCTTCATTATTTTTAAGAATCACAAATGTTTCACCTCCCATGGACCAATTCCTTAATCATTGTTCATGACATCAACATCTAATATGATACGATTGATACTTGTTGATGTTTATTAAGGTATTCAAATTTGGCATTGTCACCAAAAGTTGGCATTGAAAATTGACCAAACTGGGTTGGGGTTAGTGTTAGTCAACTTTAGTCATTTCTACATGATTTATCAACCACAAAAGAAGAAAAAGAAGGAACCAAAAATTGCAAGGTGTAGCAATTACAGGAGCCAAAGAGAACATAAAATGGAGGAACATGAAAAGTTTCAAGTTTTGACCGTGGTTGTGAAATAGAGATGTCACCATTATTACATGCATTTGGATATAACAGTCACATTCACAGTATGCTACTGATGTTATAATGTTCATCATTCACCGTACTGGAAGAAAACGATGAAAGGGAATGATGGATAATATCCCTGATTAGGAATGTGGACATAAAGTTTTGATCAAGGAACAAGGATGATTTAAAGTTCTACAATACCCTTGATTCACAACATACAGAAATAATCATGTTGCCAAAAGTATAAATTCTGAGAAAGGAAAAGACTCTAACTTGGTTGTTGGGTTGACAATGATGTTGTTCATGTGGAAGTTAATAAGACGATGTGCCTTTGGATGGCACCGGGCTATTTGATAATGGCATTGTTGCAACCATCAACAGAGAACACGGGATATGATGAGATTATGGGTTTACCACTAGTGGTGGCGCTCAAAGGAGGGTACTAGAGGGCCTTACAAGTGTTCTTCAACAGAGTAATATGGGAGTGGTGATTGAGTTCACTGGATTCCTCCTCCAATGAAGATGAAAGGAGTGACCCCATTTGGATTGAGTGAGTTTTGTATGTAAAAAGGATAAAACAAGAGGCAACAGTTTTTGCTTGTAGTTAGTAGGCATAAGGGTTGATGTTATTGCTGTGAACAGAGGAAAAAGTTTATTGCTGTGAACTGAGGAGAAAGTTTATTGCTGTGAACTGAAAAAATCAAACTTTCAGAATTCTAACTATCACATCTGCCTATTCCATATAAATACTGACTATGGACAAACAATAAATTCTGCAAAAAAGTGGATATTGTTGTCACTGAATCCTGTGTCATAATTTCCACCAATATCTCCAACAATTAAAACTCAGATTATTTGTTTTTATTATTTTTTGAAAAAAATGAAAAACAAGAAACTGGCACATCTGTTTTCTTTCTAACTCCTAATCTTGAGAAATGTTTTCATCTAGTTGAGAGGGGTTGTTTGACATCTAGTTGAGAGGGGTTGTTTGACAATAGATACTAAGTTTTGAGAGGAATGCTGTTGAAGCACTAGTTAAGATTAGGCTGGATTCATCAGTGAATTAATTTTCATCAATATTGTATCTGATAGGTTCCCACATGGTTAATAGAATATGGATGTCAAAATTTGGAATATTCAGTTGCAAACATCCTAGGAATGAATCGATGTGAAGATTTTCAGTTAGTGTCTAATTTTAAAATATAGACACAAGATTTGTGTCGTCACATTGATATGTTTTGTGTGATTAATCGAACCTATTCGGTTTGGCTGATCGGAGATGAGAATAGTCGTCTCCAATTGGGAAATCCTTTGTGTTTTGAGCAATTATAGTTAGTAGGTACAAGTTTCAGCCGGTCATAATGTCTTACTAGTTACCAACCTGTTCAGAAAAAAGGAAAAAAACTGGTGCCATAATCTTTTTTGATTGATTTGACCATATAAGCTGTTCTGACCCCAAGTCCTCAACTCCTAGGCTCAAACCCATCCCAATATCTTGAAGCTCAGATGGCACTGATCGAAGGTTGACATGCTCAATCAATGGATCTCTTGTTTAATCAACCCCCTAATTTTCTGTCTATGGAGTTCCTCCAATGAGCAACCACAAACGATTTGGCTTTAATCTGTTATCTATTGTATCTTGTAAGGGAACTGGCTATCTCGAGCATACCCGGCATAAGGATCCAGTGGGCTGCTGCTATATGGCTCAATCAATGTTTAATCCATATGCACACATGGTTGAATGCCTTTAAGTTGATTCCTTCTAGCCATTACAAGCCTAGGATCAGGCCCATCATATATCGTGTCGATAACTACCGGCAATTGGTCCATCATCATATTGTGCAAACAATTACTCTTGTTTTCTTTGTTTATGGCATTTTTGCTTTCTTGGGCTTCGGTTATGTGTTCTTTTTTCTCATTGCTTCACTTTTGTTGAACCTCAACTTCTTTCATAACAACTATGGCATTTGAATACATGCTTATTGTTGTCATAACCACATCAAACTTCTAATCTTATGCTTATGGTACTTTTTGATCAAACATGTGGATCTATCTCTGGCACTTCTAAGCAGAATACAAGTTGAAGGATGAAGACGGAAGCTGGAAGACTTACATGAGGTTGATACTTTTAGGAAACTTTCCAAGGGTTCAGCGGAGTTATGGAACTTCGGATTAGAAAGTAAAATAGCATGACAGAATATGGTTTCCTTTGTTGGCATCGAACTACTACTTTCAAATTCATCCCAAGTGTGTGTATCTGAATCGGGAGAAGAGAAAAGAATAGGAAATGATTGGAACTGCTTGCATCACATGAATTCTCGTAAAGCTTCCACTCAGGTAATGCACTTGAATAATAGCTTCCTTTTTTCTTTACTCTACTGTTTCGGAAAATCATCAAAACTCCTGATGGTGCTCTCTTGATTGAGTTGTGCTCTTACAGTGAAACCCCAAGTTTTGATGGGAAGGTCACGGATGATGGCAGTAACCCATTGTGCTTTTTGTTCTTTTTCTTGCCATTATAATTGTGTGGTTATAAGCAAACAAAAAAAAAGGGTTAAATTTCTGAATATCAAATGTCAGTAACTGATTACAAATATGAACAAACAAACTACGGATGAATCAATTTATAAGTGCGTTTGTTGCATAGTTTTCTTGATATACAAATCTTCAGATAGCACAGTTTATATTAGGTATCATCCCATGTGAAAACTTAAGCTTTATCTCATTTTAACTTCTACATTATATTAGTGTAATTCCCATTGAACCATTTGAAGTGTCATTTTCTCATGATCTGATTAAATCCTCTTCTGGGAAAAGGAAATGAAAGGGAACATTGGTCATTTTAGGTGACCCTGTTCCACCTAATTACAATGGCACATGTGGTCGTCTGGGACCGCATTTGCCAAAAGCCTCAGTATATTATGTTCTTGGCTGAAGCAGCACCTCTTGTATGCGTTTGATGTTAAACGATGAACTATCAGATATAGTTGCCTTTCTGCGACATGGTGTTTGGATCTACCAGTGGCATGATTCAATGACTAGTGCGAAAAACAAAATGCATTCATTTTTTCTCATTTTTTCTTCTGTTCTTAGTAATAGGAATAGAGAAAACCCATAGTGATGCCAGGCAGAAAAAGACGTCTAATAATACCTTCACTGATTTTTCATAAGTCGGTGAAGATGAGATCCATTAGGCAGAAGTAAGTAGCCTGGACAATTGAATCACAACAGGAATAAATACTGGAGCATTCTTAAGCTCAGTGCAGCAGTCAGCCTGAATCAATGTTTTATATGCAATGTAGCATAGAAGATTGAACATAGTAGGGTACATTATCTATGAGAATAGAGCTCGATACTCATCGGCCTCTCGGGCCATTTCCTCTGGTGTTCTGTCCTTCCTTTCTTTGTCCAAGTCAAGCTTCTCCTTGAGTTCTTTCTCTTTCAAATCAATCTAATAATAAGAAGATAATATTTCAAAAAAAAATGAAAGAAACGGCATGGACAGCCATAAGAATATCATCATGTACAACATTCATTGAAATAAGCTTTTCAAACTAAAATAAGACTATCATTTACCGCATCATAGATCTCATCATTTTTCTCGAAATCACCCTTTTTCCTGGGTAGAATGTGAATGTGCACATGAGGAACTGTCTGCCCCGCCTGAGGTCCATCCTGGATCGTCAACAAAAGGATGCCTTAGAACTTAGCAAGGTAATACAAACATCAACCATAGATTATCGTCAGTTCCATATCGTCAGTTATATGGAACGTCAAATAATATCATCTCTTTATCAGCTACATGGAACATAATTCATGTACCAAACATAATTCAATGGCTCATACATATCAAGACACCTAAGCGATTCGAGTCAAATTAACAGTTGCAGACTTCCTACATAGCAAGACAGCAGACGAACATACATAAATCAAAGGGGCATTGTCAGCACCGTAAGGGTAATTCCATAAGGACACAAACAAGAATAAATTTGACTGACTACTAAGTTATTTGTTGTCTGAAAAACTCAATTTCAATGCCTCACGCATTTTACAAAGACTGATCAGTCTTCAGCAAGGCTAACTGAAAGTACTTGTCTCTAAGATGCTGAGGGTTCCAGTGCAATCTCGTCCTTCGTATAAGACAGTCCACTGAGGCCAAGAGCAACTTGGCCTGATCCCGATAAAACACTTGCCAGGACATGATATATGGCTCCCTGAGCGAAGCCCATGGAAATCACAAACATGAAGTCTTTGCTTGCAATACTCGTTCCTAGTTTTGCAACTTTTGACTCGATGCTTAACAGTAACACAAGTTCAGAATGAAATTGGTGGGATAGGGTTGACCAGGTACAAAAGTTTAAGATATCAGATCAATCCATTCAACCCGACCGACGAGCACTCCAGTTTCAAATTTAAGAACCAGACCTTAAATGGAATTGAACCATTCAACAATCCAACTAGAAGTAGTGAAACAATCATGTAGTGGTTGATGAATTAACCATACCCATATCATTCAAAAAGGTCAAATCGGGTTGCTGACAAGGTAATCAAGCTAAGCATGTCAGAACTTGATCACCTATGCACAGCTACTCAAAACAGGTTAATCATTGGGATCTTCAACCAAAGACAGATTAAATCAATCAGTGAAGAGATTATCCACATGGCATTATATTCTTGAGATTATTCAACAAAAAAATAAAGGCTGGTAGCAATAATTGAATCATTCACACGGCACTATATTGTTGAGAGAACCTTCTCATTAATTAGATATAGTGAAATTACATAACAAAAAACAGTGACTAAAATAAATTCTAATAATCTTACTTGAATAGCAAATGTCAGTGAAGATGCTTCATGATGACGCTCAAGACGACCACCAACTTCCTTGGCAGTAAGCCATAAGTCACAAACCTCATCAGCAGTGAGATCAATAAAACGTTTTACTTCCCGCCTTGGACATACAAGCACATGTAGATAATGTCAAGGTTCAACTTATGGCGAAATTATGCATGCAAAATAAAAGTGTACAGATGAAGTGAATAGAGAGAAAGATGCCACCAAAGATATCTGTGCATTTTAAAATAGATGCACAACAGAGGAACTGAACATCGCATGCATATATCATCAAGTAAAATGATATCAATAAGATGAATTAGTGGCTTCATCGAAAGGATATGACCTGCAAAATTTTAGAAAAGGTATATTAGATCTATGTAGCAATCAACAGAAATGAGGGAAGATGGCAGCAAAGCTTTAATAAAAGAGATAGTTATACAATAGAGTCTCACAATTTGCTTTGTATGCCCATGAATGGAAGGTAAATACTATTGCTATACAATGAATGTGCTACATAGACCTACCCTTTTACAGGGGAAAAACTTTAACGTTAAACAATAATTATGGTTAACTGATCAAATTGATCAGATCAATATGCTTCATTCAAAGACAGAATTAATAAACATGTGATAAAGCACTTCAAGTTAGAGAAGCTAGTACCACGGAGCATTTGTTTTTCACAAAACATTTTTAGTATAAGCATAATCAACCTTCAATAATAAACTAGCAGTCCCAGGAATGTAAAGTACGATTCAAGTGGCAGTCGCTAACCTTTCCTAAAGCTCAATCAGTTGTAAAAATCAAACAATCAATTTCAACTGAGTAAAGGCACAAAAGTTTTTATTTACATAAAATTTAGGTAATATCAGGTTGTATGTTCATACTTTAATTTTTATATCAAACCTCTCAAACAATCATCAAATGGGGAAATTCCTTGTATGCCACAGGTTAAAAAATGCAAGCAGTTCAAAGTGTTCTTATCTCAAAAATTCCTTCTCGTAATGATACAAATTCAAGTTATCTACATCCACCCTATTTATTGGAGATCATATATGTAACAATGTCCACGATAAGCTTTTCGTGCATGCAATAGAGAATTTCTTAGTAGAATGCCCCTCTTTATGTAGAGTAAAGATCGGCTAGGTCGATGGACCCTACCAGGATCAAAGATCCAGAAAGGATCAAGATTTAAAATCAAAAATTGAAAATAGAAGGGGAAATGACCAAACCTGATATAGCAACACATAAAAGTGGAAGATCGTTAACCAAAAAAATTCATGTTTGAGATAGAGATTGAGATAGGGCTAAAAGTAATCCTACATTGCTAAGACATAAAGAAAAGAGCGAGTTACACAACATAAGAGCTTAAGCTAGCCCTCACATTGACCGTCAACCATACAAAAAACAATACAATAAAGGAAGATAATAGTAACAGTAATCATATATCTCTCCAAACTCAGCATAAACAGAAGCATCAATAGATATGCATCCAAAATTACTCTAAACAACCTATCGAAATCTACACCCACAATTGTGACCATAACCCTAATATGCCATAAGTAGCAACAATCCAAAATAATATGAGAGAGAATGGGAATCAACGGAAGGCATACCCGGTAGGAGAGGCCGCAGGTTGACCATGGCAAAGGAGTGCAAGGTGGAGTGGAAGACCTCGGTACGGTGGATCTTGTACGGGCCGAAGGTGTAGCTGACGAGCTCCTCCATCTCAGACTGCGACCTAGACTCAGACCGAGGCTGAACCGTTCCGCGGAATAGACGGATCGGATTCGGGGCGAGAAGGCACGAAGTGGGGCGGAGAGCGGCAGGCGACGACCGAAAGAGGGAATACGACGGACGAGCCGCGCGGTCGCGAACCCCTCTTAACAGCAGACCAAACAGCGAGTGAGAAGCACTCGCCATATGATTGTTCGGATACAAAGGAAGGGAAGGCATCGATAGACGAGACACGTGACTACGAGCCGCAGCGTTACTGACCCGACTCGAGTCGTGTCTTACTTTGCGACATGACTCGAGTCCGACTTCGTAGAATCCATATAATAAGCCCTTCCGGTGATAGGAGATGGATGAATCGGATCATTACCAGGACTCAGTATTAGAGCATTGATCTGCTAAATTATGGAGCCCTTCTTCTCCAGTACTAAAAGGAGGACTTCTTTTTTCTTATTAAAAAAATTAAATTTCTATTAAGAAATATAACGACAATCAACACATGAATTTTCTTTTAAAAAAATGAGATACTAAAAAAAAATAATAATAATAATAATAATGACTAAAAAATGTGTTAGATAAGATTGATGAAGATCCAAAGAGGTCTCTCTTCTTTGACACAATATCATTTATATGAATTGTTAAAAATTGTCTCTACATGAGAAAGCAGGATGTAATGACCAATGAATGATAGTATATATACAGAGAGTGAGAGAGAAAGAGAGAGTGACAAAACACAGGATGTTAGAAACCTCGTCTATCTAAAATATACACATCGTTCCAAAAAAAAGTGTCACATTGAGTTGTCAACTTCTCTGAGAGAGAGAACAAATAAAAAAAAACACAATGCTGAAAATGCACACTCAAAATTGTTCCACCAGGAAACTGAACCTATGAAATTTTATTCCATACAAGGAGGAGAAGCTTTTGAGGAAGAAAATATATCAGAAAATTCTCATTTATAGGATGGTATCACTTTCAAGAGGTTTGTATAAAGTCATAAGATGATGATGATCTTTCATGACAAGTAAATATAATATTTCAATCTGTTTACCAAAGTGGATGATCATCATCTATAGTTCGAGATGGTTCAGGTTTCCATCTTGGTTTCTCATCCCAGTACATGTCATAGTATATGTGGCCAGGACTTTGGTTCCGCACGCAACACCATGTTCCGACGTATCTCTTCATGCGATTTCTAAATGTTGCTTCCCTTGCCTAAATCAACTCATCACGTTATCATCTAGAACAAAATAGTTATATAGAATTAAAATTTTTAGTCACCAACCAAAAAACTATGATAATGCTTACCTCATCACTGAACCCTTGGAAGGCATTTGCCATGGATGAAAAGTGCAAGACTTTGATATCTTTGTACTGGGAGAATACTTGCATGTACTGTAAGACAAATTGACAAACTATTTAGTAAAGCATTTGAACTCTTCTAGAGTACATCGGTAAATGCTTCAAGCATTTATCTATTTCATGGAAAAAAATACAAAATAATCAGATTCATGTGTCATGACTGTCTGATTAACTAACTATAAGACAAAAAACACAAATACATGTTTCTAGAGCTTGCAAGGAGAAGCCGGTTCTTTGCTCTGTTTTCTAAGAAGAACACAGAATATGGACAACAATAGAAAGTCAAGGTTTAAGGTTCCAAGACTAGAATACTGAGTGGTCAGTTTTGTGACTGAACTTTGCTTAGTTGATACCATTAGAAAATGTGCTCTCACCAAATGAACAGACAATCTCATCCTACCACCATTATTATGATCTTAAACCCTTAAATAATAAAAATTTAATCATTAGATGTGCGTACCATCTGCTCAGTGCTATTTCTAGGAAATTGGATGAAACCACGGCTAGTTGTTTCATTGGATATATTGCATCCTTTGGAATGTGCATCACAAAGTTGAATATTAAGTAATGATTCCTTCACCTGAATCCATAATAAAAAAAGTTATTTGAATTGAAAGATATGTATGAGCAGCTAAGTATTGCAAATTGATACAACAATATCTTTACATGTTTGGGCACTGATGGATTCTGCAGGAATGAGTACTCCCTGAAATGAATTTGTGGACCAAATTCTTCTTCAGAAAGGCCACGGACCATGGTATGAATCTGCAAAGGTGAATCAACTCTAATCATATGATTGAAAATGTGGCATCAGGCATAACAATTATAACATGCAAAAACAGTTCACATGCAATGGAAGAAGAAAAAAGCAAGCGGTGAGAGGCTGTCAATATAATCAAGCATATACTTCCATTCAGACTGCAAAAGACTGTCCTTTAAAATAATTAATTAATAATGACAACAAAGACTAAAAAACCTTTATTCCCAATAATTATAGATGGGATTGCTAATGGATCTCCTCTTTGTTGCTACGCTTGGTATCAAGATTTTCAATACTAGTCCAATACAAGTTTCAACATTTGATCAGACCACTATGGTTCTGGTATATTGAGCAGTATATTCTTTGTTACCAAATGCAAAGAAGAAACTATCCAAGTGCAAAAGCAATGTAAAAATGGATAAAGCATAGAGATTAGAGAATACCTATTTTATCGAATCTAAAAGAAGATAAAACCACACTCTATGATAAAAGAACGAACAGAAATTGGTTTCAGAATCTATTGGTTGAAGGAGAATGGATGAAATATTTTGGGAAAATATAGTACACAATCAATAAGTTGAGCATGTGAAATCAGCTTAATTTGAACCCGTGAGTTAAAAATGATATGAAAAACTGCAAAATCATGGTAAATGAAATGTTATAAGATAATTTCCACATGGAATAAGAGACCTACCTGCAAAATTATAGCAATTGAAAGAGATTTAGCAAAGCAAAATATTTTTTCAATAATTACAATTTCCAATAAATTGGTTATCCTTTTAAGTCAAACGAAACTAAGGAGACAATAATATGCATATTAGTATTTAAGTTTCAATGCTAAGGATCAGTTCTGTTTTGGATTAACGTCAAGAAAATAATTTTTAATTACTGGAACTATGGAGTCTGGTATTTAGTAGAACAACTACCTCTACCCCTTCTGTAACAGGAAAGCTCATCATGATTCAACTCTCAGCAAGCCCACAGTATAGAACAAATGAGAATGTAAAAGAAGATGCACTTGAAATAATGAGTGTATGTTAAAATTTTAATTGAAGAACAATATACCCTTACTTCCAATCAAGTCTACTCTTGCCCCTCTACTTGCTTTCTAGTATCCCAGAAAAACCTGTGCAAAAGGCTTCTGCTAATGCAGGGTTTGAAAAGAGTTAATGTATGCAACCTAATCCCTAGATCTAAAGAGGTATTTTCTTATAACTTGAACCTGGTCTTCCATGTCATCGGAGCAATCTTATTTCCATACCCAGACTCACCCTTATTCCAACTTGCCCCTCTCTAATCTAAGTTATATTTAAACTGATACAAGCCACATTAAACAATATTACCACTATCATATTCTGACCTTAATTAATTATTATTTGTCTTTTCTCTCTCAACACCATCCTCCTACTCTGCGAGCACTCATTTCAATGTCCACTTACAGAAAACATGAATTAAGGAGACTAAAGTTCTTGTCTATCGTACTTGTTGATGATTGTCAAACATACTTGATCTTCTCATCTAATGTTGCCAAGGTCATATTTGGTATCATGAATACATATTGTTTCAACTCTCAAAAGTAAGAAATATGACAACCAAGGAAAGAACCATGTTTGATAGTCTGATAGACTTAATTTCAAAAAATTCGAGTAGAAAATTTTAATTTGCTTGAGTGACTCACCAAATAGTCAAGATAGGACAATTCTTGTTCTCTATATGACCAGACTAAAGTTTATTCAATCAATTGCCAGATCAGATGAACACCCAGTCATTTATTAAAAAAAGATCTCTAATTTTTTAGAATAAGGAATTGTTTAAACTATCTCAGTGATTGGTCAATCAATTTTCTGCATGGATCCAAATATCACCATATCCTTACAAAGTGTACCATATCAGGCCAACTGCCTAATTTTACAAAATGTGTAGTACCTGATTCTGTTGTACCAACACTTCAGCTCATACTACTGTACCAAGTGGATAATGACACAAGGCAGGTGTCCGACTTTTAGTTCCTTGGCTGTTAGAGTACTTGGATATTGCATATCTTCCATCCCACCACATCTTTTCATCAGCCCATACTACTTCATCTGTTGAGAGTTCAAATTCCCCATTCCTCTTACACCATCTTTTGTTCCCATTTGTACTTACATCAGGGAATTTAATTTCCTATGGCTTGGTCCAAACTTGACTGTTATTTACCATAACATTTGTACTTAATCTTTTACCGTAAATTTCAGACAGTATTGACTAGTCTGTGCTTGAACAGGGATGCTGAACACCCAAAATAGGGTGGTGTCCTCTGTTTATTTTCTTATTTAAGTGGCTATTTTTTCTTTAAACACCATTGTCCGATGCGTAATGGCTCACAACTCGCGAGTGTCTCTCTGTTGTCTGTCGCTCAATTGCCCTACCACCCATCTCATCTTTGATGTCTCCTCCTCTTCAATGGACTTCCTCTTCCTTTGACAACCTCTTCCTTCTTAATACCCAAAATTGAAAACCTTGTTTAAGATCATTGGAATTCCTAGATAAAACTGTGCATGGCAAGTGGCAAAATGGAACGCCATGGAAATTAAATTTACAGGATTAAAGGCTAAAAGCATATATCCATAAACTTTGAAAACTAGCTAAACGGAAATTAGTCTATTCCCCCAAACCATAGTGATTCATCAGCAGGGAAAATCTGATTCCATACATCATGAATGAGCAGGAAGATCCCACAATGTTCTGAGAATTTTAATAACCATATCAATGCAGTATAATGGAGAATGTGCAGGTACAAATAATTCAAGTAAGCCAAGAGCAACAAGATAAAATAATTCAGACCACCTAAACAATCTTCTTAAAGTTGAAGATGCAAGAAAATTAACTTTGATCTATTTGTAAGCACACAACTCATGCTAAAACTTTTTCCTCATAGTTAAAGTCCGGGTATATGTGCTATTTGAGGGCGAGCTTTCATACAAAGATAAGGTTCGTCCCAAACGACCTACCATTTTGCTGATCCTTTGGAATTTTGAACTCAATGGAAAAGAGCAAATAGAACACATAATTTTATGATCCAAGTTAGCAAGTAAATGGCAAGAAAAGATAATGAAGGAAAATGCCCATCCATGGATAATGTGTTAGGAAACTAGCAAGAGAGTGCACAATATACACACTAATCTAACAAATCTAATTACCTCAAACAAGTGGTCCATAGGGCATACAAAAGGTTGCTTGGTCAGTGTCCCTTTCAAAATTCCAAGATGTCCAGACCACAATCTTTCAAACCTGCACCATAATCGAGGCATTACCTAAACATAGACAACGAATATGAGTCAGAATTATTGCAACCACAGCAGTCAAGCTCGTTGAATAATAATTTCACAACAATGTCCTGTCAACTGTTAATGTGTCAAATCTGTGTTTTATGTTGCTAATGTATAACAAGCCTCATATTGCATACTGCAGAAGACTATGCTCGTTGTGTGATGAGAACAAAGTTGACCTTCCATCATTATTCTATGATGGAATCAGAATCTAAAAAATTAGACACAAAAATCAATTATTTGATACTCCATGAATTTTCGTTAAAGCAACACCCATTAACATTACAATTCTCAAGCAACAACTAATGAATAATAAGCTCCTTAAAAATAAGGATTTTGAGAAGTAAATGGTTCTCAGCTCAATGGCCATTTGGAATTTGATTAGATGATAAATTAATTGCACACTTTAATGCAATGTTTATTAGCATCTGCATGGACAAAAAGTTTTGCCGACATGTACATACATTGTTTTCAAAAGTGCACAATTTGTGAAAAGAGAAGGGATCTTCGAAAGATCCTATCTTCTGAAGCTATTTATTTCAAAAATAACCTTACCAGAATATCAAGGAAAAAGATCCCTTTAAAGTTTAAACTATGCATATAAGATATCTTTTACAAAATCTCAGCAGGTCAAGTTTAATTTTTTAATTGGTGAAACCTCACTCACCAATGTTCGGTTCAACAGAGAAGCAACAGCAAGTGCAGTTCTTATCTGCCTCAACTGAAACATGCAAATAAGAATGTCACTTGACCAGTTCATTCCTTGGACATCTCTCCAAATCTCAATAAGAAATGCCAACATTTTGTAATATTATCTTACCTGGTAATTAACCAATGAGAAGTGTGATTGTACGGTATGTGGCCCGTCCAGCAACAAACTCTTAGGAATACCAGGTTTGAATGATAAGAAACCTCCTGCAAAGACACAAACCGAGTCAGAAGGATAACAAGCAAGACAACATAACATAGTTTTTGGAAGAATTAAACATAAGAATCCAGTAACCGAGCAAGCAAGCCTGATGAGATAGACACTAGACTCTGGGATGTGTAGGGTGTGCTGAATTTTCTACCATCATTTTGTTGATTGTGATGCTCTAGTTCTTGCTCCAGACCTCAACTAAATATAGTCATACCAAAGATTGGGTATTACTGAACTTTCCAAAATGAACACCGTCCATATACATGAATCTCATAAATTTTTGGCATATTTGTGGTAGGTACATGTATATACTTTTGGCATTTTACATCTAATTATTGTGTTTGCATTATAGTTAGAATTTCTTTCTCACCTTCTCGGTATATGTATTCTTTATATACTACTTTCAATTTTTATTCGATATATGTTTCGATTTGGTATTTTTATTGTATTCTATATTAAGATCACTTTATTGTTATCAATATTGATTATACTAGGCTCATTTATATGTGAGAAAGAACCCTAAATTAAGATTTCTTTTATTTTTCTCAAAAATTTTAGTACTTTTCTAGTATCATGGTATACGCCAACATAACATGCATTGATACACTGATACAACAAGAGTCATACTAGTCTAGGCCTTGTATGCTGGTACAAACCAAACCAAGTCAGATCGAGACTTGGACTGGTGGGGTCCGATACACAGTATTTTATTCCTTGCATACTCCACATGAATCTATAGCTTATGTAAGCTCTTCAATAGATAATTTCTCAAAAATTAAAGCACTCAACACAGCCTAGCATCTCAAAAATCACATAGCACTAGTACTGGTTTTCAGTATTTGGGGAAATATTTTTCACTTATTACCTATCAATATTACAACTCACTTTTGAATTGTGCAGTAAAAGTCAAGTACAAAAAAAAAAAGTTGTCAACCAGCAAAGACATTTAGCTTAGTATGAAAAAGTTGAATTTTACCAGATGAGATGAGAAGAAAGAATACCTGGTGTATCGTAATATGCAGGTTGGTCATAGAAAAGCATAGCCTCACGTAACCTATGGCGCTTTCCATCAGAACCTGAAAACTGGAAGGTAGTATGCACAGCATATGGTTCCAGTTTGAGTTGCTGGGGCATTGCCTGCCAGTTCATTTAAAAGAATTGTTGCATGGTCATTCACATTTATTTGGTTTAAAGAGAGAGAATACCATACAACAAACTATACAATAACCATAGTTGGATGAACAACAATAAACTAACATCTCCAAGAACAACAATAACAATAAAGCTGTAAGTCCCAACTATGTGGAGTCAGCTACATGGATCTTTTGTTGTCATTGAGGTCTGTAAAAATTTATATGTAAAAATTCTTGCACCACTAACATTAATTATTTTATCTCTTTTGACAACCATATCCAAACGTCTATTAAGTATATGCTCACATCATTTTAAATGATTTTCTCTCATCTTATCCTCTGACAAACAGTTTTAAAACATAGTTATTCACGAATAAAAATATTTTTTTCTATATTTTCTAGTAACTCCACACATCCATCTCAACATTCATGACTGCCTAATACTTGCTAGTCATAGGTGCCCAGCAAGCCAATCACGTGAGTGATGACACATGTGACTTGACACGAAATCTTTTTGCTTATTATATTTTGATATTTATCACTTTATATTGATTATTACATATATGCATGTATATATTGTGATGTCCTTGGATCCGTGCAATGGGAATCGGATCGTGATGAGATCACAATAATGAGACCGATTCACCTTTAAACACAGATCCTAAATAATCCCGGTCATAGGTTACTCGAGAGGGACATCGTGATAACCGGACAGACTGGTGTACTGTATACCCGTCCATATGATGGATGCAGTTGGTCTCATAGCTGCTCGTGTGAGGACACTAGGGATACAGTATAGGTGCTCATTGGAGAATGAGTTCACTGATTGATCCGCTTACGGAATGTTGGATGATTGATGATGCCTTATTGTTAGACAGCAATTCCGTAGTCTTAGTGGTGTATCTGGTCCTTAGACTTGAGACACCAAGAATGTCCTATATGAGTGCTCCACTATTTGATACCAAACTTATAGGTTTAGATGTCCCAGATCTAGTACAACTGGTCATTGGGAGTGGCAGTCGACCTTACGAGGGCTATTGAGTGTCGATAGAGGATCATTCACTCTCGACGTCATGAGAGGAATATCCCATGTGTTCTTGCTCAGACAAATCCCTGGCCAAGGTCATTCGGGTTGAGAGAGAAAGAGTTTTACGGGAGAATCCGATTAGAGCGAGACTCGAGTAGAAACCGTATGGGTCTGACAGCACCATGCTCGATATACGGTCTTTGGGATATTAGATGGATGAGAGACTATAGGTACACGGTAACTGAGGACAGACAGGTCCAATGGATTGGATTCCCCTGTATCGTTTGGGGACTACGGCGTAGTGACCTAGTACGTCCGTAGTCGATGAGTCGAGTGAATTATTACAGAGATAATAATTCACTAAGTTAGAAGGAGTTCTGACATGTAT
This sequence comes from Musa acuminata AAA Group, assembly GCF_036884655.1. Taxonomy (NCBI): domain Eukaryota; kingdom Viridiplantae; phylum Streptophyta; class Magnoliopsida; order Zingiberales; family Musaceae; genus Musa; species Musa acuminata. The sequence goes on along the minus strand of NC_088337.1, from coordinate 5,398,416 downwards.
GACTCACGGCCAGCTCGATATTGGGCCTAGAGGGTCACACACATATAGTAGGCATTGCGATGAGTAGAGGTTCGGATATGAGATATCCGCCGGAGCCCCTGTCTTATTGGATATCCAATAAGCCCCTGAATTATTAGATCCCATGGACGAGATCCAATAAGAGCCCATGAGAGATTATTGGATAGAGATCCACTAATCTAAAAGGCTTGGGTAATTGGATGCAGATCGAATACCCACTAGGGGAGGATCCATTAGGTTTTGACAGGGGTCCTCTATAAATAGGAGGGATTAAGAGCCTCATAAGCTAGAGCCTTTGCTTGCCTCTCCTATTCTCCTCCCGCTCTCCACCTTAGAGCAGGCCTAGAGTTTTGAGGAGCGTCGTTACAGCCCTGTTGTGTGGATCACCGCTAGAGAGGAGGACGCTTGACCTCCTTCACCCTCTCCTAAAGATCTGCAAGGAAACAGGGATATACGATCTCCCTAGGTAACACAATCTACTCTATACGCAGTTTTAAGTTTCGCGGATTTTATGCACCAATCTTCGCACAACGACGAACATCTCTTTAGGAATAGGGGATTTTGTTTTCTTGTTCTTCCGCTGCGCATGTGATGTCGCCCCCAAGATTTCCCATATCTATAAAGCATTGTGGGTCTCACAACTATCTTAGAAAAATTTTCTTTTAATCGTAAGGTATCCGATGATCACATAAGACTCCTGATGCCCCTCACCATTTTAGTCATCCTGTTTTTCCTTTATAAATAATATCTTCATCAATCTATCCATCTTATTAAATAATTGATCCAAGATACCTAAAGATTTTGCTTAGAGGGAATTCTAGTCCATCCAATTTAATTATATTCTATTATCTATTTCTCAAAACACTAAAATTATATTTTATATATTCAGTTTTGGTCCTAAATAATCTAAAACCTTTATATTCTAAAGTTTGCCTCCATAGCTCAAGCTTATAATTAATTTCACTTAAGCTCTCATCAATAAAAACAATATTATCAGCAAATAATATATATCATGGAGGTCTATCATATAAACGACTAGTCAATTCTTCGAATATCAATGTGAAAAAATAGAGACTTGAACCAGATCCTTGAAGCAATCCTATGCTAATAGGAAACTCACTAGACACTCTCCCTATAGTTTTGACACTAATAACAATAATATCATATATATCTTTAATAACATCAATATAATTATCTTTAGAAACCCTATCATAGGTTTTCTCTGAGTCAATAAAATTCATGTGCAAATCTTTTTTTTTCTCCCTATACTTTTTCATTAATTATCTTAATAAATAAATAACTTCTATGATTGATCTTTCAAGTATAAAACAAAATTGATTTTCAGAGATATTTGTTTCAAACCATATCCTACTTTCAGTAAATCTTTTCTAAAGTTTCATAATATTGCTCATGATTTGAACTTCTATATAATTTGAACAATTTTATATGTCATCCTTATTTTTGTAAATTGGTACTAAAAACTTTTTCTCCATTTATCAGGAAAACAGCTCCAAGAATAATTAGAAGAAAAAGAATTGTTGCTTAGGATTTATATTATATGGTTAAAAACATAGAACAACATACCGCAAACTTTACAATAACCACAGTTGGATGAGCAAATGAATTAACAGCTATAAAGACAATAGAAAAGAATTACCTGGACAAAGTATGTGTGCCCACTGCAAAATATGCTTGCTGGCAAAAGACCGATCTTAAGAGTCCCATCATAAGCATAAAAAAGTCCACTTTCTCCTTTAAGTGATGGTCCTAAAACATGGTGGACAAGATCATTAAAGACAGCCTGGTCCCATTTCTCATCATCACCAAGAAGTACATCTTTCCACTCCTTAGCTAGCCTCTTCGCAGAGTCAGTGGGACGCCAGTGAAACATTCCAATATTGTAGGCAGTAGTTACTACAAACAATAGAAGGGAAAAATATTAGTTAATGATCCTCGAACTATCAAAGTCAAATTTTGATGAAAGAAAACTTTAAAGAACCTTAAGAAAAGGTTAAGGAAAGAAACGAAAGTGCAGATGCTCTGTATTAGCCTTACTATGTTTTGGCTTGCACTTTGCAAGGCACCAAACAAGTGCCATTTCACTACAACATGTGTCAGCCATGTGGACATATGCAAACTTAAACACTAAGTTTTCTACAGTCTAGTTTATAGGCTCCTTCATAGAACATGACATCAGCAACATTGTTTGATATCTTTGAATAAACTTTATCGCTAACAACTAAAAAAGTAACTCAGATGATATATTAGATAATACTAAGATTCACTCAACTATATAGGACCTACTGAGTAATTTATTGAGGTTATATTTGCTACAGGAAATAAGATTCTGGGTCAAAAATTTTGTACGTGATAAGGTCCAACATTTTATATACTAATACAAGTAACGGTACATATACCACAATTTTATTATATCAGTACAACTTGGCATATTAAAAAAAATTCAAGAATGTTTAATATATCTGTACCAGCTAGTGTGGTTATTACTTATTACCAAGATTCATTGACATTAGTAGAAAATACCATTATGCCAGACTTCCAAACTGTCATCAGTTGTTGTTGGTCTAAGATGATCGGTTGATGTCAACAAATCTGCCTCAGGAAAACGAGCAAAATATGGAAGTGGATTCTGTTCCAAGCAAAAACACATACTAAATCATTTATAATATGAGACGAGAATAAACAGTAAAGAATGCTTTGAGTGAAATATCCAATTTAATAGATATAATTCAAGAACTGCTTGGGCCAAGCAAATCAACAAAAGAAATTTGCTTATATCCTGGTAAGTCCCAGGAAAGATTTAACTCTGGCAAAGCTTGATAAAAATTGAGAGAATTTCATTCTTATTCTAACTGCATTACATACAAGAGCAAGAATTGAGCAAAAGATATAGCATGGGCTTTGGAAAGCCAGTTTTGCCTGATACTGACACGTAATTCCATTTGAAATCATCTTGCAACGTCAAGAAGAATCCAACATTCCAAACTAGAACCGGTGCATTGCACTAATTATTTTTAATCCAAAACTACAATTTACATTATTAAGAACACTTATTAAAGTGTGCATTCCGAGGAGACCTACCAAGCTACAAGAAGCTTTTGTGACGTAGACAAGGTGCACATTCCATAGTATTTTCTACACTCATATGTTCATCCATATCCTGACTCTGTCACTTCTTTTGACTCAGTTGAAGATTACAAGGCACGATATCCTAAAGTTTTTGCTATATCAAGATTGGTCTAAACCCTCTTGGTTATCCTTAAAGGAATTGTACATAAACATGGCAATTTGAAGTTTCTATCAAACATATTCCATATCACATTTCAAGTTATTTCTTTGTCAATTTTAATTATGTTGATATCATAAAATAGTCACAATTGACCTGGGTGACGCTAAGTTCTTGTAGCATGGTGAAAATTTCGAGTTTCCAAAATTAGGTACCATAAATTTGGAAATGGCAAGCATATTTAAATCATTTCTCCAGTAACAATCCATAAAAAAAAAATGGTCTGTAATATAGAAAAGATAAGCATAGATTAAACATGCAGGCCTTATATAAGGTCTGATCCCCAGAACATGTATACAGCCTCCAAGGTATAAAACTTCACATGTGCAGGAACATTTGCTTATATCAGGTTACACAAGGTTATAATGATCAAACTGTTATCAGGTGCACTAGGTGCTACATACAAAAAGGTACAAGAGAACATCTATAAGTTCAGCTAACAAAGACAGACATCAAGATCTAAATTTTAGCATATCCAGAATAAGTAAAACATGAACTATTGATGAGATCCTAGAAAGGTTATAATGTTGTGACATTCTACACCTACGGACTATCAGATCAAAAATAAGAGAATTGAAACTGGTGTATACCTTTAACCAAACCATATCTGTATCACACATTAGCAACTCATAACCAAACGGTAGGAGAGCATTGATCAACAATACTTTTTCCCTTCCCATTTTGTGAAATTTGGTCGTTCCCCAGCCAACATCTACTGTTACCATTTTGCTGCCCATGTCAAAAACAGGAATGCCTTTCCAATACAAAGCCTCCAATAATCTGGTATCCATAGCACCTATATCCAAAAAGAGAACTCAGATAAGTGTTATGTGAACTTTTTGTACATATGAATCTAACGTTGCTTAAGAGGTGCCTAACTTACCAACAAGTATGTTAAAAATATTAAGATCCGTTAGGTGTTTGACCCAATTCAATATAAAGTCAAGGAATGCATGGTTCCCAAATGTCACAATGATGATATTATCTTTTGCACGGTGCTTCACCATCTCCTTGGTTAGCTGAAATGACTTCAGATCAGGCATTCTCCTATCAATAGGCACATCCCATATCGCTCTTGTGAACATGTCTGAAGGCTCTCTTTGCAGCTTAGGTGTTCTAGTTACTGTCAAAAAAAAAAAAAAAACTTTCTTAGGCTTACTCAGATTGCTACTGAAAAGGCATAAGAATTCAAAATTAGTATGTTACAACAAATCTAATAAGAGCCTAACATCTAATTACAGCATAGCTCCTCTTCAGCCTTTCTTTTGACAACAAAACAGCTTCAATAGAATGGTGACAATCAAGGTAGAGGTAGCAGAAATTATTAATTTTGTACTAATTTAATCAAGTGCTTTTCATTGTAAATTAACAACATATATTTATCCAAGTGAAGCTTTATTGATCATAAGAGCATCTGAGACCCATCGAATAAGCAAAAAATTGGCAACTGTAGAACATTCACTCTTTAGAGTGATGCTTAGCAACAACAGGGACATTTCAGGGGAAGTGATTTCTTATTGAGCATGCAGTCAATCAAGCCACTGAAGATCCATTCATGGGTTCGCAGAAATCTATGCTTGTATTTCAACAGTATTTGTTATAGAAAAGGTAGAAGTAACTAAACGACCGTTTCCTAACATATTACGTGCCCTACAGACTTTCATCTTCAGTTGGAACTCGACTTGTAGCCAGTAGAGAAGGCAAAGTTTTTGTGATTTTTGATGCATTTACTAGACCATATATTTATTTTCTTCTTTGCCAATTCAGCATGTTGAAGAGACTCTTTAGTAACATTCCGAAGCCGTCATATCACAAAACTTAGACCGAGAGACGAACAAATTGGTGCTCAAAGCATGATACGAAGAGGGACAAAACATATCTGCGCACTTGGGAATCGAGGAGCAATGAACCAAAAAAGGAAGAAAAGCTATGAGCAGAATCAAGACTATCCTAATATTGCGTAACAAAGATACACACATAAAGACAGCATCGAAACAACAAGAACGCGCTAATGGAAGAAGAAAAAGAAGAAGAATTTGACCGGTTACCTATCGGCGATGGAGGAGGAGGAGATGTTGAGGGAGGAGAAGACGACGAGAAGAGCGACGACGTTCCGAAAAGGTGTAAGGGTTTTCCATTTGCTCCGTCGCCGACGTCGGCAGCGGGTGAGGTGTAGAATGAAGAGAGAATGACAAGAGCAGAGAATACGATGCTGGCAACAACCGCAGCATAGATTGCTAAAAACACGGTTTTCCCATCCGGGAAAGGATTGCACTTCGCCATTCGAAGAGGAAGAATGCGAGAAGGATTGCACTCCGGAAAAGGTTTTCCCCTAATTGCTCATCTGGTCGCCTCCTCCTTTCCTTACTCGTACAATCCCCCGCCCTACTCTCTCCTCCTCTCGGCGATCGCATCCATGCCTCGACTTCCGTTGTCCAAAACCCTCCACACTCGTTTTGCTTTGTCCAAAGCCCTCACAAAATCGAACACCGACAACGATATCATGTCATCTGGTGGCTTAATTTAGTGTGTATGGTATATGAATATATATAGTGAGGGAATTAAACCGGCGTCGTTGTTGGTTGTTCTAGTTGGGTTCTGCTGCGGCTTAAATCGAACGTTGCATTACAAAATTGATAGGAGCGGGTATCACCAAATCTTGAGGAGATTGGGGCCCCCCTAAAATGACTCTGGTTCAACTCACCTGCATCATAGTTACCAAATCGGACCAAACGTGGATCCTACTGATTCACTGGGACTACGTGTTCTGTAGAGTGTCATTAAAACCTTTCTATACATATATGCATTTTATTTATATAATAAAAAGAATACATTATTTGAAAATATTTTATTGATATAAAATTAGTATGTGGGCATGGCATGTATGGAACTCTCGTTCGGCCAACATCAACTTTACTTGAGTTCTATAGGAATGATTAGTCAGTCATGTGACGCCTTAGTTTGGTACCATGTATTTTCCACAGATTCAATTAATGAATCATTGATAGTCGAATGATGCATGTATTTAAATTGATTTGAACTAAAATCGAATTAAATTGAATCATTTTTTCAGAGTTACCTAATCGAATTGATTCGAAACCGATTCATCATGTTTGACTAACCGGTTAACTAATTTCTAATTTTAAATAATTTATAATATATATATATATATATATTTATATTTATATTTATATTTCAAATTTATAATATATATATATATATATATATGTATAATTAAAATCGATTCAATTCAGTTTGAATCGATTAACCGAACCAAAGATGCTAACTGAACCAAAACCGTTTGTAGCATTCAAAACCAAATCATTGATGAATCGATTTGGATCGAACCGATTTGGTTCACGTTCGGTTTCGGTTCAATTCAGCTTTTCGATTCGATTTAAACAACTCTACTCTCAACATTTGTCATGATTTCTATATAATGGTCAATTATGTTCATTGAGAGGCTCTTTCTTTTACTAATCATCTTTTCCATTAAAATTCTTTGAATCCACACTAAGTTAAGCATTACAGAGGCTTTTTATCGGGTATATCCCTAAGTAGATTAAGGTTTCAGCTTGAATCACCCAAACACTCAACATCTCAACCTGTGTTGAATTTTGAAATACACTTCAATTAATTCTAAATCAGACAACAAAAATCTATTATGATAATAATTAATTTACTATTTTTTAAAAAAGATAAATGATAAAGGTGGGTTTTGATATGAAGGCTCAATAATATAACAAGGTATTTGTCGACTAATATAGCTAACACCTTGATAATTATATACGATGATACATCATCATTAGACTACTATTTATATATAAATATATATATATCAGATAATAATATGAATGTGGATATGATTCATTATCATTAGACTAATGAGAAAGCCGACAACGACAGATAGAGCTAAAACGGGCTGACAATGTCTCATGCAAGATGATGAAAGAATGAAAATATGCTAAAATAAAATGACTACATAAATGATGATGAAAAATTAAACATAAAAATAAAAAAATATAAGAATAAAAGTGGAAGAATAAAATATAATAATAATGAACAATCAACAATCGATGATACAGGGGAAAAAAGGTTGAAGGGATGGTTAAAAGAGTTGATGATCCAATTTTTTTTTTATTTTGGGAGGGAGAGAAGATTTTTAAAATAAAAATAAAAAATCTAAAGAGATGAACAATAAAAAAATATTAAAAAAAATAATTTGAGATACATATGATTATATACATTTTTATCTATATTTTTTAAAAAAATTAAATGAGTTCAATTATAAGACCTTAAGTTATCCCCACTGAAACATAATTTTTTTTGTTTCTAGAGTACCAAAAATATTTCTCACATCTTGTCTTTCCCTATCAAAACCTAAAAATACATTAGATATTTATAGAAAAATCAAACCCTACTTGTCAAGATTTTTTTTCTCATGATAACACCTTTTTATACTATGATTCATTATACTGCCTGAATACTAATTTTAGAAATCTCAAAATACTTGTTAAATTTGAACAATCTCTCTCTCCCTTGATGAGTATTTTATCCAAAATATTCTTACTTCATTCTCCTTCACTTATTCTTCTTGAATTTTTGACCACTAGGTTTTTGATACCACTTGCAAAGAAGGAAAAGAAAACTTTCAAAATCAAAATCAAAATATATAGAGATCAACAACCAAAAGCATAAAAAATAACCAACGTAAAAGTAAGTCGAACAACCATGTGAATCACAAAAGGAATAAACACTAGAGAATTCTTAAGCTCAGTGCAGCAGTCAGCCTGACTCAATGTTTTATATGCATTGTAGTGTAGAAGATTGAACATGGTAGGTACATTATCTATGAGAATAGAGCTCGATACTCATCGGCCTCTAGGTCCATTTCCTCTGGTGTTCTGTCCCTCCTTTCTCTGTCCAACTCAAATTTCAATGCCTCATGCATTTTACAAAGACAGGTCAGTCTTCAGCAAGGCTAATTGAAGGTACTTTTCTCTAAGATGCTGAGGGTTCCATTGCAATCTTGTTCTTCATACAAGACAGGTGCTGAGGTCAAGAGCAACTTTTGACTCGATGCTAAACAGTAACATGACCCATGAACCGGACTCTCAAGCTCAGAATGAAATTGGTGGGATAGGATTGACCAGGTTCAAAAGTTTAAGATACCACAGATCAACCCATTCAACCCTACCAACAAGCACATCAGTTTCAAATATAACTATATAAGAACCTGAACTTAAATGGAATTGAACCATTCGACAATCCAACTAGAAGTAGTGAAACAATCATGTAGTGGTTGATGAATTAACCATAACCATATAATTCAAAAAGGTCAAATCGGGTTGCTGACATGGTAATCAAGCTAAGCATGCCAGAACTTGATCACCTATGCACAGCTACTCAAAACAGGTTAATCATTGGGATCTTCAACCAAAGACAGATTAAATCAACCAGTGAAGAGATTATCCACACAGCACTATATTCTTGATATTATTCTACAAAAAAATAAAGGCAGGTAGCAATAATTGAATCATTCATTTATTAGATATAGTGAAATTACATAACATAAAACAGTGACCAAAATAAATTCTAATAATCTTACTTGAATAGCAAATCTCAGTGAAGATGCTTCAAGATGACGCTCAAGACGACCACCAACTTCCTTGGCAGTAAGCCATAAGTCACAAACCACATCAGCAGTGAGATCAATAAAACATTTTACTTCCCGCCTTGGACATACAAGCACATGTAGATAATGTCAAGGTTCAACTTATGGCGAAATTATGCATGCAAAATAAAAAGTGTACAAATGAAGTGAATAGAGAGAAAGATGCCACCAAAGAGATCTGTGCATTTTAACATAGATGCACAACAGAGGAACTGAACATTGCATGCATATATCATCAAGTAAAATGATATCAATAAGATGAATTAGTGCCTTCGTTGAAAGGATATGACCTGCAAAATTTTAGAAAAGGTATATTAGATATATGTAGCAATCAACAGAAACGAGGGAAGATGGCAGCAAAGCTTTAATAAAAGAGATAGTTATACAATAGAGTCTCACAATTTGCTTTGTATGCCCATGAATGGAAGGTAAATACTTTGCTATACAATGAATGTGATACATAGACCTACCCTTTTACAGGGAAAAAGACTTTAACGTTAAACAATAATTATGGTTAACTGATCAAATTGATCAGATCAATATGCTTCATTCAAAGACAGAATTAATAAACATGTGATAAAGCACTTCAAGTTAGAGAAGCTAGTACCACAAAGCATTTGTTTTTCACAAAACATTTTTGGTATAAGCATAATCAACCTTCAACAATAAACTAACGGTCCGAGGATGTAAGTGTAACATACGATTCACGTGGCAGTCACTAACCTTTCCTAAGCTCAACTGAGTAAAGGCACTAAAGTTATTATTTACTTCAAATTTTGGTCATATCAGATTGTATGTTAATACTTAATTTTTACATGAAACCTCTCGAACCAAAGTTCGTAATTTCGTATCGTATCAATATTTCGAGCTTTGTTTGGTACGGTGCGGTATAGACATACTAAACGGTATGCTAGGGTATACCGCTCAGTACGTGTGTGTGTGTGTGTATATATATATATATATATATATATATATATATATATAAGGAGGCATATGTTGCCTCGGCGATGTCGTCTCTTTTTCTTCTCCTAATCACGTCAGACGAGAAGAAGAATTCTCCTCATCTGTGACGTTTGGCGAAGGTGTCGAAGGTCGTAGACGCTTCTAGCCTTCAGTGAAGGATGCAATGAAGAAGCCGAGCCACCACCTCTCTGTTACCTTCTGGATCAGGATTGTTGAGGGTGGGCGACGTCGTATCAGAAAGCGTCGAGGTTCTCTCGATTCTTCCTCTTCCTCTTCCTCTTCTCCCTCGACGCTTCTTCTTCCCTCACCGCATCCAGGCTGATACCGTCCGATAGTAGATGGTCCGCGTACCGATTTGCTAGTCGATCGATATGTACTGCCCAGTACAAATGGTATTATTCGAAATTAAAATCCTTATCTCAAACAATCATCAATTGGAGAAATCCCTTGTGTGTGACAGGTTCAAAAATGAAAGCAATTCAAAGTGTTCTTGTCCCAAAAATTCCTTCATGCAGTGATACAAATTCATGTCATCTACGTCCACCCTATTTATTGGAGATTATATATGTAACAATGTCTACCATAAGCTTTTCATGCATGCAGTAGAGACTTTCTCAGTAGAATGCCCCTCTTTATGATGCATCATTTTATAACCTGGATCCAATCATCAATAGCTGCTTTTGTGTAAATGAAGTCACCTAAGAAATTTGGGAAAGATAGAAGTCCCACTCTCAAGTATCCTTTGGCAGTTCTCTTAGCATTTAAAGATGAAGAACATACAATATTGGAACTGTTAAAGACAAAAGGTGATACTAAGAGGAAAGAAACTTGCATTATACCGGACAAAGCAAGTTCCAATTTTGGTATTATAAAGAATGCACTTGCTTTTGCATTCCTAAGCTAAGCATTCTTGGTAAGTCCAAAAGTAGAATCTCATGGCTATAAAAGGACAAGGGAGAAAGGCAAAGGGGAATGTGTAGTGTAGGAAGGGTAATAAAGACCATGAGAAATTAGTCCAATGATGCAATTTTATAGATTGAAATTGAGTACAGGAAATAACAACGCAACCTATGAAGGAACAGGACAAGCATGGGACCTAGGAATGATCATGGATTTAATTATTACAAGACAAGATAATACAGATTAAGATTGAGATAGCATTTAGAAAAGTCCCAAAGTGCCAAGTGATAAAGAAGAATCAGCTACACATATTGTCATATACTTAAGTTTTAAGGTTGTATTGGTGTCCAACCACCATGTACGGTAGGCTTAAGATAGTCCCACTCAAACTTGAATTCCTTTGAAATTATCAACATCCAGATGAGTAGAGTAAAGATCGACTAGGTCGATGGACCCTACCAGGATCAAAGATCCAGAAAAGATCAAGATTTAAAATCAAAAATTGAAAATAGAAGGGGAAATGACCAAACCTGATATAGCAACACATAAAAGTGGAAGATTGTTAACCAAAAAAAGTCATGTTTGAGATAGAGATTGAGATAGGGCTAAAAGTAATCCTACATTGCTGAGACAAAGAAAAGAGCGAGTAACACAACATAAGAGCTTAAGCTAGCCCTCACATTGACCGTCAACCATACAAAAAACAAATACAATAAAGGAAGATAATAGTAACGGTAATCATATATCTCTCCAAACTCAGCAGAAGCAGAAGCATCAATAGATATCCATCCAAAATTACTCTAAACAACCTATCGAAATCTACACCCACAATTGTGACCATAACCCTAATATTTCATAAGAAGCAACAATCCAAAATAATATGAGAGAGAATGGGAATCAACGGAAGGCATACCCGGTAGGAGAGGCCGCAGGTTGACCGTGGCAAAGGAGTGCACGGTGGAGTGGAAGACCTCGGTACGGTGGATCTTGTACGGGCCGAAGGTGTAGTTGACGACCTCCTCCATCTCAGACTGCGACCTAGACCCAGACCGGGGCTGAACCGTCGCACGGAATAGACGGATCGGATTCGGGGTGAGGAGGAACGAAGTGCGACGGAGAGCGGCAGGCGACGGCCGAAAGAGGGAGTCCGGCGGAAGAGCCGCGCGGTAGCGAACCCCTCTTAACTGCAGACCAAACAGCGAGTGGGAAGCACTCGTCATATGATCGTTCAGATACAAAGGAAGGGAAGGCATCGAGAGACGAGACACATGAATTCGAGCCGCTGCTTTACTGTCCCGAATCGAGTCGCGTCTTACGTTGCGAGATGACTCGAATCCGACTTCGGAGAAAACATATAATAAGCCCTTCCGGTGATAGGAGATGGATGAATCGGATCATTATCAGGACTAAGTATTAGAGCATTGATCTGCTAAATTATGGAGGCCTTCTACTCCCGTACTAAAAGGAGGACTTTTTTTTCTTAAAAGAATTAAACTTCTATTAAGAAATAAAACGACAATCAACACATTGATTTTTTTAACAAAAAAATGAGATATTAAAAAATAAATAATAATAATAATAATGACTCAAAAATGTGTTAGATAAGATTGATGAAGATCTAAAGAGATCTCTCTTCTTAGACACAATATCATTTACATGAATCCATCTAACATGATTAAAAATCGGCTCTAGAGAATGAGTGAGGAAGAGAGAGAGAGAGAGAGAGAAAACATAGGATGTTGAAAACCTCCTGTCTAAAATATAGACATCGTTCCAAAAGTACCACACCGAGTTGTCAACTTCTTTGAGAGAGAACAAATAAATAAAAACACAATGATGCACACTCAAAATTGTTCCCCTAGGGAACTGAACCTATGAAATTTTATTCAGTACAAAGGAGAAACTTTTGAGAAAGAAAATATATCAGAAATTTTTCATTTATACGATGGTAACATTTTCAAGAGGTTTTTCTAAAGTCATAGACATGATGATGATCTTTCATGAGAAGCAAAAATAATATTTCAATCTGTTTACCAAGGTGGATGATCATCATGTCTAGTTCGAGGCGGTTTAGGTTTCCATCCTGGTTTTTCATCCCAGTACATGTCATAGTATATGTGGCCAGGGTTATGATTCTTCATGCAGCACCAATTTCCGACGTATCTCTTCACACGACTTCTAAATTTTGCTTCTCTTGCCTAAATCAACTCATCACGATATCATCAAGAACAAAATAGTGATATAGAGAAACAATTTTTAGCCACTAATTAAAAAAGGTACGATAATGCTTACCTCATCACTGAACCCTTGGAAGGCATTCGTCATGGATGAAAAGTGCAAGACTTTGATATCTTTGTACTGGGAGAATACTTGCATGTACTGTAAGATAAATTGGCAAACTATTTAGTAAAGCTTCTGAACTCTTTTAGAGTACATCAATAAAAGCTTCAAGTATCTACCTGTTTCATGGAAAAAAATATAAAATAATCAGATTCATGTGTCATGACTCTCTGATTAACAAACTATAATACTAAAAAGTAACAAAGTCCGTTAAAACACAAATATATGTTTCTAGAGCTTGTAAGGAGAAGCCGGATCTTTGCTCTGTTTTCTTGCATTGTATGAAGAAGCCTTCAAAGAACACAGAGAAAATGAACAATGGAAAGTCTAAGGTTTAAAGTTCGAAGACTAGAATACTGAGTGGTCTGCTTTGTCACTGAACTTTGCTTAGTTGATACCATTAGAAAATGTGCTCTCCCCATATGAACAGACAATCTCATCCTACCACCATTATTATGATCTTAAACCCTTACAGAATCAAAATTTAATCATTAGACGAACGTACCATCTGTTCAGTGCTATTTCTAGGAAATTGGATGAAACCATGGCTACTTGTTTCATTGGATATATTGTATTCTTCAGAATGTGCATCACAAAGTTGAACATTAAGTAATGATTCCTTCACCTGAATCCATAATAAAAAAAATTATTTGAATTGAAAGATATGTATGAGCAGCTAAGTATTGCAAACTGATACAACAATAGCTTTACATGTTTGGGCACTGATGGATTCTGCAGGAATGAGTATTCCCTGAAATGAATTTGTGGGCCAAATACTTCTTCAGAAAGACCACGGAGCATGGTAGGAATCTGCAAGGGTGAATCAACTCTAATTAGATGATAAAAAATGTGGCAGCAGGCATAACAATTATAACATGCAAAAACAGTTTACATGTAGTGCAAGTAGAAAAAAACAAGCAGTGAGATGCTGTAAATATAATCAAGCATATACTTCCATTCAGACTGCAAAAGACTGTCCTTTTAAAATAACTAATTAATAATGACAACAAAGAGTAAAGAAACTTTATTCCCAACTATTATAGATGGGATTGCCAATGGATCTCCTCTTTGTTGCTATGGACGGTATCAAGATTTTAAATGCTGGTCCAATACAAGTTTCAACATTTGATCAGACCACTACGGTACTAATATATCGAGCGGTATATTCTTTGTTACCAAATGCAAAGAAGAAATTATCCAAGTGCAAAAGCAATGTAAAAATGGATAAAGCTTAGAGATTAGAGAATACCTATTTTATCGAATCTAAAGAAGATAAGACCACACTCTATGATCAAAGAACGAACAGAAATTGGTATAAGAATTATTGGTTGAAGGAGAATAGATGAAATGTTTTGGGAAAATTTAGTACACGATCAATAAGTTGAGCATGTGCAATCAACTTAATTTGAACCGGTGAGTAAAAAATGATATGACAAACTGCAAAGTCATGGAAAATGAAATTTTATAAGATAATTTCCAATTTCCACATGGACTAAGAAACCTACCTGCAATATTAGAGCAATTGAAGGAGATTTAGTCAACATAGGTTTTCTTAGAATTTAATTGTAGCAAAGTAAATGCATATTAATATTTCAATTTCAATGCTAAGGATCAGTTCTGCTTGGGAATAACATCAAGAAAATAATTTCTAATTACTGGAATTATGGAGTATGGCATTTTGTAGACCAACTACCTCTATCCCTTCTGTAACAGGAAAGCTCATCATGATTCAACTCTTGGCAGGCCCACAGTATAGAACAAATGCAAATGTAAAAGAAGATGGTCTTGAAATAATGTGTATGTTCAAATTTTAATTGAAGAACAATATGCCCTTACTTCCGATCAAGGCTACTCTTGCCCCTCTACTTGCTTTCTAGTATTCCAAAAAAACGGGTGCACAAGGCTTCTGCTAATGCAGGGTTTGAAAAGAGTTAATGTATGCAACCTAATCCCTAGATCTAAAGAGGTATTTTCTTATAACTTGAACCTGGTCTTCCATGTCACCGGAGCAATCTTATTTCCATACTCAGACTCACCCTTATTCCAACTTGCCCCTCTCTAATCTAAGTTATTTTTAAACTGATACAAGCCACATTAAACAATATTACCACTATCATATTCTGACCTTAATTAATTATTATTTGTCTTTTCTCTCTCAACACCATCCTCCTACTCTGCGAGCACTCATTTCAATGTCCACTTACAGAAAACATGAATTAAGGAGACTAAAGCTCATCTATCGTACTTGTTGATGATTGTCAAACATACTTGATCTTCTCATCTAATGTTGCCAAGGTCATATTTGGTATCATGAATACATATTGTTTCAACTCTCAAAAGTAAGAAATATGACAACCAAGGAAAGAACCATGTTTGATAGTCTGATAGACTTAATTTCAAAAAATTCGAGTAGAAAATTTTAATTTGCTTGAGTGATTCACCAAATAGTCAAGATAGGACAATTCTTGTTCTCTATATGACCAGACTAAAGTTTATTCAATCAATTGCCAGATCAGATGAACACCCAGTCATTTATTAAAAAAAGATCTCTAATTTTTTAGAATAAGGAATTGTTTAAACTATCTCAGTGATTGGTCAATCAATTTTCTGCATGGATCCAAATATCACCATATCCTTACAAAGTGTACCATATCAGGCCAACTGCTTAATTTTACAAAATATGTAGTACCTTATTCTGGTGTACCAACACTTCAGCTCATACTACTGTACCAAGTGGATAATGACACAAGGCAGGTATCCAACTTTTAGTTCCTTGGCTGTTAGAGCACTTGGATATTGCATATCTTCCATCCCACCACATCTTTTCATCTGCCCATACTACTTCATCTGTTGAGAGTTCAAATTCCTCATTCCTCTTACACCATCTTTTGTTCCCATTTGTACTTGCATCAGGGAATTTAATTTCCTATGGCTCGGTCCAAACTGAATGTTATTTACCAAAACATTTGTACTTAATCTTTTACCATAAATTTCGGACAGTATTGACTAGTCTGTGCTTGAACAGGGATGCTGAACACCCAAAATAGGGTGGTGTCCTCTGTTTATTTTCTTATTTAAGTGGCTTATTTTCATTTAAACACCATTGCCCGATGCGTAATGGCTCACAACTCGCGAGTGTCTCTCTGCTGTCTTTCGCAACTGCCCTATCACCCATCTCATCCTTGATGTCTCCTCCTCTTCAATGGACTTCCTCTTCCTGTGACATCCTCTTCCTTCTTATTCTCTCTAGTATGGTTCGACTTCTCGATTTGTACCGATATATCGATCGGCAATCGATAATATATACCAATGTATCGATACACGGTACGGTGGAACATGCAAATAGACCGGTATGTACCACCTATACCGGTCCTATATCAGACTGGCATGTACCACCCATATCGGGCAGTACGTCACGGTATGACGAACCATGCTCCCTACCACTTCCTTCCTCCTCCCCCTCCTTCCCCACCTCCCCCCATAGAATGACATTCCAAATGGCAGTACATTGGAACAGACCAGACTTGTACCAATCTGTCCATAGACTAGCATGGACCCAATACCCAAAATTGAAAACCTTGTTCAAGATCATTGGAATTCCTAGATAAAACTGTGCATGGCAAGTGGCAAAATGGAACACTATGGAAATTAAGTTTACAGGATTAAAGGCTAAAAGTATATAGCCATAAACTTCGAAAACTAGCTAAATGGAAATTAGTCCATTCCCCCAAATCATAGTGATTCATCAGCAGGGAAAATCTGATTCCATACATCATGAATGAGCAGGAAGATCCCTCATTGTTCCGAGAATTTTAATAACCAAATCAATGCAGTCTAATGGAGAATGTGCAGGTACAAATAATTCAAGGAAGCCAAGAGCAACAAGATAAAATAATTCAGACCACCTAAACAATCATCTTAAAATTGAAGATGCAAGAAAATTAACTTTGATCTATTTGTAAGAACACAACTCATGCTAAAACTTTGTCCTCATAGTTAAAGTCCGGGCATATGCGCTATTTGAGGGCGAGCTTTCATACAAAGATAAGGTTCGTCCCAAATGACCTACCATTTTGCTGATCCTTTGGAATTTTAAACTCAATGGAAAAGAGCAAATAAAACCCATAATTTTATGATCCAAGTTAGCAAGTAAATGGCAAGAAAAGATAATGAAGGAAAATGCCCATTCATGGATAATTTTTAGGAAACTAGCAAGAGAGTGCACACTAATCAAACAAATCTAATTACCTCGAACAAGTGGTCCATAGGGCATACAAAAGGTTGCTTGGTCAGTGTCCCTATCAAAATTCCATGATGCAAATACCACAATCTGTCAAACCTGCACCATAATCGAGGCATTACCTAAACATAGACAAGGAATATGAGTCAGAATTATTGCAACCACAGCAGGCAAGCTCGTTGAATAATAATTTCACAACAATGTCCTGTCAACTGTTAATGTGTCAATTCTGTGTTTTATGTTGCTAATGTATAACAAGCCTCAAATTGCATACTGCAGAAGACTACGCTCATTGTGTGATGAGAACAAAGTTGACCTTCCATCATTATTCTATGATGGAATCAGAATCTCAAAAATTAGACACAAAAATCAATTATCTGATACTCCATGAATTTTAGTTAAAGCAACACCCATTAACATTACAATTCTCAAGCAACAACTAATGAATAATAAGCTCCTTAAAAATAAGGATTTTGAGAAGTAAATGGTTCTCAGCTCAATGGCCATTTGGAATTTAATTAGATGATAAATTAATTGCACAATTTAATGAAATGTTTATCAGTATCTGCATGGACAAAAAGTTTTGCCGACATGTACATACATTGTTTTCAAAAGTGCACAATTTGTGAAAAGAGAAGGGATCTTCGAAAGATCCTATCTTCTGAAGCTATTTATTTCAAAAATCACCATACCAGAATATCAAGGAAAAAGATCCCTTTAAAGTTTAAACTATGCATATAAGATATCTTTTACAAAATCTCAGCAGGTCAAGTTTAATTTTTTAATTGGTGAAACCTCACTCACCAGTGTTCGGTTCAACAGAGAAGCAACAGCAAGTGCAGTTCTTATCTGCCTCAACTGAAACATGCAAATAAGAATGTCACTTGACCAGTTCATTCCTTGGACATCTCTCCAAATCTCAATAAGAAATGCAAACATTTTATAATATTATCTTACCTGGTAATTAACCAATGAGAAGTGTGATTGTACGGTATGTGGCCCATCCAGCAACAAACTCTTAGGAATACCAGGTTTGAATGATAAGAAACCTCCTGCAAAGACACAAACCGAGTCAGAAGGATAACAAAGCATGACAACATAACATAGTTTTTGGAATAATTAAACATAAGAGTCCAGTAACCGAGCAAGCAAGCCTGATGAGATAGACACTAGACTCTGGAATGTGTAGGGTGTGCTGAATTTTCTACCAATATTTTGTTGGTTGCAATGCTCTAGTTCTTGCTCCAGACCTCAACTAAATACAGTCATACCAAAGATTGGGTATTACTGAACTTTCCAAAATGAACACCATCCAAATACATGAATATCATAATTTTTTCGCATATTTGTGGTAGGTACAGGTACATATTTTTGGCATTTTACATCTAATTATTGTGTTTACATGTTAGTTAGAATTTCTTTGTCACCTAGAATACATACTACTTTCAATTTTTATTCGATATATGTTTCTATTTGGTATTTTTATTGTATTCTATATTAAGATCACTTCATTGTTATCAATATTGATTATACTAGGCTCATTTATATGTGAGAAAGAACCCTAAATTAAGATTTCTTTTATTTTTCTCAGATTTTTTAGTACTTTTCTAGTATCATGGTACACGCCAACATAACATGTATTGATACACTGATACAACAAGAGTCATACTAGTCTAGGCCCTGTATGCTGGTACAAACCAAACCAATTCAGATCGAGACTTGGACTGTCGGGGTCCGATACACGGTATTGTATTCCTTGCATACTCCACATGAATCTATAGCTTATGTAAGCTTTTCAATAGATAAATTCTCAAAAATTAAAGCACTCAACACAGCCTAGCATCTCAAAAATCACATAGCACTAGTACTGGTTTTCAGTATTTGGGGAAATATTTTTCACTTATTACCTATCAATATTACAACTCACTTTTGAATTGTGCAGTAAAAGTCAAGTACAAAAAAAAAGTTGTCAACCAGCAAAGACATTTAGCTTAGTATGAAAAAGTTGAATTTTACCACATGAGATGAGAAGAAAGAATACCTGGTGTATCGTAATATGCAGGTTGGTCATAGAAAAGCATAGCCTCACGTAATCTATGGCGCTTTCCATCAGAACCTGAATACTGGAAGGTAGTATGCACAGCGTATGGTTCCAGTTTGAGTTGTTGGGGCATTGCCTGCCAGTTCATTTAAAAGAATTGTTGCATGGTCATTCACATTTATTTGGTTTAAAGGAGAGAATACCATACAACAAATTATACAATAACCATAGTTAGATAAGCAACAATGAACTAACAGTTCCAAGAACAATAACAACATCAAAGCTGTAAGTCCCAACTATTTGGGATCAGCTACATGAATCTTTTGTTGTCATTGAGATATGTAAAAATTCTTGCACCACTAACATTAATTATTTCATCTCTTTTGACAACCATATCCAAATGTCTCTTAAGTAAATGCTCACATCATTTTAAACGACTTTCTCTCATCTTATCCTCTGACAAACATTTTTTATGCATAGTTATTCACGAATAAAAATATTTTTTTCTATATTTTCTAGTAACTCCATACATTTATCTCAACATTCTTGACTGCCTAATACTTATATCTATAAAGCATTGTTGGTCTCACAACTATCTTATAAAAATTTTCTTTTAATCTTAAAGGTATCTGGTGATCACACAAGACTCCTGACACCCCTCACCATTTTAATCATCCTGTTTTTACTTTATGAATAATATCTTTATCAATCTCTCCATCTTATTGAATAATTGATCCTTAAAGCTTTTGCTTAAAGGGAATTCAAGTCCATCTAATTTAACTATATTCTCTTATCTATTTCTAGAAGCACTAAAATTATATTTTATATATTCAGTTTTAGTCCTATATAATCTAAAACCTTTACTTTCTAAAGTTTGCCTTCATAGATCAAGTTTATAATTAATTTCAAATAGGATCTCATCAATTAAGACAATATCATCAGCAAATAATATACATCAAGGAGGTCTATCTTGTAGGTGATTAATTAGTTCTTCCATTATCAATATGAAAAAATAGGGACTTGATGCAGATCCTTGAAGTAATCCTATGCTAATAGGAAACTCCCTAGACACTCCCCCTATAGTTTTGACACTAGTAACTATAGTATCATATATATCTTTAATAACATCAATATAATTAGTGGATACACCGTTCTTTTCTGAAACCCACCATAATAAATCGTTAGGAACCCTATCATAGGTTTTCTTTGAGTCAATAAAATTCATATGCAAATCATTTTTTTTTCTCTCTATACTTTTTTGTTAATTATCTTAATAAATAAATAACTTCTATGATTGATCTTCCAAGTATAAAACAAAATTGATTTTAGAGATATTTGTTTCCAACCTTATCCTACTTTCAATAAATCTTTTTTAAAGTTTCATAATATGAGTCTTGATTTTAACTCCTCTATAATTTGAACAATTTTATGTCTCACTTATTTTTGTGAATTGATACTAAAAACTTTTTCTCCATTTATCAGGATAACAGCTCCAAGGACAATTAGAAAAAAAAGAATTGTTGCTTAGGATTTATATTATATAGTTAAAAACATAGAATAACATACCATAAACTTTACAATAACCATAATTGGATGAGCAAATGAATTAACAACTACAAAGACAATCAAAAAAAACTACCTGGACAAAGTATGTGTGCCCACTGCAAAATATGCTCGCTGGCAAAAGACCGACCTTAAGAGTCCCATCATAAGCATAAAAAAGTCCACTTTCTCCTTTAAGTGATGGTCCTAAAACTTGGTGGACAATATCATTAAAGCCAGCCTGGTCCCATTTCTCATCATCACCCAAAAGTAAATCTTTCCACTCCTTAGCTAGCCTTTTCGCAGAGTCAGTGGGACGCCAATGAAACATTCCAATATTGTAGGCAGTAGTTACTACAAACAATAGAAGGGAAAAATATTAGTTAATGATCCTCGAACTATCAAGGTCAAATTTTGATGAAAGAAAACTTTAAAGAACCTTAAGAAAGGGTTAAGGAAAGAAACGAAAGTGCAGATGCTCTGTATTAGCCTTACTATGTTTTGGCTTGCACTTTGCATGGCACCAAAACAAGTGCCATTTCACTACAACATGTGTCAGCCATGTGGACATATGCAAACTTAAACACTAAGTTTTCTACAGTCTAGTTTATAGGCTCCTTCATAGAACCTAACATCAGCAACATTGTTTGATATCTTTGAATAAACTTTATCACTAACAACTAAAAAAGTAACTCAGATGATATATTTGATAATACTAAGATTCACTCAACTATATAGGACCTACTGAGTAATTTTTTGAGGTTATATTTTCTACAGGAAATAAGATTCTGGGTAAAAAATTTTGTACGTGATAAGGTCCAACATTTTAGATACTAATACAAGTAACGGTACCTATACCACAATCTTATTATATCAGTACAACTTGGCATATTAAAAAAAATTCAAGAATGTTCAATATATCTGTACCAGCTAGTGTGGTTATTACTTATTACCAAGATTCATTGACATTAGTAGAAAATACCCTTATGCCAGTCTTCCAAACTGTCATCAGTTCTTGTTGGTCTAAGATGATCGGTTGATGTCAACAAATCTGCCTCAGGAAAACGAGCAAAATATGGAAGTGGATTCTGTTCCAAGCAAAAACACAAACTAAATCATTTATAATATGAGACGAGAATAAACAGTAAAGAATGCTTTGAGTGAACTATCCAATTTAATAGATATAATTCAAGAACTGCTTGGGCCAAGCAAATCAACTAAAGAAATTTGCTTATATCCTGGTAAGTCCCAGGAAATATTTAACTCTGGCAAAGCTTGATAAAAATTGAGAGAATTTCATTCTTATTCTAACTGCATTACATACAAGAGCAAGAATTGAGCAAAAGATATAGCTTGGGCTTTGGAAAGCCAGTTTTGCCTGATACTGACATGTAATTCCATTTGAAATCATCTTGCATCGTCAAGAGGAATCCAACATTCCAAACTAGAACCAGTGCATTGCACTAATTATTTTTAATCCAAAACTACAATTTACATTATTAAGAACACTTATTAAAGTGTGCATTCCGAGGAGACCTACCAAGCTACAAGAAGCTTTTGTGACGTAGACAAGGTGCACATTCCATAGTATTTTCTACATTCATATGTTCATCCATATCCTCACTCCGTCACTTCTTTTCACTCAGTTGAAGATTACAAGGCACGATATCCTAAAGTTTTTGCTATATCAAGATTGGTCTAAACCCTCTTGGTTATCTTAAAAGGAATTCTACATAAACATGGCAATTTGAAGTTTCTATCAAACATATTCCATATCACATTTCAAGTTATTTCTTTGTCAATTTTAATTATGTTGATATCATAAAATAGTCACAATTGGCCTGGGTGACGCTAAGTTCTTGTAGCATGGTGAAAATTTCGAGTTTCCAAAATTAGGTACCATAAATTTGGAAATGGCAAGCATATTTAAATCATTTCTCCAGTAACAATCCATAAAAAAAAAATGGTCTGTAATATAGAAAAGATAAGCATAGATTAAACATGCAGGCCTTATATATGGTCTGATCCCCAGAACATGTATACAGCCTCCAAGGTATAAAACTTCACATGTGCAGGAACATTTGCTTATATCAGGTTACACAAGGTTATAATGATCAAACTGTTATCAGGTGCACTAGGTGCTACATACAAAAACATACAAGAGAACATCTATAAGTTCAGCTAACAAAGACAGACATCAAGATCTAAATTTTAGCATATCCAGAATAAGCAAAACATGAACTATTGATGAGATCCTAGAAAGGTTATAATGTTGTGACATTCTACACCTATGGACTATCAGATCAAAAATAACAGAATTGAAACTGGTGTATACCTTTAACCAAACCATATCTGTATCACACATTAACAACTCATAACCAAACGGTAGGAGAGCATTTATCAACAATACTTTTTCCCTTCCCATTTTGTGAAATTTGGTCGATCCCCAGCCAACATCTACTGTTACCATTTTGCTGCCCATGTCAAAAACAGGAATGCCTTTCCAATACAAAGCCTCCAATAATCTGGTATCCATAGCACCTATATCCAAAAAGAGAACTCAGATAAGTGTTATGTGAACTTTTTGTACATATGAATCTAACGTTGCTTAAGAGGTGCCTAACTTACCGACAAGAATGTTAAAAATATTAAGATCCGTTAGGTGTTTGACCCAATTCAATATAAAGTCCAGGAATGCATGGTTCCCAAATGTCACAATGATGATATTATCTTTTGCACGGTGCTTCACCATCTCCTTGGTTAGCTGAAATGACTTCGGATCAGGCATTCTCCTATCAATAGGCACATCCCATATCGCTCTTGTGAACATGTCTAAAGGCTCTCTTTGCAGCTTAGGTGTTCTAGTTACTGTCAAAAAAAAAAAAAACTTTCTTAGGTTTACTCAGATTGCTACTGAAAAGGCATAAGAATTCAAAATTAGTATGTTACAACAAATCTAATAAGAGCCTAACATCTAATTACAGCATAGCTCCTCTTCAGCCTTTCTTTTGACAACAAAACAGCTTCAATAGAATGGTGACAATCAAGGTAGAGGTAGCAGAAATTATTAATTTTGTACTAATTTAATCAAGTGCTTTTCATTGTAAATCAACAACATATATTTATCCAAGTGAAGCTTTATTGATCATAAGAGCATCTGAGACCCATTGAATAAGCAAAAAATTGGCAACTGTAGAACATTCACTCTTTATAGTGATGCTTAGCAACAACAGGGACATTTCAGGGGAAGTGATTTCTTATTGAGCACGCAGTCAATCAAGTTCGCAGAAATCTATGCTTGTATTTCAACAGTATTTGTTACAGAAAAGGTAGAAGCAACTAAACGACCGTTTCCTAACATATTACGTGCCCTACAGACTTTCATCTTCAGTTGGAACTCGACTTGTAGCCAGTAGAGAAGGCAAAGTTTTTGTGATTTTTGATGCATTTACTAGACCATATATTTATTTTCTTCTTTGCCAATTCAGCATGTTGAAGAGACTCTTTAGTAACATTCCGAAGCCGTCATATCATAAAACTTAGACCGAGAGACGAACAAATTGGTGCTCAAAGCATGATACGAAGAGGGACAAAACAGATCTGCGCACTTAGGAATCGAGGAGCAATGAACCATAAAAAGAAGAAAAGCTATGAGCAGAATTAAGACTATCCTAATATTGCGTAACAAAGATACACACATAAAGACAGCATCGAAACAAAAAGAACGCGCTAATGGAAGAAGAAAAAGAAGAAGTATTTGACCGGTTACCTATCGGCGATGGAGGAGGAGGAGATGTTGAGGGAGGAGAAGACAACGAGAAGAGCGACGTTACTCCGTCGCCGACGCCGGCAGCGGGTGAGGTGTAGAAGGAGGAGAGAATGACAAGAGCAGAAAATACGACGCTGGCAACAACCGCAGCATAGATCGTCAAAAACACGGTTTTCCCGTCCGGGAAAGGATTGCGCGTCGCCATTCGAAGAGGAAAAATGCGAGAAGGTAGGTATATCAGATGCCCGAATTGCTTATCTGGTCGCCTCCTTTCCTTACTCGTACAATCCCCCGCCCTACTCTCTCCTCCTCTCGGCGATCGCATCCATGCCTCGACTTCCGTTGTCCAAAACCCTCCACACTCGTTTTGCTTTGTCCAAAACCCTCACAAAATCGAACACCGACAACGACATCATGCCATCTGGTGGCTTAATTTAGTGTGTATGGTATATGAATTTATATAGTGAGGGAATTAAACCGTCGTCGTTGGTTGTTTTAGTTGGGTTCTGCTGCGGCTTAAATCGAACGTTGCATTACAAAATTGATAGGAGCGGTATCACCAAATCTTGAGGAGATTGGGGCCCCCCTAAAATGACTCTGGTTCAACTCACCTGCATCGTAGTTACCAAATCGGACCAAACGTGGATCCTACTGATTCACTGGGACTACGTGTTCTGTAGAGTGTCACTAAAACCATTCTATGCATACATGCATTTTATTTATATAATAAAAAGAATACATTATTTCAAAATATTTTATTGATATAAAATTAGTATGTATGTGGGCATGGCATGTATGGAACTCTCGTTTGGCCAACATTATATTCACTTGA
The DNA here is from genome assembly GCF_036884655.1 of Musa acuminata AAA Group. Lineage (NCBI taxonomy): Eukaryota > Viridiplantae > Streptophyta > Magnoliopsida > Zingiberales > Musaceae > Musa > Musa acuminata. The sequence goes on along the minus strand of NC_088337.1, from coordinate 5,372,793 downwards.
GTTCTATAGGAATGATTTGTCGTGTGGCGCCAACAGACTGATGATTTAGTTTGGTACCATGGATTTGTCACTCGACGTTCACAGATTCAATGTATGAATCACTGATAGTCGAATGATGCATGTATTTGCTCTCGATTAAGGGTGTTCAAATCGGTTTGAACTAAAACGTCAAGGGTCTAACTAAACCAAATCATTAATTTTTTCCGAGCTACCGACTCGAACTAATTCCAAACCGATTCATCATGTTTGGCTAACCGTTTAATTAATCTTTAATTTTAAATAACTTATAATATATATAAGTATTTCGTTTCGATTCAATTAAGCCGAACCGAAATCTTGATTCAATTCGGACAATAAACTCAATTAGATCGATATCTTTTAAATTAAAATTAATTCGATTCAGTTCGAATCAAAACTGTTTATAGCATTCAAAACCAAATCATTGATGAATCGATTTGGTTCAGATTTGGTTTAGGTTCAATTCGGGAACAACTCTACTCTTAACATTTGTCATAATTTTCACATAATGTTCGTTCATTAAGAGGCTCTTACTTTTGCTAATCATCTTTAACTATGAAGTTATTTGAATCCACACTAAGTTAAGCATTAGAAAGGCTTTTTATTGGGTATACCCTGATGATGGGGATATAAAGAGGAATAACCTTTGTATATGAACAAATACTAGAAGACCATAATACGCAGCGGAATAAAATGGAAACACAATCAAACAGAACACCAAGATATACGTGGAAAACCCCTCCAATGTGAAGGGTAAAAACCACGGGGCAAACTAGAGATAATCCACTATGGGAATAATGAATATACAAATCTCAATATCTTACCCAAAACTCTAGCAACAACCACAAGAGAATAACTGGGATACAAGGATCACGTCACTACCCATAATATCTAAAACCTCCCCAAGTAATCACAGCAAGAATCTACTATAGATTTGATCTAACCTGAGATGAGAACACTGCTAGATGATTGAGAACAGTCTCTCTGCGTTGTCCTTGTCTTCTTCCGTTTCTTTCTCTTCCTTTTCTGCCTTGTTCTCCTTCTTCTCTTTGGAATCCCGTGGCTATGAGGACGTCAACGTTAACCCCCCCCTTCAGCCCATAAGGGAGGCTGTCCCATGACTCCTCAATGTGAAGCCATGCCGACCAACTGTCGACATATCTCCTGTCTTTCTTTTGGTAAGGTCTTCGTCAACATGTCTGCTCCGTTGTCATCTGTATGAATTTTCTGAAGCTGCAACTGCTTCTCTTCAAATACATTTCGAATCCAGTGGTATCTGACATCTATATGTTTTGACTTGGAATGAAACATTGGGTTCTTACACAAATGGATGGCACTCTGGCTGTCACAATATACCACATAATTTTTCTATTTCAGCCCCAATTCTTGTAAGAATTCTTTCATGCATAACATTTCTTTGCATACCTCTGTAGTAGCAATATATTCTTCTTCTGTGGTGGAGAGAGCAATACACCTTTGTAACCTGGATTGCCATGACACAGCTCCTCCTGCAAAAGTAAGTACATAACCTGAAATGGACTTCCTCGTATCTATATCTCTTGCCATGTCTGTATCTGTGTAACCTGTCAACATAGGTGGTCCACCTCCAAAGCTTAAACAAACCTTAGAGCTCCCTCTGAGATATCTAAAAATCCACTTCACTGCTGCCCAGTGCTCTTTGCCTGGATTTGCAAGAAATCTGCTAGTAACACCTACTGCATATGCGATGTCTAGCCTCGTATATACCATTGCATACATTAAACTTCCAACTGCTGAAGCATAAGGAACCTGTTGCATTTTCTCCTTCTCCTCATCACTTGACGGACTCTATTCTGAGCACAACTTGAAGTGACCTGCAAGAGGAGAACCAATTGGTTTTGCATTGCTCATACTGAATCTTTCTTATTTTTTCCAAAGAGAATATGCAGAAATTTCAGTAGAAACATGATGAAAGACACTATCATCAAGCCACTGTCTAATAAACCCAATTGTTTTTCGATCTAACCTCTTCCACTCATCATCTATCATAGTTGTAGGTTTAGCACTATCCCCTTGCAAAGGTCCATACAAATCTTTGCAATACAAGAGATCTTCCACTCTTGGTTTCCATATCATCCAATTATTTCCATTCAAACTAATCATGCGAGAAATATTACTGGCCTCCATGTTCAAATACAAAAATTAAATCACCAAAATCCCGCTCTGATACTAGTTGATGGGGATATAAAGAGGAATAACCTTTGTATATGAACAAATACTAGAAGACCATAATACGCAGCGGAATAAAATGAAAACACAATCAAACAGAACACCAAGATATACGTGGAAAACCCCTTCAATGTGAAGGGTAAAAACCACGGGGCAAACTAGAGATAATCCACTATGAGAATAATGAATATACAAATCTCAATCTCTTGCCCAAAACTCTAGCAACAACCACAAGAGAATAACTGGGATACAAGGATCACGTCACTGTCCACAATATCTAAAACCTCCCCAAGTAATCACAGCAAGAGTCTACTGTAGATTTGATCTAACTTGAGATGAGAATACTGCTAGATGATTGAGAATAGTCTCTCTGCGTTGTCCTTGTCTTCTTCCATTTCTTTCTCTTCCTTTTCTGCCTTGTTCTCCTTCTTCTCTTTGGAATCCCGTGGCTATGAGGACGTCAACGTTGCTGTCTTTTTCTGCCTCTTTTCTACGTCTAAAACGCAGTCATCACACCCCCCTAATCTTAATTAGGGTTAGGTTAAGAGGGGGTGTGGGTTGTGGCCTGCCCTAGCCCACATGGGCTGAATATGGGCTATCAGCCCAACATACCCCTATGTAGATTAAGGTTTCAGCTTGAATCACCCAAGCTTTCAACATCGCAACCTATTATGATAATAATTAATTTATTATTTTTTAAAAGATAAATGATAAAGATGGGTTTTGATATGAAGGCTCTACAATAATATAACAAGGTATTTGTCCTCTAATATAACTAGCACCGTGATAATTGTGCATGATACATCATCATTAGACTACTATTTAGATATTAAAAAAATATATCATATAATAATATGAATGCCCAATTCATCATATCCGATGAACATGAGTTGGATGATACAAAAACGGGTTGATAGTGTCTCATGTAAGATGGTAAAAGAATAAAATTATGCTAAAATAAAATGACTTCATAAATGATGGTGAACGATTAAACATAAAAACGAACAAAAAAAATATAAGAATAAAAATGAGAGAATAAAATATAATAATAATAATAATAATAATAATAATAATAATAATTAACAATCAAGGATCGATGATGATAGAGGGAGAAAAAAGATTGAAGGGATGGTCAAAAGAATTGATGATTTTTTTTTTTTTTTTGGGAGAGAGAGAAGATTTCTAAAATCAAAATAAAAAATAATGTTATTATAAATCGCCTTTACATGAGAAAAGGAGGATTCATTAGTAGGAGGTAATGAATGACCAATCACTAATAACATATATACAACAAGTGACTGAGAGAGAGAAACAAACACACGATGCAGGAAACCTCATCTGTCTAAAATCCGCACATCGTCCCAAAAATGTTAAATTGAATTGTCAACTTCTTTGAGAGAGAGAATAAATAAATAAAAAGAGAAAAGTTGTCTGTTAAAATCAAAATTGTTTCCCAGGGGAATTAAACACGTCGAATTTTATTCCGTACAAAGAGAACTTTTGAGTAAAAAAATAATATTAGAAAATTCTTATTTATATGATGGATAACGCTTTCAACGGATATAATTATGCCTGAAGTCGTACAATAGATTTTTATGACAAGCAAATATAATATTTCAATCCCAAGGTGGATGATCATCTTCACTAGTTCGAGGCGGTTCAGGCTTCCATCCTGGTTTCTCATCCCAGTACATATCATAGTATACGTGGCCAAGGTCACGATTCTCCATGCAGCACCACTTTCCAACGTATCTCTTCACGCGACTTCTAAATTTTGCTTCCCTTGCCTAAATCAACTCATCATATTATCATCTAAAACAAAATAGTGATATAGAGAAATAATTTTTAGCCACCGATAAAAAGGGTATGATAATGCTTACCTCATCACTGAACCCTTGGAAGGCATTCGCCATGGATGAAAAGTGCAAGACTTTTATATCTTTGTACTGGGAGAATACTTGCATGTACTATAAGACAAATTGGCAAACTATTTAGTAAAGCTTCTGAACTCTACATACATCAGTAAAAGCTTCTAAGTATCTACCTATTTCATGGAAAAAAAAATAAAATAATCAGATTCATGTGTCATGACTCTCTGATTAAATAACTATAAGACAAAAAAGTAACAAAGTCCGTTAAAACACAAATATATGTTTCAAGAGCTTGCAGGGAGAAGCCGGATCTTTGCTCTGTTTTCTTGCATTATATCAAGAGGCCTTAGAAGAACACACAGAATATGGACAACAAGATAAAGTCTAAGGTTTAAGGTTCCAAGACTAGAATACTTAGTGGTCTGCTTTGTGACTGAACTTTGCTTAGTTGATACCATTAGAAAATGTGCTCTCACCAAATGAACAGACAATCTCATCCTACCACCATTATTATGATCTTAAACCCTTAAAGAATAAAAATTTAATCATTAGATGTACGTACCATCTGCACAGTGCTATTTCTAGGAAATTGGATGAAACCACGGCTAGTTGTTTCATTGGATATATTGCATCCTTTGGAATGTGCATCACAAAGTTGAACATTAAGTAATGATTCCTTCACCTGAATCCATAATAAAAAAAGTTATTTGAATTGAAAGATATGTATGAGCAGCTAAGTATTGCAAATTGATACAACAATATCTTTACATGTTTAGGCATTGATGGATTCTGCAGGAATGAGTACTCCCTGAAATGAATTTGTGGGCCAAATTCTTCTTCAGAAAGGCCACGGACCATGGTATGAATCTGCAAAGGTGAATCAACTCTAATCATATGATTGAAAATGTGGCAGCAGGCATAGCAATTATAACATGCAAAAACAGTTCACATGCAATGGAAGAAGAAAAAACAAGCAGTGAGAGGCTGTCAATATAATCAAGCATATACTTCCATTCATACTGCAAAAGACTGTCCTTTTAAAATAATTAATTAATAATGACAACAAAGACTAAAAAAACTTTATTCCCAATAATTATAGATGGGATTGCTAATGGATCTTCTCTTTGTTGCTACGCTCGGTGTCAAGATTTTCAATACTGGTCCAATACAAGTTTCAACATTTGATCAGACCACTATGGTACTGGTATATTGAGCAGTATATTCTTTGTTACCAAATGCAAAGAAGAAACTATCCAAGTGCAAAAGCAACGTAAAAATGGATAAAGCATAGAGATTAGAGAATACCTATTTTATCGAATCTAAAGAAGATAAAACCACACTCTACGATCCAAGAACGAACAGAAATTGGTATCAGAATCTATTGGTTGAAGGAGAATGGATGAAATATTTCGGGAAAATATAGTACACAATCAATAAGTTGAGCATGTGCAATAAGCTTAATTTGAACCCTTGAGTTAAAAATGATATGACAAACTTCAAAATCATGGTAAATGTAATGTTATAAGATAATTTCCACATGGAATAAGAGACCTACCTGCAAAATTATAGCAATTTAAAGAGATTTAGCCAACGTATGTTTTCTTAGAAGTTAATTGTTGCAAAGCAAAATATTTTTTCAATAATTACAATTTCCAATAAATTGGTTATCCTTTTAAGTCAAACGAAACTAAGGAGACAATAATGCATATTAGTATTTAAGTTTCAATGCTAAGGATCAGTTCTGTTTTGGATTAACGTCAAGAAAATAATTTTTAATTACCGGAATTATGGAGTATGATATTTAGTAGAACAACTACCTCTACCCCTTCTGTAACAGGAAAGCTCATCATGAATCAACTCTCAGCAAGCCCACAGTATATAACAAATGAGAATGTAAAAGAAGATGCACTTGAAATAACGAGTGTATGTTAAAATTTTAATTTAAGAACAATATGCCCTTACTTCCAATCAAGTCTACTCTTGCCCATCTACTTGCTTTCTAGTATTCCAACAAAAGCTGTGCACAAGGCTTCCGCTAATGCAGGATTCGAAAAGAGTTAATGTATGCAACCTAATCCCTAGAACTAAAGATGTATTTTCTTATAACTTGAACATGGTCTTCCATATCAATCTTATTTCTGTACCCAGACTCACACTTATTCCAACTTGCCCCTCTCTAATCTAAGTTATATTTAAACTAATACAAGCCACATTAAACAATATTACCACTATCATATTCTGACCTTAATTAATTATTATTTATTTTTTCTCTCTCAACACCATCCTTCTACTGTGCGAGCACTCATTTCAATATCCACTTATAGAAAACATGAATTAAGGAGACTAAAGCTCTTATTTATCGTACTTGTTGATGATTGTCAAACATACTTGAGCTTCTCATCTAATTTTGCCAAGGTCATATTTGGTTTCATGAATGCATATTGTTTCAATTCTCAAAAGTAAGAAAAATGACAACCAACGAAAGAACCATGTTTGATAGTCTGACTTAATTTTTAAAAATTCGAGTATAAAATTTTAACTTGCTTGAGTGATTCATCAAATAGTCAAGATAGGACAATTCTTGTTCTCCCTAAAATCAAACTAAAGTTTGTTCATCAATTGCCGGATCAGATGAATACCCATTCATTTATTGAAAAAAAGTTCCCTGATTTTTCAGAATAGGGAATTGTTTAAACGATCTCAGTGATTGGTCAATCAATTTTCTGCATGGATCCAAATATCACAGCATATCCTTACAAAGTGTACCATATCAGGCCAACTGCTTAATTTTGCAAAATGTGTAGTACCTTATTTTGTTGACCAACACTTCAGCTCATACTACTGTACCAAGTGGATAATGACACAAAGCAGGTGTCCAACTTTTAGTTCCTTGGCTGTTAGAGCACTTGGATGTTGCATATCTTCCATCCCGGCTCATCTCTTCATCTGCCCATCCTACTTCATCTGTTGAGAGTTAAAATTCCCCATTCCTCTTGCATCATCTTTTGTTCTCATGTACTTATATCAAGGAATTTAATTTCCAATGGATCTATCTGAACTGACCATTATTTATCATGACATTTGTACTTAATCTTTTACCGTAAATTCCAAACAGTATTGACCAGTCTGTGCTTGAACCGGGATGCTGAACACCCAAAAGAGGGTGGTGTCCTCTGTTTATTTTCTTATTTAAGTGGCTGTTTTTTCTTTAAACACGCATTATGGCTCACAACTCACGAGTGTCTCTTTACTGTTTGTCGCTCAACTGCCCTGCCACCCGCCTCATATTTGATGTCTCCTCCTCTTCCATGGACTTCCTCTTCCTTCTTCCATCTTTTGTCTTATTTTTCGTAGTATGGTTTGTCTTACCAGTCCATACCGGTGTATCGATCGGTCGTCGGTATAGTATGTATTGATATATCGACACATGGTATGGTGGAACATATTGATAAATCGGTATGTATCGTCTATACCAGTCTTCTATCGGACCGGTATGTACTGCTCATACTGGCAATACGCCATGGTACAATGAACCTTGTTTCTTACCACTTCCTCCTCCCCCTCCTTCCCCACCTCCCCCAATAGAATGGCATTCCGTGTGTCTCCATATGTTGGAACAGACCAGACTTGTACCAATCTGTCCATAGAATAGCATGGCCCAATACCCAAAATTGAAAACCTTCTTTAAGATCATTGGAATTCCAAGATAAAACTGTGCATGGCAAGTGGCAAAACGGAACACTACGAAAATTAAGTTTACAGTATTAAAGGCTTAAAGCATATAGCCATAAACTTCGAAAACTGCCTAAAAGGAAAGAGTCTATTCACCCAAACCATAGTGATTCATTAGCAGGTAAAATCTGATTCCATACATCATGAATGAGCAAGAAGATCCCACATTGTTCCGAGTATTTTAATAACCATATCAATGCATAAATGGAGAATGTGCAGGTACAAATAATTCAAGTAAGCCAGGAGCAACATGATAAAATAATTCAGACCACCTAAAAAATCATCTTAAAATTGAAGATGCAAGAAAATTAACTTTGGTCTATTTGTAAGGACAAAACTCATGCTAAGATCTTTTCTCATAGTTAAAGTCCTGGTCTATGTACTATTTGAGGGCGAGTTTCGTACAATTATAAGGTTCATCCCAAATGACTTACCATTTTGCTGATCCTTCAGAATGTTGAACTCAATGGAAAAGAGCAAATAGAACCCATAATTTTATGATCCAAGTTAGCAAGTAAATGGCAAGGACAGATAATGAAGGATAATGCCCATCCATGGATAATGTGTTAGGAAACTAGCAAGAGAGTGCACAATCTACATACTAATCTAAAATTCTAATTACCTCAAACAACTGGTCCATCGGGCATACAAAAGGTTGCTTGGTCATTGTCCCCTCCAAAATTCCAGGATGTGCAAACCACATTCTTTCAAACCTGCACCATAATCGAGGCATTACCTAAACATAGACAAGGAATATGAGTCAGAATTATTGCAACCACAGCAGTCAAGCACATTGAATAATAATTTCACAACAATGTCCCGTCAACTGTTAATGTGTCAATTCTCTGTGTTTTATGTTCCTAAAGTGTAACAAGCCTCATATCGTATACTGCAGAAGACTAAGCTCATTGTTCTGATGAGAACAAAGTTGATTTTCCATCATTATTCTATGCTGGAATCAGGATCTCAAAAATTAGACACAAAGTTCAAGTATTTAATACTCCATGAATTTCCAGGAAGCAACTCACGTTAACATTACAATTCTTGAGCAACAACTAATGAATAATAAACTCCATAAAAATAAGGATTTTGAGAAGTAAATGGTTCTCAGCTCAATGGCCATTTGGAATTTGATTAGATGATAAATTAATTGCACAATTTACTGAAATGTTTATCAGCATCTGCATGGACAAAAAGTTTTGCCAACATGTGCATCCATTGTTTTCAAAAGAGCACAATTTGTGAAAAGAGAAGGGATCTTTGAAAGATCCTATCTTCTGAAGCTATTTATTTCAAAAATCACCATACCAGAATATCAAGGAAAAAGATCCCTTTAAAGTTTAAACTATGCATATAAGATATATTTTATAAAATCTCAGCTGGTCAAGTTTAATTTTTTAATTGGTGAAGCCTCACTCACCAGTGTTCGGTTCAACAGAGAAGCAACAGCAAGTGCAGTCCTTATCTGCCTCAACTGAAACATGCAAATAAGAATGTCACTTGACCAGTTAATTACTTGGACATCTCTCCAAATCTCAATAAGAAATGCCAACATTTTGTAACATTATCTTACCTGGTAATTAACCAATGAGAAGTGTGATTGTAAGGTATGTGGCCCATCCAGCAACAAACTCTTAGGAATACCAGGTTTGAATGATAAGAAACCTCCTGCAAAGACGCAAACCGAGTCAGAAGGATAACAAGCATGACAACATAACATAGTTTTTGGAAGAATTAAACATAAGAGTCCAGTGGGCGAGCAAGTAAGCCTGATGAGATAGACACTAGACTCTGGGATGTGTGGGGTGTGCTGAATTTTCTATCATCATTTCGTTGATTGTGATGCTCTAGTTCTTGCTCCAGACCTCAACTAAATACAGTCATACCAAAGATTAGGTATTACAGAACTTTCCAAAATGAACACTGTCCATATATATGAATCCCATAGATTTCTGGCATATTCGTGGTAGGTACAGCCGTACAGCGATATATTTTTAGCATTTTACATCTAATTATTGTGTTTACATGTTAGAATTTCTTTCTCACCTTCTCCTTGTATGTATTCCTTATATACTACTTTCAATTTTTATTCGATATATGTTTCGATTTGATATTTTTATTGTATTCTATATTAACATCACTTTATTGTTATCAATATTGATTATACTAGGCTCACTTATATGTGAGAAAGAACCCTAAATTAAGTTTTTTTAAATTTTTTTATTGATTTTTTAGTACTTTTCTAGTATCATGTAACATGTCGACACAACATGTATTGATAGGCTGATACAGACAAGAGTCAAACTAGTCCAGGCATTGCATGCTGGTACAAACCAAACCAATTCAAATCGAGACTTGGACTGGTAGGGTCCGATACATAGTATTGTATTCCTTGCATACTCCATATGTAAGTTTTTTAATAGATAATTTCTCAAAAATTAAAGCGCTCAACACAGCCTAGCATCTCAAAAATCACATAGCACTAGTCCTGGTTTTCAGTATTTGGGGAAATATTTCACTTATTACCTATCAATACTACAACTCACTTTTGAATTGTGCAGCAAAAGTCAAGTACCAAAAAAAAAAGTTGTCAACCAGCGAAGACATTTAGCTTAGTATGAAAAAGATGAATTTTACCAAATGAGATGAGAAGAAAGAATACCTGGTGTATCATAATATGCAGGTTGGTCATAGAAAAGCATAGCCTCACGTAACCTATGGCGCTTTGCATTAGAATCTACAAACTGGAAGGTAGCATGCACAGCATATGGTTCCAGTTTGAGCTGCTGGGGCATTGACTGCTAGTTCATTTAAAAGAATTGTTGCATGGTCATTCACATTTATTTGGTTTAAAGAGAGAGAATACCATACAACAAACTATACAATAACCACAATTGGATGAGCAACAATAAACTAATAACTCCATGATCAACAACAATAACAACAAAACCATAAGTCCCAACTATTTGGGGTCGATTACATGAATCTTTTACCGCTATTGAGATATGTAAAAAGTCATATATTTAGTTAAGTTAATACTTCATAGTACTTCAATCTTTATTCATAGTTTCTGTTAAAGTCTTTTTAGGTCTTTCTCTATCCCTTCTCGTACCACTAACATTAATTATTTAATTTATTTTGACGATAATATCCAGAGGTCTTCTAAGCATATGCTCATACCATCTTAAACGATTTTATCTCATTTTATCCTTTATCAAGACGATACCTAGTTGTTCACGAATAAGAGTATATTTTTTTCTATATTTCCTAATAACTCCACACATCCATCTCAACATTTCCATCTTGGCAACACAAACTTGTTGTATATGTTGTTTTAAAACTGCCCAACACTCAATCTATAAAGCATTGTTGGTCACACAACTGTCTTATAATTTTTTTTCTTTTAATCTCAGAGGTATCCAATAATCACATATTTAGCCATCCTATTTTTATTCTATGAATAATATCTCCATTAATCTCTTCATCAAATTGAATAATTGATCCAAGATACCTAAAATTTTTACTTAAACAGAATACTAGTCCATCAAATTTAACTTTATTTTCTTGTCTATCACTAAAATTATATTTTAAATATTAAGTTTTAGGTCTACTTAATCTAAAACCTTTAATTTCTAAAGCTTGCTTCTATAGCTCAAGTTTATAATTAATTTCACTTGGGCTCTTATCAACTAAGACAATATCATAAGCAAATAATATACATCAGGAATATTTATTATGTAAATGACTAGTCAGTTCATCCATTATCAATATGAGATGATAAAGACTTATTGCAGATCCTTGATGTAATCCTATACTAATATGAAACTCAATAGACACTCTCCCTATAGTTCTAACACTAGTAACTATATTATCATATAATTAGTGGATATATATTTCTTTTCAAAAACCCAACATAATAAATCTTTAGGAATTCTATAATAGGCTTTCTCTAAGTAAATAAAAATTATATGCAAATCTTTCTTTTCTCCCTAGGTTTTTTCATTAATTATCTTAATAAATAAATAGCTTATAAGGTTGATCTTATGGATATAAAATCAAATTGATTTTCAAAGATATTTGTTTCAAAACTTATCCTACTTTCGATAAATTTTTCCCAAAGTTTCATAATATGACTCATGATTTTAATTATTTTATAATTTAAATAAATTTATATGTCACCCTTATTTTTGTAAATTAATACTAAAAAAAATTCTTTCTCCATTTATCAGGATAACAGTTCCAAGAACAATCAGAAGAAAAAGAATTATTGCTTAGGATTTATATTGTATGATTAAAAACATAGAATAACATACGGCATACTATACCATAACCAACAATCAAAAGGAACTACCTGGACAAAGTATGTGTGCCCACTGCAAAATATACTTGCTGGCAAAATACCCAGCTTAAGGGTCCCATTGTAAGCATAAAAAAGTCCGCTTTCTCCTTCAAGTGATGGTCCTAAATCTTGGCGAACAAGATCATTAAAGGCAGCCTGGTCCCATTTCTTGTCATCACCTAAAAGTATATCTTTCCACTCCTTAGCTAGTCTTTTCGCAGAATCAGTGGGACGCCAATGAAACATCCCAATATTGTAGGCATCATAGACTACACACAATAGAAGGGGAAAATATTAGTTAATGATCCTAGAACTATCAAAGTCAAATTTTGATTAAAGAAAACTTTAAAGAACTTTAAGAAAGGGTCAAGGAAAGAAAAGAAAGTGCAGATGCTCTGTATTAGCCTTACTATGTTTTGGCTTCCACTTTGCATGGCACCAAGACAAGTGCCATTTCACTACATGTGTCAACCATGTGGACATATGCAAACTTAAACACCAAGTTTTCTACAGTCTAGTTTATAGGCTCCTTCACAGAACCTGACAACAGCAACATTGTTGGATATCTTTGAATAACCTTTATCACTAACAATTAATAAAGTAACTAAGATGATATATTTGATAATACTAACAAAGACTCACTTGACTGTGAAATGAGTCATAAACAGAATGTCAGTTTTATTACTTTTGCCCAATTATAAAGGACCTACCAAGTAATTTATTGAGATCGTTTTTGCTACAGGAAATAAGAATTTAAATTTTTTTTGTTTAGATACTAATACAAGTAATGGTATCTATACCAAAATCTTATTATACCAGTACAACTTGGCATATTAAAAAAAAAATTCAAGAATGTTTAACATATCTGTACCAGCTAGTGTGGTTATTACTTATTACTAAGATTTATTGACATTAGTAGAAAATACCATTCTGCCAGACTTCCAAACTGTCATCGGTTGTTGTTGGTCTAAGCTGATCGCTTGATGTTAATATATCTGCTTCAGGAAAACGAGCAAAATATGGAAGTGGGTTCTGCTCGAAGCAAAAAACACATACTAAATCATTTACAATATGAAATGAGAAAAAACAGTAAAGAATGCTTTGATGGAACTATCCAATTCAATAGATATAATTCAAGGACCGGTTGGGCCATGCAAATCAACAAAAGAAATTTGCTTATATCCTGTTAAGTCCCAGGAAAGATTTAATTCTACCAAAGCTTGATAAACATTGAGAGAATTACATTCTTATTCAAACTGTATTACAGACAAGAACAAGAATTGAGCAAAAGATATAGATTGGGCTTTGGAAAGCCAGTTTTCCTGATATTGACATGTAATTCCATTTGAAATCATCTTGCATCCTCTAGAGGAATCCAACATTCCAAACTAGAAATGGTGCATTGCACTAATTATTTTTAATCCAAAACTACAATTTGCATTACTAAGGACTCCTATTAAAGTGTTTATTTGGAGGAGACCTACCATCCTACAAGAAGCTTTTGTGACGTAGACAAGGTGCACATTCCATAGTATTTTCTACATTCATATGTTTATTCATATCCTTACTCCGTCACTTCTTTTCACTTGGTTGAAGATTAAAAGGCACGACATCCTATTGTTTTTGCTATATCAAAATTGGTCTAAACCCTCTTGGTTATCTTAAAAGGAATTGTACATATACATGGTAATTTGAAGCTTCTATCAAACATATTCCATATCACATTTCAAGTTATTTCTAACTTTATCAATTTTAATTATGTTAATATCATAAAATAGTCAGAATTGGCCTGGATGGCGCTAATTTCTTGCAGCATGGTGAAGATTTCAAGTTTCCAAAATTAACTACCATAAATTTGGAAATGGAAAGCATATTTATATATGAAAATGGTCTGTAATATAGAAAAGATAAGTATAGATTAAACATGCAGGCCTTATATATGGTCTGAACCCCAGAACACATATACAGTCTCCAAGGTATAAAACTTCACATGTGCAGGAACATTTGCTTATATTAGGTTGCACAAGGTTATAATGGTGAAACTATTATCAGGTGCACTAGGTGCTACATACAGGAAGGTAAAAGAGAACATCTATTAGTTCATCTGACAAAGAGAGACATCAAAATCTAAATTTTAGCATAAGCAGAATAAGTAAAACATGAACTTTTGATGAGATCCAAGAAAGGTTATAATGGTGTAACATTCTACACCTATGGACTATCAGATCAAAAATAACAGAATTGAAACTGGTGTATACCTTTAACCAAACAGTATCTGTATCACACAATATGAACTCGTAGCCAAAAGGTAGGAAAGCATTTATCAACAATGCTTTGTCCCTTCCCAGTTTGTGAAATTTGGACGATCCCCAGCCAATATCTTCTGCTATCATTTTGCTGCCCATGTCAAAAACAGGAATGCCTTTCCAATACAAAGCCTCCAATAATTTGGTATCCATAGCACCTATATCCGAAAAGACAACTCAGTTAAGTGTTATGTGAACTTTTTGTACATATGAATCTAAGGTTGCTTATGAGGTGCCTGACTTACCAACAAGAATGTTAAAAAGATTAAGATCTGTTAGGTGTTTGACCCAATTCAAAATAAAGTCCAGGAATGCATGGTTCCCAAATGTCACAAAGATGAAATTATCTTTCGCACGGTGCTTCACCATCTCCTTGGTTAGCTGAAATAACTTCAGATCAAGCATTTTACTGTCAACAGGCACATCCCATACGGCTCTTGTGAACATGTCTAAAGGCTCTCTTTGCAGCTTTAGTGTTCTAGTTACTGTCAAAAAAAAAAAATTCTTAGGTTTCCTCAGATTGCTACCGAAATCCAAAAAAGTAAAAGAATTCAAAATTAGTATGTTAAGACAAATCTAATAAGAGCCTAACATCTAATTACAGCATAGCTCCTCTTCAGCCTTTCTTTTGACAACAAAACAGCTTCAATAGAATGGTGACAATCAAAGTAGAGGTAGCAGAAATTATTAATTTTGTACTAATTTAATCAAGTGCTTGCCATTGTAAATTAACAACATATATTTATCCAAGTGAAGCTTTATTGATCATAATAGCATCTGAGCCCCATTGAATAAGCAAAAAATGCCAACTGTAGAGTATTCACTCTTTAGAGTGATGCTTAGCAACAAGAGGGACATTTCAGGGGACGTGATTTCTTATTGAGTACGTATTCAATAAAGCCACTGAAGATCCATTCATGGGTTCGCAGAAACCTATGCTTGTATTTCAACAGCATTTGTTACAGAAAAGGTAGAAGTAACTAAACGACCGTTTCCTAACATATTACATGCCCTACAGACTTTCATCTTCGGTTGGAACTACACTTGAAACCAGTGGTGAAGGTAAAGTTTTTGTAATTTTTGATGCCTTTACTAGGCCATATATTTATTTTCTTCTCTGCCAATTCAGCATGTTGAAGAGACCCTTTAGTAACATTCCAAAGCCGTCATATCGCGAAACTTAGACCGAGAGACGAACAAATTGGTGTTCAAAGCATGATATGAAGAGGGACAAAACAGATCTGCGCGCCTCGGAATCGAGGAGCAATGAACCGGAAAAAGAAGAAAAGCTATGAGCAGAAGAGGTTGACCCTGAGCAGAACCAAGACTATCCTAATATTGCGGAACAAAGATACATACATAAAGACAGCATCGAAACAACAAGAATGTTCTAATTGAAGAAGAGAAGAAAAAGAAGAAGGATTTGACTGGTTACCGTTCGGCGACGGAGAAGGAAGTGGAGGAGATGTCGAGGGAGGAGAAGACGACGAGAAGAACGATGTTCCGACAAGGTGTATGGATTTTCCGTTTCCTCCGTCGCCAGTGCCGGCAGTGGGTGAGGAAGTGTAGACCGAGGAGAGAATGAGAAGAGTAGAGAGGATGATGCCAGCAACAGCCGCAGCATAGACCGCCAAAAGCACGGTTTTCCCCTCCGCGAGCGGATTGCACGTCGCCGTTCGAAGAGGAAGAATGCGTGAAGGTAGGTAGATCAGACGCCTTAATTTCTCATCTGGTCGCCTCCTTTTCTTACTCGTACAATCCCCCGCCCGACTCTCTCGTCTCTCGGCGACGGCTTCCATGCCTTGTCCTCCGTTGTCGAACAACACGGTGGGATAACGATATGCGTTTCGCCTTTACACTGTTATTGTCTGCAACGGCACTAAACGCTCGACGCTCGTTTCGCTTCGTCGGAAGCCCTCACAAAATCGAACACCGATGGCGATACCACAAATTATAGGCGACTATTAAGCAAACACGACGATATCATGTCATCAGGTGGCTTAATTTAGGCGACTATTAAGCAATCGTTTAGTTGGGTTCTGCTGCGGCTTAAATCGAATGTTGCATTACAAATTTGATAGGAGCGGGAGCGGCAAATCTTGAGGAGATTGGGGCCCCCCTAAAATGACTCTGGTTCAACTCACCTGCATCATAGTTACCAAATTGGACCAAAGTGTGAATCTTACTTAATTCACTGGGACTGTTCTTGAAATAATTTTACTTTCTATACATACATGTTTTTATTTATATAATAAAAAGTATAGATTATTTGAAAATATTTTATTGATATAAAATTAATTTGTGGGCATGACATGCAGGCAACTGTCGATACGTAATTGACAGTCGAATAATACGTAATTGCTTTCACTTAGGGTTGTTCCAATCGATTTGAACCAAATCATCAAGGATCGAATCAAACTAGATCATTTTTTGAAGCTACCTAACTAAACTGATTCAAAATCGGTTAATCGTGTTTGATTAACTGATTAATTAGTTTATAATTTTAAATAATTTAATATAAATTTCAAATAGAAATTTTGATTTGGGTCTTTTAGCCAATTTAATTAATCGGTTTGAATCAAATAAGGACATAGAATAATAAACTTAGTTAGATTGATATCTTTTAAATAAAAATCATGTCAATTCAGAATCGGTTAACTAAACCAAATAAAGATACCCATGAATCAACCGAACCGATTTGATTTGAATTTTTTTTTGAATCCGCACTAAGTTCAGCATTAGAAAAAAATTTTACCAGATATTCCCCAATGTAATTATGTAAGATTTCAACCTATCATCCAAACTATCAACATGTCAACCTGTGTTGAATTTGGAAGTAACCTCAATTGACTTTGAATCAGACAACCAAATTTATTATGATAATAATTATTATTATTTTTTAACTCAAGACTCTTCAATAATATAACAAAGTTTTTATCGATTAATATAGTTAGCGCCGCCAATCTTTGATCATTATGTATGATACATCATCATTATTAGACTAATATATATATATATATATATATATATATATATATATATATATATATATATATATCAGATAATATTATGAATAATAAATACTTTATAAATAGAAAGCTGACATGGGGCTCTGATGAACATGAGTTGGATGATAGAAAAATGGGCTAATAGTGTCTCATGTAAGATGGTAAAAGAATGAAACAATGCTAAAATAAAATGACTTCTTAAATGATGAATAAAAATAAATTTTATATATATATATATATATATATATATATATATATATATATATATATGAATGAAAGTGGGAGAATAAAATATAAAGTGGGAGGGAGAAAAAAGATTGAAGGAATGGTTAAAAGAAATGATGATCCTTTTTTTTTTAAATTTTGAGAGGGAGGGAAGATTTTGATAAATTTGTTTAGTCCAAAAAATATTTCTTATATCTTGTCTTTTCCTCATCAAAATATAAGATACATGAGATATTTATAGAAAAACCAAATCCTAATTATCAAAAAAATTCTTAATAATTCCTTTTAATACTTAGACACTAACTTTAGAAATATTAAAATACTTATTAATCAGAACAATCTCTCATATTTTATCCACTTTTATATCTCTTGAAAAGAAATTATTTTTTTTATTAATGCTCGTTCCAACTTATTTTTATTAATTTTTTTACCATTAAATATTTTGGACTCTGATACCATTTTGTTGGCGAGGAAGATAAGACTTTTAATATCAAAATAAAAATATACAAAGATCAATAATAAAAAAACATATAGAAAATTCAATATAAGAATAACATGATTTGATAAATCCTTATTTACATTCACACGATTTTCAAAATCTTGAGTTATCCCTATAAATTTTTTTATACACTCGAAAACATTAAATGTATTTTTTACTTTACGAAAACTTAAAGATATATGAGATATTAAAAAAATAATTCTTAATTATCAATTTTTTTTCTTTATGAGAATTTTTTTTATTGAGATTCATTATCCCATTGAAACACTAGTTATAACAATCTAAAAATATTTATCAATCCCATCCAATTATTTAAAAAAAATAAAATATTTTAAAAATAAAAGAAAGAGCAATAAATGCAAAGAGCAATAAATGTTGGTACTGTTGTTCTTATAAGGAGCGATTTAAACCTTTTATCTAATTCATTTGATCCTCGCACGTTACTATTAAAACAGGGTTAGGTTTCAACTCGTTAGTGATCTTAGTTCGGCACAAATAGCATTCAATTGCAAGCGTTCGATTAATCTTTCTATTTTTTGAAGCTCTTGGGTGTTAATTTAAGTTCGTTCCCTTCTCATCCTTCCTTTTTTTTATTTTAAATTTTATCGTATTTGAAATAAAAATATTTGTTTCACGATGGTGTGACTTAAGTGTGATCAACAAGTGTAACTTATTTGATATTTTATAAGACAAGTCCTTCTAGTCCGAAAAGAGTTATATTGAGTCATACAAAATTTACATCCAGAATAATCCAATAAAATTTCTTTGACATTCAATCTATTTGTGAGATAAAAAAATAAAAAAATAAATATAAGACATATATGAAGAGATTCGTGTTTTACATGATCTATAGGTTATGATTAACTAATTATAAAATATTCTTTTAATTAATTATCTTTAGTATTTTGATTTCTATACTTTCAAAAATTAAGATCTATATGTTTACGAACTTCAACAAAATACTTTTATGTAAGATTATCTTTTTAATCTTGTATAGGGATCTTAATATTTTATTTTCGTAAGTATACAAATCATAATATATTAAAAAATATAAAAATTAAAATACTAAAGATAACTAATTATAAAAAAAAAATATAATTAACCTATGTTATGATGGATTAAATACACCAATAAATTTTTTTTTAGATGTCATGATAACATGGCATGCCAATTTAGCATGAATGTGAGCATTTATCGACTCAATCTTAGTTGAACTTCAACCACACTTCTTCTGAATTAGAATCTTTAGATCATTTATAATTTTAATGTGACAATCAAAATTCACACTAACATGATATTTTATAGTGTTCATGTATAACATTTAGTGTCGTCGATAAAAACTAAATTGATATTTTCGTATGATACGTGGCAATTACACAGTGGCAAATAGGCGCCACGTGGATGCTACTATGCTGCGCGCTAATACGACTAGAGCGACTGTTTTGCAATCGACATTATAATTAACAATGTAAGTTAAAATCATATTATTATCTTCTTCCGTTATATACGTATATGACATAATGGGTTTGTAGCGACCGCTACTTTTGATGATGAAATCAACGCTACCTCCCCACTAAAATTTGGGAGCGACACGAGCAGCAGCAGTCGAATCTGGCTGGGCAGGGTAGTATAGGGCGAGAGGTATCCCAAGAATGAGGGCAGCTCCGGCCATGGCGGTGATGATGTCCTCCTCTTCCCCCTCCTCCTCACTTCCGCTTGCTTCTCTTTTCCTCCGTCGCATCTCTCGTTCTCCCAATTCCTATTCTATTCCTGTTGTTTGGGCGCCAAGAACTCCGTCCGCCGCCGTTGTCTCCTCCGCCTTCTCTTATCTTGGAAGGAAGCCGACCGTTACCTCATGCTCACCGTCCCTCTCCAACCATGCTGTCGAGCTTAGGAGGGGCTTTCCGCTCGCGAATCCGGCCGTAGCGAGGCTGGATTTTCAGCATGCTGCGTTCGGATACGGAGTTTCTCATAGGAGGAGGTTCTGCGGAGTGCGAGCCTCGGAGGTGTCCGATCCGGGCTCCATCGACTCCCCAATGATGCAGTCAATGGAGAAGAAGGTCTTGTCCTAACATATACCGCTCTTTATTTCCCTCCTACTCTTCTGCTTATGCTCGCTCGATTTCACATATGTATCTTGGGGTTCGGAATGCCATTTAGGATAACGAAGTGTTTGTTCTGTTGTATTTGATGTGTTTGATCTATTGTCAAAGCGGCAAACGGAGCAAAGCTTATCATCCACAACTTCATCCTCTAGCTTAGTTTTAGATA
This sequence comes from Musa acuminata AAA Group, assembly GCF_036884655.1. NCBI lineage: Eukaryota > Viridiplantae > Streptophyta > Magnoliopsida > Zingiberales > Musaceae > Musa > Musa acuminata. The sequence continues at coordinate 5,352,316 of NC_088337.1, read as the reverse complement.
CATTGAAGCTATCAGTTAACTGCAAATTCATAGTTTATCGTTGTTCTTACTTTTCCTGCATCCTTCGCTTTTTATTAAAGCATCATGAATGATCAGCTAGGTAATAGTATCGAGGCCAAAGGTTGGAGTCTTGGGCATTAGTATAAAATAAGAAGCAACACCAAGAAAATTACCACCAGAAATATCAACTTGATGTTGTTGGAATGAAGTATTATTATATGTATCTGTCTGAACATAGCACATCAAATGTCATTCGGTCGTTTTTGGGTTTGTTGTGTGTGTCTCAAGCTGATGAGAGCAGCGCAAATGAATACCTTGACAATCTAATTAGCTTCTGACCTCCCATTGTGATTTTTACCTTGTATGTTAATGCAGTATTAAAGTTGAAGTTTGAGTTTTTTTTTTAAAATTGAAAATTGGCAATCCATATAGTCACTGTGACCAAATTCACATGATAAAGGTCTTTACTATATGGAATTTTTCATCATGAACAGGAATGGACTTACCTGCATCTTCATGTTTTCCCCTGCTTGTTAGCCTTAAATCAATGTTTCTGTACAGGTCACAGTACTATAGTATGAGGGTTGTGTGTAATTAAGGAAAAAGGGAAGACTACAAGGAATTTTGATTAAATTTCTTTCATCTGTTAAATCAAATTTGTGTTATGCTCTACTTTGCAAATGTATATACCTTTTTCCTACTTAACCTTGAGCAGATTAAGGAGCAATTGGATGCAGATCTTGTCATTGTGAAGGATACCTATGGAGATGGTCGACATGTAAGGTATCTTGCTTTGGGCCCGTATCATGAATTGATTTTCTACTAATTCACTTGAAAACACCTTCTTATCAGTTCTAGAATAAACCTGTATGTATTAATATTTTCTTTGTTCTTAATTATGTTGCTATGAAATAATATTACCATTATTCAAAAACTGATGTCCAAGTAGTATTTGATATGATCTGATGATCAGCCTTATTATTCGTTGAAGCCTAGTGATATGCTGAGAACTATGCTCATATATAATTATCGACACATCACTATGTAGAACTGGTACCTGTTCCTTACAATGTCCAAGTAATGAAATTTTGTAGCATACATAATATTATGTAAAATAATAGAAACTGGGTGGTTCATGTATGGGTTGCTACAAGTCTATTTCTATTTCAATAAAAAAGGACATACCAATGCAATTTTCGTAGTTGTTTAGGGAGGGTCAAACTATGTAGGCTTACCTCTAAATGTAGAGATTATTTCTGTGACTTGAACCTTAGTGTCTTAAGTTACAAAGGAGCAACCATACTGTTGAACCAAGGTCCACCCTCTCAATTTCTATTTCAATCCCAAAAAAATTTCTGTGTCCAGCTTAATCAAATCATACCAAAAGGCCTAATGGGTGTCCTTGAGAAGGATAATCATTGAGTGATGTTTAAAGGTGTTCTAAGCACCATACTGGCCAGTAAGGTATCATTACTAAACAGCATCAAGGCAAGCCCATAGGCCTTCTGTTGTCAAGGACTGATTCATTTGAAGGGTATGTCAGCCTAGATTCTTTGGCCTATCGATCTAGTGAGAAATGTCCAGCGATGATGGTAGTTACTAGAACTCTGATGTTCTAAACCTGATTGTTAAAGCAACCAAAATATTCTTGAACTTTTCTTATTTCCCATTTCAGTGTCACGGCAAATAGTCTGCTGAAGGTTTGGGTATAATATTGTGAGTAGTGTTGTTAAGTAAATTTTCAAGATTTATTTGATGTGTTGTTGCTCAAGTATGGCCACACCACAGCTCAAGATGATTTTAACTTATAATATACTGTGTTATTAGAAAATTAGATATGAAATTATTTAACTACTAATGCATTGTTTGAGTACTTTTTCCTATAACAGCATTACTTTCTTTAAGCAAGCTCCTTAAGGCACTTAGGGCCTCATTGTATGTGTGACGCTGACATCTTAAAGGTGCCTTTTACTTTTCTTCACTATCACCACACTGCAAAATCATTTTCTGTGTGCCTCCTGAAGAATCAGATGCTGAGTTCTGCAGTTTCCTTCCCATCTAAATTCTAAAACAATGGACAACACAAGGTTTAAATGAAAAACATAGTCACGTAAAACAATATCATCACAAGGAAGTTTCCTTATAAGTAGGTAATAAGGTTAACAAGAACAAGAAGCTTTGGCTCTTTGCAGATTAGGAGCACTTCTTATTCCTGGACTTGTATAGAAAGTGGTTAGTCTGTTTTGCTGCACAATTGGTGGAATGAATTTGCTCAATCAACTTCCTTTTCATGTTATCTCAAAATAGTATGCACAGAAATGAACCATGATGGATATCCACTTAGAAAGCCCACTTGATGAAAGCCTTTTTCACTCAAGCACTTCTGAGTTGAAATATCAGAATCAATCCATCCTCTTTACCGGTCATTGTTTATGTATCTATTTCCACATCCTCCTTTCCAACAGATGGATCCTGTTAAAACATTGTTTTCTAGATATCCTAGATGTGCTTTTATTACATTCAGTGATCAAAAGGTAGATGTATGTCAATGCTTGGACCACACATATGTTAATGAAAAAGAGAACCTAGTAGCAAAGGGTTTCTTTGACATCTAAACCTACCATGCATGAGTTAGAAAGGAGATTATAAATTCATTTAGAATAACAGACTACAAAGCATCTTGATGAAGTTCTTGCTTCACATAGACCAATTTAGAGCATGACATTCTTTCCAAGAACAGTCTTAGGGAAAACTAAACCAAAATGATCATCCTTTTCTTATAGTAGGTTGCATTTTGCAAAACTTCATCACAAACTGAAGTAGATAAAACAAGAGCATACAGATAGTGCCACTGGAGGCACATTACTAACATGATATAAAGGTCATCATGCATAAAGCTCCATGGAGACTTTTGTGCTGATTTAGTGTCTGCACTAGCACATATCTACTTTTGCCATCCTTGTCCAACTTGTAACATGATAGTGCTTCTGCTTTATAACCTTGTGAGGATGTCACCTGGGTCATCTTTCCTTTTAGACAAAATCAAAGGTGTCAAGGATCGACTTGATACAATCCTCTGTGGTTGACACCAATCTTGAACTCGGCAAGCAACTCCAAGGTTGCAAGAGGGGCAGTGGAGTGGTGACAAGTGCGGCCATTAGAGGGGAGCAGGCAGAAGGTAGTGAAAGGGGTGTGGCGATTTAGATGAAGGTTCATAGACATGCAAATGTAGCGCTGGTAGGATGAGAGGGGGCACAATGGCTAGAGTGAATTGAGTGTGAATGAATGAGAGAACAGGTGCCCCTTAGCATCTTGAGGATAACTTAGGTTCAAATTCTTTAGAAGATGTGCCTGAGTATTTGATCTGCTCAACTAGATTCCCAAATAATTGACCCATTTAACTAGGCAGGGGTTCACTCCTTATATTATACACAAAAAAAGTGAAGGCCTTTTTTCTCCATGAACCCTGTTAGTAAGCTTCAATATATCTTCTAAATTTGACTTTCAATTTTCATATAGGCAAACTTGAGTGGATTGAACAGGTGTTAGATGACCATTCCCATGTAGGGAAACTTGAGTGGGCAAGATATGTCCTTGATATCTTCCCCGATCTCAGATGGAATTGTTTCTGCCCTCCCAGGTTCTAAGTACTCGTACTGTTATTTACTATCTAAGTTTTCTTTCAGTTTAACATATTTTGGCAAACTTGAACAGTAACTGTTATGCTATACTGTTAGTTCCTTAATATTCTTGTAATGAATTCAGTCATGACAGTGGAATGTCTGAACTGTTATATAGAGTGCCCACCATTTGAGTCTTGAGTCATGCACCCAGTGCTGTGGAGTTGGGTTTTAAGTATATGCCAGTTCCAGTAGCCTGTAAACTGGGTATGTGGCTGAATGTATTGGTGTTACATGATATAGATTCTGTGAAATATCTTATGTTGCAATGAAATCACACAACCCAGTTTGTCCGACTCATCAGTCATGACTTTGGTCTCAGTAACTTTCCTGAATGTCATAATTTACCCTGAATGCTTGATGATATCTTGTTAACTTATATACATCCAGAGGTGTTACTATTGCCGATGATGTGGGGTTATGATGAATAAAAGATTGATTTAGTTTTTCCATCAAATTCTCTTTAGGAGTATCTCATTAAGTTCGTTCTTTCTGTTGCAGCATTGATGTAGTCTCAAAGGCATTTGAAGGCCAATCCATGGTGAATAGGCAGAGAATGGTGTACAAAGCTATATGGGAGGAGCTTCAGAGCACTGTGCATGCTGTCGATCAAATGACTACAAAAACTCCTGCAGAGGTCAATGCAGAAAAATAAGCTACCGATGAACCCTGGACGTGAGTTCTTCTGAGCTCATTTTAAGTTTCATTTCTTCTTTTTGTCATTATTAAATATTTGGCTTGGAGGGAGTTTCTCCCTTTTTCCATCAATGCTTACTCTTTACTCTTTTCGACATTGGCATTGTTAAGTCTGTCATTGTGACCTGCTGGTAAGCTCTCAATATCTAAACGAATCTACTTATCAGCACATTTTCCTGTTTTTTGTCTCCTTGATTGCTATAAGACCTGCACTTTTCAACGTCGGTATTGGATGCTGCAACGTAATTGCATCTGAGAGAAGATACATTCTCTGGTGAGTCGAAGTTTCTGCCCACCAATTGCACAATATAGCGACCAGTGTCCGTGTAGTTCCGGTGTCCTTTTCAGCTTTTTGAGAGATTGTTCATGTACGTTATCCCAAATTCCTCTCACTAGAGATAAACTTGTTGTACCCCACCATTCTAGAGTTTGATTGAAGTCAAAATTAAGTATCTATTATCTGATCCTCGAGGACTTCTTTGCCTGTCTATTGGCCATCCAAACGCAGTGAGTTCCTCCCCACGAAACCCACCCCCAACCCCCCCTGTTTTCTCTCAGTTGAATTCGAGTTGTTTGGTAGCCGAACTTGCGGTTTGGACACGGTAGAAAAGGGGGCAACATCTGAAGTAGGTGGACAAGTAGAGGTTGACCATGGAACCGTCGTTTCGGTTTGATTTTGGTTCTGGAACTCAGCTTTGGTCCAGTTACGAAAACCATCGGTTTAGTTTTGATTTTGATTTGTCTCATTGATTTTGATTGATAAAAAGCTAAAGTATTTCAGGAACCAAACCCAAATCGTGTGACCCCGGTTCTGGTTTGGTTCGGAACTATCAAATCATTGACCTAGTTCGGTTTCGACCGATTCAGTTTTGGTTTGAGTTGAACTGTCGTCTCACCCCCTAATTTGAGGACGGTAAACCGAAGTCTTTAATGGTATTTTGCAGTGCAGAAGGTGCAGAAGGAGCTTTGTTTAAGCAAGCTAATCGACTATAGGATGGGGTGGTTGGCAACCGGTCTTCAAAGTCAAGTTGCGGGTAAGAGGGAGATCGGACTTGTTCTTCTGGTTCAACAAGATCGACGCGTGGATAATCTTTGCGAAGCTATGTGTAGTGCGAAAAGTGTAGTTCTATCTTTAAGTTCCACGAACAACAGAAATAAAGAGAGTGGATGATTAGTGGAAGCATGACAGTTACACATTCGAACGGCCACAGTAACTCAGTGATGTCTGGGGGAAGCAGAGGCACCGATGCTGTTGTGCCGCATCGAGGGGCCTGATGGAGGGATAGGCGTGCCTCTGGGAAGGAAGTTCAGTGTTGGAAAACCTTCGATCTTGTAGGAGGGGAACACCGGTCGCCGTCGCTCGACGCCTTCACGCATCGCCGCTGAACGAACTCTGTAGATGGAAGCTTCACATGGTAAGCTCGGAACGGCAAGCAATAGGAGGAAGAAGAAGGGAGAGAGGTGATTAGAGGCCATGTGTTTGCCGCTCGCTGCTCCTTTTCCATGTACCATAGGAGCCTTTATAAATCCTCAGAGGTCAAAGAAAGCAGCCGAAAGGAAGGCGAGAGGGAAGACTTGAAACAGAGAGGAATGGGTTAGGGTAGGGTGAGTGTCCTAAGATGTACACGACGACACGAAATAGAAGTACAAGTCCATCAACTTCTTCCATCAGCAAAGGCGAATCAGAGGCACTGAGTAGTTACCGTGAGATGGATCAGTGGCGACATATGCGGCGGGCCATCACAGAGTGTGATCGTTAGGTTTCGGAGACGGCAGCTTTGGGATTTTGATAGATCCCCAACTTTGTCTTTTGGGAGAATTCACTGGATTAACTACGTATTAGCCTTTGAACTGCGGCGCCTCAAGTACTGTGCTCCGCGTTAGATAAACTGCACTCAGCCTTCCCAATGTTGACGTTCTTACTCTGCAACCAGGGACCATTTGCACTCCCCTCTGACCCCGGGAGATGATTGGGTTAGCGTAGTTCTTGATGTTGATAAAAGGAATGATTTTTGAGGATATTTCATTAGTGAGTGACGTTGTGTTGGAGTTCCAGACGGGTATATTCTGATGATGAACAGAGTCAAAGGCTAAAATGATGTGGTATTGTCATCCACGTTGATGACAGAGTCACATATGGGCCATGGTGCAGAGACTGCAATGTTGCTACGAGAATATATACAAACACATATGTTTTAATTTAAAATTAATTTTTATTTATTATATTAAGATACTATTGCATGCAGTCGAATACAACATGTATTAGCTGTGAAACAATACCCTAACCACTATAGTATCTCAATACAGGACGCATCCTTTCCTCATCAATTAGTATTGCTTACTTTGATATTGAAATCACTTCTGAAGTCATTTGGTGTCAACTATATATTCGAGGAAGAGTGCAAACGGAAAATGCATTCTACTATTTTGATCCTAATTTTAAAGATTCCTGAAATTTATTTTAGATCTAAAATTTCTTTCTGGTTTCCTCTTTGGATGAGACACTGATCAACTGAGGCCGATGAAGCTCCGAAGCGCAGCAAAAATGACGTTAGTGGTAACAAAACCCATATATTTTCCCTCGCAAAAGCATATTTATATCTCGGCATCATTCAATTTGTCGCCGTGCGTTCTTCCTTTCTTCTCTCCTCGGTCGGGCGGAAACCCTAACTAGCAGCGTATTACTGATGGCAAGCGGTACAAGGTAGAGCCATGGTCGAACCAAAACCCGAACTCGCTCGGAGTCATACCTACACTGCCGCGTCTGCGGCAGCGATGCCCCATCAGCGTTCTCCCATACCGGAACCTCCTCTGCTGGCGACCCCATCGTCGTCGGCTTCGGGCCTCGCGGTCAAGGACTCCCGTGTCCGTGCCTTTTACGAGATTCTCTCGCGGGTGCCTCCGGCGGAGGTGGAGTCGGTCCTCTCCCGCTGCGGCATCACCCCGCTCCCCGAGCACGTGGACGTTGTCCTCCGCCTCTGCTACGCTTTCCCGGCCGCTGCCGTCAAGTTTTTTCGCTGGTCCGGCCTCTCCCTGAAGCACACCCATTACGCCTGGAACCTGATGGTCGACATTCTCGGCAAGAACCGCATGTTCGAGCCCATGTGGGACGCCATCCGCTCCATGAAGCAGGAAGGCGCTCTCTCCATCGCCACCTTCGCCTCCGCCTTCGGCTCCTATTGCGCCGCCGGCCTGATCAAGGAGGCCGTCATGACCTTCGACGTCATGGACCGTTACGGCATCCCTCAGGATGTCGTTGTCGTCAACTCCCTCCTCAGCGCCATCTGCCGTGAGGACGGCCGCATGGCCGACGCCGCCGATTTCTTCGACCGCGTCAAGGCCACCGTTGCCCCGGACGCCGACACCTTCGCCATCCTCCTTGAGGGCTGGGAAAAAGAGGGCAACGTCACCCGCGCCAAAAATACCTTCGGCGAGATGGTGATCCGCGTCGGCTGGAACGCCAAGAACATGTCTGCCTACGACGCTTTCCTCATCACCCTCGTCCGCGGCTCCCAGCCCGATGAGGCCGTCAAGTTCCTCAAGGTGATGAAGGGCAAAAACTGCCTGCCTGGGCTCAAGTTCTTCGGCAATGCCCTCCACATCCTCATCCAGCAGAACGATCACGTCCACGCCCTCGCTCTGTGGAACATAATGGTCACCGACAGTGGCCTCATCCCCAGTCTCTCCATGTGCAATTCGATGATCACTCTTCTCTGCAACAATGGCAACCTTGACGCTGCCTATCGCTTACTCGATGAAATGCCATACTATGGGGTCTTCCCTGACCCCTTAACTTATAACACCATCTTTGATTGTCTGATTAGGAACAAGAGGGCCCGTGAAGCAGAGTCATTCTTCACAGAGATGCGGAAGAATGAGCAGCTGCCGTCTCCCAAAAATTGTGCAGCTGCCATTAGAATGTTCTTCGACCAGTACAACCCATCTGCAGCTGTGGAGGTGTGGGGTTTTGTGACGGAGGTGTTTGTCTCACCGGACAACGAGTGTGCCAATGAGCTACTCCTCGGGTTCCGAGAACTTGGGCGGTTGAGCGAGTTGAGAAGGTATGCTGATGAAATGCTTGACAGGGGCGTAGAATTGCGGGCATCCACTGTGGAGAAGTTGAAGACTGCCTTTTACAAGGCTGGACGGCAGGATGCTTATGATCGGATTCTGAGGAGGTTAAAGCAGCATTAGGATATCTAGAATGGTGGTTGGACGGGTATGTCTCACTCCTTTAATTCTGGGTCTATATCGACAATCTTTTCTAAGATCGTTCTGATAAGAAGGCTGTGGGTTGGAGGTGCATATATATGAACAAGGATCTGGCAGTGGCTTGACGCTCTTCCACCAGATCTTGTTTCCTTGATCGAAATTGAAGTACTTATTGTGATTATATTTGCTTGTTCCAAACAGAACAGGGGATTTCATTTTGCTGCAAGACCCATCATAAGTTCGATTGAGGGGCTTGGCTGCTTTAATCATTCCTGAAGCATCAAGAGGTCTATCTACATAGATTTGATACTTCCATGACTTACATATTAGTGGATAGCATATTATTTCACAAAGCTTCCATGACAGTAAACACTATGTTTCTATTTCTCTTGTTCATATATATTAGATGCTGAAAACTCATGATTGGGGTCGGCTAGATTACATGACTTCCATGACTTAATTCACAAAGCTTCCAGGACAGTAAACATTATATTTCTATTTTATCTTGTTCATATATATTACATGCAGAATACTCCTCAAATTTTTATCCCATTCTGCATAGTGTGTTTTCTTGCAGGTTTTGTCTGTTTTATTGAGCCTACTTGGTTCAGTTTCCTTTGCTTTCTATTTCTTTAATACTTTTCTATCTTTTTGTGTGTGTAATTACACAAATGATATTTAATATGATTCTATAATCTATTTATTTTTTGTTTCCACCATTTGGTTTTGCTTTTATTTAAATGAATGTGGAACTTAAAGACCTTGTGGAATTATTAATATGTTATGCTTTTTCTTTGCACCAGCCTCAGCTAAAATCAAGTTCATAACAAATCTAATCACTTCAATTCTGTTACATCTACATTGTAATCTCATAGGATTTGAACTTTGCAATTTGATTTGACTGGAATTTGCATACTTTTCATTGCCTACACCAATATCCACCTTGTGACTAGGCCCTAACAGTATGTATGATTTGCAATTTGATTTAGGTTTCTACTAATACCATACTTGCCATCATCTGAATGCAAAACCACATGACCTTTGTCCGTGAATGAGTAATCAAATATTTACTCTTCTAGTGTAAATAGTGACTTTTCTATAATGACGATCATAGTGTATTTATGATTTGGATTATATGACAATAGGACAATAACATGAAGCAAAGTCTCAATTATTTGCGGTTGGCTCATAACTCATTATAAGATAATGTCCATAAAATTCATTTTCAGTACTGAAAGGCTTAATTGATCTTTAGTAGGAACTTGTCGTATCTCGTTGTAATTTGTCTAGTCTAAAAAAAAAGCCACCACCATCAACAACAACAACAATAATTCTCTGATGGTGTGATTCCATCATGAATGTGTGAGACACGAAGCACGCAGAAGTGTGAGACTTTCAAGTGATTTTTTCAGAAGTAAGTTTGGTATTTATACTTTTCTTTTTCCAAATTGCCCACTTTTTTCTTTCACGATTATCGTACACCAGATTGGTATTTGATTTTTTGGTTTAACTAAGATATTCTGTCATTGAGGTTGATTTGAAGGCTATAACATCAATATAGGACATCACAAAATAGACATTCACCGTGAATTGTTGAATTGAGGATTTCCGAGTTTCGAGCATTTGAGCTTGAGGAAGAGTTCCTACATGTGAACGCATATTATGTGGGAGCCATTTTGTTATTTTATGAATATAAGAAGTCTTTACATAGTTCATTAGGCTTGACAAAGAAGTAAATAAATAAAAAAAGAAGACCAGGAGCATGGATTAGTATCTCGGCTGTACTGGTTAATATGGGTTGGTGTATATTGGTTCGACAATCAACTTAGTAAACCAGATGCTGCTGCTCAATTGATCCTATATCGGGTTGGTTAATATCGTGAGCTCACTGAAAGGCTTATTGGACGATAAACAAACCGATGATGAGTTGTCTAGTAGTGTTTCTTTTTAATTTCTGATAGCTATGAACTGTCCTTTTTTTTCTTTCTTCTCTCTCTCTTCTTATGTTAGGCTATCTCTCTCTTTTTTTCGTCTTCTCTGTCTCATCACATCGCAATTGTCTCATTGCCATCTGAAATTTTCTGCCACCTCCTATTCCTCCTTCATTGTCTCCTCTTTCTTTGCCTTATCCTCCAATTGGTAAGTAGATCGGTACCCAGCCATCTGATGCATTTTCTTTAATGTGACAAATATTGTCTTTTTTCTTCTTCTCTCTAACTTTTTCTGCTAATCTCACTCTCTCCCCTCCTTTGCCTCCTTAACATCACATTGCTGCCTTCTTCCTCCCTTCTCCTCTGCTATCTCCTGCCTTCATCAGTCTGACAAATAAACAGACTGATGATGAGTTGTCGTAGTGTTTCTTTTTAATTTCTGATAACTATGAACTGTCCTTTTTTTTTTCTTTCCTCTCTCTCTTCTTATGTTAGGCTATCTCTCTCCTTTTTTTTTCTGTCTCGTCACATCGCAATTGTCTCGTTGCCATCCGGAATTTTCTGCCACCTCCTCCTATTCCTCCATTGTCTCCTCTTACTTTTCCTCATCCTCCAATCGGTAAGTAGATTGGTACCGAGCCATCTAATTCATTTTCTTTAATGTGACAATATTATCTTTTTTCTTCTTCTCTCTAACTTCTTCTGCTAATCTCACTCTCTCCCCTCCTTTGCCTCCTCAACTTCACATTGCTGCCTTCTTCCTCCCTTCTCCTCCTCCCCTTCTCTCTCTCTCTCTCTGTCTATCTTTGGTCTTGGCAGTATTAGATGCTGACCCATGCATATTGTCGCCATGTTGTACGGTACCTTATCAGTTCAGGCACAAACCAATGTTGGTACTGTACCAAGTTTATAATCCATGATTAGGAGTAAACTACTTGATTAAAGATTGGGCATTAGAAAATAAGTCAATCCTAACCAAAAATCAAGAAAATAAGGAAGATTATCTCGCAAACACATTTAGAAGTTTACTTTTTTCCAAAAAAAGGAGATAAATGACCGATTGACATTTTGATGAGTTTAGGAAGTTGGTAAAAAGATAAATGAATCAAATTTGAGATTGGTTGTCATATTCACATTTCTTATTCCTTTAACAGATCAGTAATTGATTTCTTTTATTTTTATTCTCAAGTGCTATGATGTATGGAGTAGGATGATTAATAAAAAGCCTTCACCTATTGATGTTGTTCCGACTTAGATGTTTGAGATGTACAATATGTTGTCTTCATTTGGTCTTCTGTGTCAAATTGAGTCTGAGATTATCCTTTTTATTATTTTCTCAAAATCACTTAATATATTATCTTCCATAAATATCAAATCCTTAAAAAAAAAGAAAAAAATCTTTCCTTAGTAAACCCTTCATGCATATATTCTGCATCACTTCCCTGAAAGCAAAAGGAGCAATTTACACTCCTCTGCCCTGATGCCTTGTAATGGAGTTGACTTTTGCATGCCTTGTTTCAGTTTCAAAGATCTTCTTTTTACTGTTCCATGTCACAAGGATTATAACTAAGCAACCTGCTATCGCTAGTGGAATGCTGGAAATTGAGTCCAATGGCAAAAGGAAAACAGCAGAGTGGAAGTAAACTGGAGGAAATCTTTTGTCTTTGGGGATAACAGAAACATAATAAAAGAATTAAAATGAGGAATAATGGATGACACATCCAGTGGGTGTTTTTTATTTGTAAAGATTCACCAATAGAATCTTGTATTTTTTTAATTACAAAAAATTTACTATGCGAAAGGATCTACTTTGTAAAGTTTTGACCTAGTAGGATTGCCCTTGTTTATGGGTATTGTGATTAATCCTGATTATTTTTACTGTAACTTCCACATAGTGAGGTTAAACAAATGGGAATTTAGGCAAGGTAGGGATTTTGATAGGACAAATGATGGATATAGTGATCATTCTTATTAGTTGCAGCTTAAATTCATAAAAGAAAAGGCAATCCTCCTAATTCTGTAGATCTTGTAAGAGTCTAGGTGTTAGAGAAATTTCAGGCTTCACAATATTAAGCTATCTATATTTCGGAGGAACAAATATGCTGGCATGTAACAACATAACTCGTTTTAACTTTTAAACATGGCCTTAGGTTCTTATTCTTCTATGTCCTATGATTCTTAAGTCTCCACTTCTAGTGGATGTACGTCTTTGAGATTAGGATTATGATCTAGCATGACATGCCCATGCCAAGCACAAGCTGGAGCAAATGTTGTGCTCATGGTAGTGTGTGGTGGCACATGCCTAGCTTATTTATGGCAGATTCTTGATACTTTGCTGCATTGGCCTGTATATTGCTTCCCAATATTCATTATTATGCACTAGGCATGGCAGTGGTGCTGTGAATTTTTATTTAGGATAGCTAGATATTGCTTACCAAAATTCATTATTATGCATCTGCTTATTTGTACTAACCATTTCAGAGGAATGTGTGTAAAGAATGTTGTGATACTTTAGCAACTTATTATGTTTATCAGTCTGGTTACCATGGAAGCAATACAAATAGTTGCTTATGACTCTTGACAACTATGAAAAATCTCCTTCCAAAACTTATGCGGTGATCATACTCAGACAGAACCTATTTGTTGTTTGATAAGTTAGCCATTCAGCTCTACTATTTGTTGAATGTGTAAAATAGATGTGTATAACATCAATGCACAAATTTTCTTCCCGTGCAGTGCATTGTGGACCTCACTTATGTAATGCCCAGTGTAAGCAAGATCAACTCTTTGGTAATATCTTCTCAATCTTTTGTCATTTCAAACGTCTCTTTTTTTATATTTAAGAGCTTTTACATCACTCTGTTGGATTATGTAATTCTTTTCGTTGAAACTCAGTTTGGTCTGATTAAGGATCGCAGTCAATACTTGTAATATCACAGGTTTTTCTGTTTTTTGGGATGATTCGATTATGCGCACAATGGGGTTGTTCACCTCTGCTTTGCACTGAATCTTTTATCTGGATTTTGACTTATTCCTGAAAATGGCTCCTGTAGATTATTAGCAAAATCATTCTTCAGATGCATCATTGCCCTGACATTCTTGAAAATAAGTCTTTGTTGATCCATTTGAATGAAAAATATGTTTCATTCCTTCGCTCTTACTAGATTCAGATTGTACAAGACATGATACAACCACATCCAAGACTTGAAGTGAGAATATGAGAGAGAAGTCAAGCATGAGATAGAATGAAACCAGCTTTCATTGAGTTGGCTGCTTCAATCAGAAATCAGAATGGAGAGAGAAGGCAAATGGCAGGGAAAATCTGTCTTCAATATATATTTTTTAAATGAAAAGTATTTGAATAAGCTCAAGTTATTATCATAAAAGGACGTTAAAAATAAAAGTATATGGGGTTCTGCTGATGCATATGATGTTCTTTTCCCAAAAGGAAAAATGCATTACTAACCTTTTAGTGGTTAACAATAAAAAGTATCACTAGACGCGCTCAGTACATTCTGTATCATTCTAGACACAATAAAAAAAGTATTTACTACATGACTGAGCTTGTAAAGTTGATGACCTGTCAAGGCAGTATTTGTTTGTGACAAAGATGCCTTTTCTCTACATCGTTTTGCCCTAGTCTTACCTATCATAAAAGAAGAGTTAAAAGTGCGAGTTGGAAAGGCAAGAGATTTCTTAGCTGGATTTGTTGCTACTAGCCGTGTGTCGTTCTTGCTGGAGATTCTAGATTTAAGATCTATCAAATCGTCACAAGTAGGACGTACAATCCTTTTAGTGTTAGTAAAATGCTGATGAGATCTACGATAGCAATTGGAATGTCGCGAAGGATAACTCAGCATGTGCATAGTACGAGTAGAATTGTGTATATATAGGGAGCGCTCTGTTCGGACTGTGGATGTCAACTAATTGAGCAACGTTCGGCCGACTACTGATATGATGTTACAAGGCATTGTTTGCCATGGATGGTGATCAAGGCATTGGTTTCCATGATCCTTACTAGTTAGTGTGTTGTTGATCAATGGCCCTATGCAAGACAGCTTCCAGGGGGAGGTTCTGATGATGGTGGTGGTGGTGATGACAATAATAGCACAATACCTACAACCAAATATCACACTGTGGTCCCTCTTGCCTCCGGATCTACTATACCCATCTTGTTTCTTGTCACTGCCTGCGCTCTGTTTTGCACTGGTTTCATGATTGTGGCTTGATTTCTCACTCCTCATAGATACCACTGAGAAAAAGTGTGAACAAATCTCTCCCTCTTTGGAAAGAACGTTTTTTTATTGCCAGGAGATCGAACTTGAAGTTTTATTTATTACGTAGAAATTAGCTAAACAAAAGGCTGCCATCGTGAAGTTGCAGATTAGTAGTAGAAGCCACCAGCTAGCCTCGGTTTTTTCGTGTAACATGGTTTGTTTTTATTTATTTGTCGAAGGCTTATGTCCGGTCAGGCCAAACCAATTCCCTACGCGGCTATATATTTAATATATAGTAGCATTGAGGTTGGTGCAAACGTGAAGATGGACGGCGTAGGATCCAATGAGAAGGCTGTGTACTGCTGCAACCTATAAATTAAAACATCAATTTATTCAATAAATCAAATGAAAAATGAAGATGGAGAAAACGAGATGGTGGTGGTGGTGGTGGTGATGGTAGTGGGGCATTCATTCTTCCAAACCCCGAGAGAAAACAACCTCTATCCACTTCTCCTTTCCTCCGCCGACGGTGTCGCCCCTCCTCCTACACGGAAGCAACCGAACAAAACTACTTTCCATCGAAGGAGATGCATCGCTGACTGGGGCAAGCTCAGGTGACTTGTTTCTCCCCCTCCATCGTCTTCTGTATTGTTTCCCTTTTGTGTTCTGTTCCTTCTTTGCTCCATCATCGCTTGTTTGGTGCAGATCTGGCCGTCCTTCGAGGTCCTCGATTAGCATTCCGTCCTGCTCCGCTTGAAGAAGAAGAAGAAGAAGAAGAAGAAGAAGAAGAAGAAGAAGAAGGTTCGCTCTCTTGTGCTATTTTCTCGACATTGTGGGTTCTCCAGACGGATTCGAGTAGTGAACACTCCACATTCTTCCTCCTCTTCTTCGAAGGAGGAAAACGGTGGCGATTCGATGAGGCCAAGTCCTGATTTAGTTATTCTTTCATTTCGGCTTTCGATTTTATCATGTCTTCGAAAGTTCGCATCATCATCGGTTTTAAGATTCAAAATTCCCCATCTGCAGCTTTTGATTACTTTCAAATCGATTGGCAGCTTTTCAATTACGTCAAACCTATTGATGGCAGCAGCTTAATGACTTAATAAAGTGGCAGGTGCACGATTACCCAAAAGCCCAGAGCAAAAAATAACAAGCGCCGGATCCCTTTTTCTTCCTTCCTTAGAGTGAAGCTGAAATTAATCTGTACTACTTATGGTTTCAGCAAACTCAATCTTTGGATTTTTGATTTCTCTTGTGCAGGCGGCTCATCAGTCATGAAGAGATTAGCTTGCTGTCGCCGCCGTACCAAAGACTTCAGCCTTGATTTTGAGGAGAAGGAAAACAGTATGTTTCTCTTCTTTCTTCTTACCTTCCGCCGGTTACGAGTTTACTTTCTGCAATTTAGCTTTTGCCCTTCGGTGGATCCCTAAGTCGTTTTCCCATTCCTCCTGTGGGGTTTTGTTGGGTAAAAGGACGGGAGGGATAGTGGTCCATCACTGCATTCTAATTGACAAGACTGCTGAGCAAAACAGTGCACCGATGGTGAGAGGAGCGCCGGGTGGTCGCACCGTAGCAAGTGTAATACAATATGCTTATCCGACCGTGTTCGGTGCCGATAATGGCTGTCCGACGCGTAGCTCCTCCCGTACGTGTCAGTCATGTGGAGTATTCATTTACTGAATTATTGAGATGATTTAAAGCAAGGATTCATGTCAGTAATAGCGGACATGAAGGGGAGCGGGGCACCCGTTGGATTACAAATTAAAGCTTGAATTCATTTCCAATCTTTGAATTTTAGAGCCAGCATAGCTTATCTGGCCGATCATGATTGGTCAATTCGGTTTGGGAATTCAAACTGGTGTTGGAACAGTTATTCTACTGGTGGAGAGAGATTCCTGTCTTCCTCCTTTTCTTGCGGCCGTTCACGTGAACGATGGTGGTGTGCGTCGCAAGGGAAATGTGGGGGACATGTCTACCGTAGGCCTCAAGTCGCTAGGTAATTGAGGTTGCTGTGGACCATAGTTGCACTTACACTTTGTAGGCATCTGGTAAACGAGTCTTCTGTACACACCAATTGCCCGTAGGTTACGTGATGAGCCATGTTGGTTTACGGTTGCCCAGACTATTCCTGACGTCTAGATGATCTTTCAGGTCACCATACTGTAAAGATAATAAATGGCTCTTTATCCTCCTGATGTCACGAATCTGGTAGTGCATCTGAAGATTTGCTTACTAGATTTTGCATCTAGTAAGCAAAAGTGTGAAAACGTGTTACCTGAATTGTTAGGTAACATTTAGAGCTTCAGATCTTTGGTACTAGATGATGCCGTAGATTGCTTATTTTCTGAATTGCAAGGCAGCTCTATCAACCATTTTCTCTATGAAATTAGAACCATGAACAAATGTTTCTGCAGGAGTGATGACATATAATGGCCTTGAGAGCTGCATCCTCAACAGCTGCACCTACGACGATGAGAGTGCTGGCGATGGAACGAGTGGAACTAATGGATCTGTAGTCATTGACTCCCCTGATGAGGATGCTTCAAGTTGCTTCTCCAGCAAGGATGCCCTCGGCTCTTCCTTCTCTTCACAGTGCTTGCCCTCGAGCAAGCAGGAGCACTTGCTAGATGAGTTGGATAATCTTAACACCCTGCATCATTTCTGCACTAAAGGAAAGGCACCTGCCGCATACTCAATGGAAGTCTCAGATGTTGAGGTAATGAAGGAAAAGTTTGCAAAGCTGTTGCTTGGTGAGGATGTTTCAGGGGGGGCCAAAGGGATCAGTACTGCTCTTGGGTTATCTCATGCCATTACCAATCTTGCAGGTAATGATGTTATTTCACTTAATAAATGAAATGAGACATTTGTTTGGAGTTTGGACCTTATGCAACTCGGTTTATTGGCTTATGGGCTGCAGATTGTTGAGCTTGTCTTTTTTGTTTACTGGCCTACACTGTGGTTGGAGTGTCACACATCCAACTTGCTTCTTAAAAATTAATGAGGCTGCATCATATCAGAACTATTTTTTTCTAGTGCCAGCTTTTTGAAATCTGGAAGATAGAAAAATCTAGGTTTGTGGTGTAAAGACAATGAGCTTGAAGATATTACGTATTTGCCTTTAAGATGCTAATTATCTAGTTTCTCCATAAAGCTAAGTTCACATTTCGTTGTGAGATAATAATCATTATCCATGAGACTTGTTGAGTTTATACATGGAGAGCAACTTCTCCACTTTCTAGATCCAAATGCTATTGGGAAATTATAAGTTTGCTGACAGTCCAAAAACTGTTGTATTTCTTAGATGAACATCATCTTCTGAAGTATCTTTGTAATATTTTTAAAGATATAGATTATGTTAAGTTGTGTCCAGCGATTGAATATCAAGGTCAAGTATATGTTATCCAAAATTATTTGGTCATTAATGCAGACTTGGCCAAGTAGTTTTAGGTCATTATCAGAATAAGAAAAGCCTAATATTTTCATGCAATGGGTACTTTGATATTATCTGTTGGTTCTGATTTTTCTTTCGGTTTTAGCATCAATATTTGGGGAACTTTGGAAATTGGAACCCTTATCTGAAGGAAAAAAGAGCAGATGGCGCAGAGAAATGGACTGGTTGCTTTCCCCTACCAACTACATGGTTGAGCTGGTTCCTGCAAAGCAGAATGGCACTGATGGTGGGATGCTAGAGGTGCATTCTTGGTGGCTAAACACACATTATGTAGATTTATATGTTGACATCGACAAAATTTTATTTTCTCTCTACCTTTTGCAGATAATGACCCCAAAAGCTCGTGCAGATGTTCATGTGACACTTCCTGCCCTTCGAAAACTAGACTCGATGCTCATTGTATGCTTGATGTCTATTTTTTTAACATAAATTAATGAAGATTAGATGATTAGCTACATATTGGGCATTGCAAATATAATTGTGCCTTATAATTCTCTATAAAATCTTCTTTCCATGTATGTATATTAAGCTACATGTGCACCATTGAAGAATGACTTGTTTCCAGGAAGTGTTAGATTCAATGGTGGACATGGAGTTTTGGTACGCGGAAGTAGGTGGCAGAGATGATGGATCCAGCCTGCACAATGGTACAAAGAGCAAGAAATGGTGGCTTCCTGCTCCTCGGGTTCCAGAGTCTGGACTCTCCCCTTCCCAAAGAAGAAAGCTTGGTTTCCAGGCTAAATTTGTCCATCAAATCCTGAAAGCTGCCAAATCCATAAATGAACAGGTCTTGGTCCAAATGCCTATTCCCTCTGCCATCAAGGATGCTCTTCCAAAGGCAAGCTTCCAATCTAATTAGTGTACTGCTGGAGACATTAAAGTGTAATTTGTTTTTCATTATTATTGTATTTTTGTCTTCTTTTTTTTCTTTTTCAAACAGTCAGGAAAGGCTAGCTTGGGTGTAGATATCTACCATGCTATTGCTGCAGAATCAATTCCAGTTGAGGAAGTCTTGCTTTCTCTAAACATGGAAACTGAACACAGTGTTCTTGATATGGTAAACCAGTTGGAAGGTGCAGTTTTTGCCTGGAAGCAGAGGATTACTGAAGAAACAATGAAAAAGTCACCAATAAGATACCCATGGTCTTTTGTCAAAGAAAATGGATCAGAGCTTGAGAAGAGGGTAGTCAATTTGGAGAGGGCCGAAGCACTTCTGCATCTTTTAAGAATCAGATTCCCTAACCTCCCCCAATCGTTTATTGATGTCGCCAAGGTCCAGCACAACAAGGTAATTTCATTTCTTCCGCAAATAATTTTTGCAAAAGGATCTGTTTCCTGACATTGTTAAATTTAACACATACCTGCAAGAAGAAACATAGTTTGATATTTCCATTTCAATCATAACTGTGTTAGGATCAACAAAAGCTTATGAACCTTGTTTAGGGTTGTATGACGTGCATCAGCCATGTGAAGACGATCTGTTCTCCTTGTTCTTGATGCTTTTTAACTTTTTGTTGCAGGATGTTGGACATGCCATTACCGAAGCCTATTCAAGGGTTCTTGGAGGTTTGGCATTCAGTATCTTGTCAAGGATAGGAGATATCTTTCAAGAGGATGACTTGAAGAATCCCACCACTCCAATTGCCAACCTCAAATTTGATTTCTCATCTAATGTATATCTGGCTGGAATCGCAGAAACACCCCCTGGTCATATAAAGCGGTCTCTAATTGACCAGATGAACACTGTGGATGGCCGTTTTAGCAGCTTCTACATTGGTAAGGCCTCAGAGGAGCACTTTCTCGATGGCAAGGCCAAAAGAATCACAGTGGTCCCAACCAGCCCATTGAGAAGCCGAACTTGGTGCTACGGAAGGGAAGTCTGTGCAACTCCTTGATATAGCAAGAGATGAGCGGTGAGCAGGTATCATCTCATTATAAGTTCCAAGTGAACACATGATAGGAATAGATAGATAGGCCCAACTGGCAGTCACTCCAAAAATATGCACACTGCGTCCTATTCCAGTCAAATCAATATTCGAGATTAGCCATGTGTTTACACAAATGCGTTGTAACGATGATGCGTCTGCCCGGCCTTTCTACCTACTTTATATTTACGTGTTACTTGTTTCTCTGCACTATAATATGTGATCATGTAATGGCTCCTGTGTTTGCTTGCTCTGTATATTTGTTCATTAAATGTGCCTATGACTGGGTTGCGATGGATCCTCAAGCAAAATACGTCGACTGAATTTATCACCGAACGGTGACTGTCACATCTGAACCTATTTTGCTGTTGTTTCAGCTTTTATTTTTCATCAAAAGGTTTTTCTTTCCTTTGACTAACAGTTGGGATTATCGATTATTTTAGGATTTCCGAAATTGATGTCCGAGGAAGATAAGGAAGAATATTTGTGAAGGTAAAAAATATTGATAATTAAGATTTTATTTTTTAATAAATATTTTATACATTATTTAGTTTTGATGAAGGAAGAATAAGACATGAGGAATATTTTAGATATTTTTAAATTTTTTAAATTTAATTCTCTCTGGATTATTGGAATTGAAGTAAAGATAATTCAAGATCTTATAATTGATCTTCAATTTATGATATATATATATATATATTGATCTTTGATTTTTTATTTTAGTTTCGAAATTTTCTCCTTTCCTCCCAACAAAATTTGGAACTGCATACGTCATGAACGGTGACAGAGAGGAGGAACGGAGCGCGGAAGGTAAGCTTACCTATTGGTCAGTAGTCCACGCTGTACGCGTCGCTTGCGTGAAACCAAACACGGGCGCTCGGGACCGACACGTGTTCGCCAGCTTATCTTATTAGCGTCGGCGGTGGGACCCAGCGACGAAGGCTGACGGACGGGATCCCACGGCGGAGGCCGGGAGGCACGACCACGTCCCAACGGTCCAAAACAGTCGGCCAACCGTAGGATTTAGATCATCCCGTCCTCCGGTGATCGATTGCAAGTCCATCTCACCGTTCATCTAATATCCCACAATAATAATATACAATAATAACGATGATGATAAGGGGGGTAAAAGGAGAGACAAAAGAGAAAGCGTACTTCCCCCGCCCGCACCCGCTCCCGCTCCAACCCTCTCTCTCCCACTAGACAAAGTTGGGGGCCCACCCCAGAGGAGCAAGCATCGACGACACCGGCGCGTCGGGTATTGTTAACCACGGTTAGTTCGGCCACATATATAACAATATAATGATAATGGATAAAATTGTGGCCAATTTATTGAGTCTCGGTACACGAGAGACCGATGGACGAGCGAGGCGAAGAACGGAGGAGGAAACTTAAATAGTTCTATTTTATTCGAAAGGAAAACAATAGAAAAAGGCGAAAAGGGTAAAAATTCCGAAATCCAGTCCTCGTTCATCCCGGGGAGGAAGGTTTCCTTCTCTGTACTCTTCTCCCCTCCCCTCCCCTCCGCTCTCTCCCCTCTACCATTTCGTTGTTGCCCACCCTCTCCTCCTCTGTATTAATTATTGATATCATCGCCATAGATAACCCTAACCCTCCTCGATTCCGTGTTGCTGCGATCTTCCCGTCCGCTCCGGAATAATTTCTGCACGCCTTTGAGCTCCCGATCCGGTCATTGCCGGCGCCTCCTCCTCCGGCCCGATGCGTCGTCGGAATTGAGGTGATGGGACTGGAATCGTCCGGAGGGATTCGGCGACTAGTGGGTTTGAGTCGGGGAACAGCTGACACGATCCAGGATCTCGGCGGCGCTTCGGCGTGGTAGATTTAGGTCGGGTGGCGCCGCGTGTGCTGATGGTGTAGTAGGGCTGGTCGGTCGGGGGCTATGGCGGAGGTTGATGCCAGCAAGGTGGTGGTGGTGGTGGAGGATGGATCTCGTGATGAGCCGCCCCCCTCCAGCTCATCGTGGAATCCGCTTCCGAAAGCATTCCGCCCGTATGTCTCTCCTTCCCAGTCTTCTACGGCGAGCTCAACGCAATCCAGCAGCGGCAGCGGCAGCAGCAGCAGCACCACACTTCGGGTGATCGTCAAGAGACCTGTACTTCTTTCCACTGTCGATAACCTTCGTTTAGCTTTTTGCCATAATACCTAAAACTGAGAACAAATATTTCTTCCATGTCTTCTTTTAACAAAACCAATATGAAACAATGCTTTCTTTCCATACTGGTAGATTTGCATCATGAAGAAAGGCATATGAGAGATTTCTCCTATATGAAAACAGATCCTAAAACAAACCCTTATTTAACTTCAACTAAATGCAATGTATCAGCATTTATATCAAAGATAAACAATCCATTCCCATCAGAAATGATTCAACCTGGTGTGGTGCTGTTTACTGAGTGTTTAATACAATAACTTGTTTGTACAATTTAGATTGACCCTTGAAGTTCTTGCTTTTCAATTACTAATCTTAGGTTTTGTAAGAATAAAGGCATATATCGGTTACATTGATTGACAGGAGAATCATGTGCATTTCAAGAGATTGTCGATCGTAAGAGACCAGTTAATTTTACAATGTGGGAGAAAGAAACATGAAATGTACTACTACTGTTCTGCTGTACCTTGGTTCTAGTAGTTAATGCATACGACCCTGTTACATATCCTGTCCATAATAGCATCATGGTTAAATAAGACCATTTGACCCTAATGACATTGACTTCAAGCAATTAAACATGGTGAGCAACACGCTTGTTAACATACCATGAGCACTAAGAAGATCTGCTATAATGGAAAACTTGACGAAAACCTAAGCAGTGAAAACATAAGTTAGGTTGCTTTTTTTTTGGCTTTTTTTTTCAATTGTGACTCTTGTTTTCTCAATCTTTGAAGTGGTTTTCTATGCTAAGATAAGCTTTCTGACATTTCCATGCATGTGTCTAGGCTGCTTTAATCAGATTGAACTATGCATTTATCAAATAATGGCCTTATTAAAATTAGCTATTTATCTATTGTTGTGGCATGTGATAACCATGTCTTGTAAGAAATCTCTATCATTATCTGATGAGTATTGTTGGACTTCCAAAGTTTGTGGCAAGTGATAAAACGGTTCCTGCTGCAAGGAAATGTGACTTGTTTGATGGCTATACAGATAGCTAAGGACATTAGGCATCCATTTAAAGACCCCAAAGAACCTTGTCTTTGGTGTCTGGGCAGTTTAAAAATGATCTACTTAATGAACTAGACCATATTTTCCATTAAGATGGGAAAGGGGGAAGAGCTTATGTTTTTGGTGATGAGATTGTGAGTAAATCTTCCCTTATTTTCTTAATAACTCTGCTTCAAATACCAGGACACAAAACAAAATTAGGAAAGCTAAGTCCAGCCTAGAAGCAAAAAAGGTGAACTATTTCCAAATTATGATAAATATGTTGTTGTGTGGCACGGTTTAGGCAGCTATTGGTAGTTGGCTATATCTCGTGAATCAGTAACATTTCATAATTTGTTCTGGGCCAATTTGGGACACATACCAACATATGTCCAGTTGTTCAATACATTTTTATTATGTTTATTGCATTATGTGTTATATATATATATATATGAAACAACAGATTCTGGGTATATGTATGTATAATTTGGAAGTTTGACGTACTTATAATGTTTATATATTTTGTTTGAACACCTCTGACAAATCTTTTAAGTTTCATATATGATAATCATAAATTACCCATGTTATACAAAGTATGCAATTATAATGATATAAAAAAAATATACGTGCACAAGTTGTCCTGCTCATGTTGTGTCATATCTTACTTTCATGAGATTTGTCATGTCAGCATATCTGTATTGTATCTAGTCTGTAATATAAGCATTCATATTCATGCTTCATAGGCTAGAATTTGAGAACTAATTTTAAAGGATTGGCAATAGTTGGAAGCTAATAATGCAATTTTGCTTTAATTGTTGTGCTTTAAGAGTTGAATGTCATTAATACAATGGTTGTAGAAATGGTTGGGTGGTAGTGATCTGTGTTGTACACTAGACTGAACTTAGCAATTACCTACAAGGTGATCTTAACTTTAACAGAGTAATATGCAAGGAAGGAGGTGCTAGTTGCCAAAGATGTTTTGGCTGGTTGCTGCCATGGAGCACTGGGTAATGCCAGCCCATCCTGCAGTATGCTGTGCCTCCAATTATGGACGCAAGTGATTTTTGACAATGTCACAATTGTGCAGCACACTTCTACATGCTTGTTAAGTGCCTGCACAATATGTCCTGAACCTTGGACCTTCGTATCTAGAGTCCCCATGTATGGGTAACTCTGAGCTATCTCATATGATTCAAGTTGTTTCTGTGGCTGCTCTTGTTCTTCTAACTGTCTATATTGTTATCATTATGTTCACTTTACTGAATGCAACCATAATTTCCTCATTTATGTTATTTTATATGATGCAAGTGTGGTCATATTATGAATAGCTATTTTGTGAATTTATGAGTTTTTACAGTTAACTGTTGTTTCTCACCCTCATCTTGTAACTACTGAATTATCATACCTTTCCCATCATTTACAACCATGTTGGTGCAAGCTGTTGATTATGGTTCTTTCTAACAAATATCAATGTTTGAACTTTTAAGTACTGATAGCAAATTTGCTTATGCAGCTGGTGACAAGACTGACCAAGGGCCTAGTTGAAACTTATCAAATCTGTAATCCCACATTTAAATATTCAGAGGCAGTGAATCCAAAGCGCTTCCTAACAAATCCTTCAATCGGAGTGCTGAATGATGGCTACGATAATGCAAATTCAGATCTTATCTTACATGTGAACTTTGAGTTGGTCAATTTAGAGAGAAAACGAAGGTTTGGCTCCACTATGATTTTATAGCATTTTTGGTTAGGTTCTTTTATTAATTAAAACTTTGCTTCTTGATATACACTCATAAGATGTTTTTGTGGTTCTCTGATGTTAAAACCATGAAGGCCCTGAACAACTCTGGTTATGTTTGGGGTTTCAGCAGGTACGAC
Source organism: Musa acuminata AAA Group (assembly GCF_036884655.1). Taxonomy (NCBI): domain Eukaryota; kingdom Viridiplantae; phylum Streptophyta; class Magnoliopsida; order Zingiberales; family Musaceae; genus Musa; species Musa acuminata. The sequence goes on along the minus strand of NC_088337.1, from coordinate 5,327,166 downwards.
TTGTAGTTGTAGTGTTCCACAAATCTGAACGATAGATTTTTTATTGCTGTAAGAATAGTGAAAAGAAAAACACCAGCTATCTGTTTTTTACTTTGAATATCGATATTGTACTATAAATAATCACTTATAGAAAGTGCTTCATAACATGGTCGATCCTAAGACCTAAAAGAAATTTAAGATCAAGGTTCTTTTTTGTGAAACTGACTTGTATAGGGGATTAATTAGTCCAAAAGTGAATCTGATTAAGGAATTACTTTTCAGAATATGAAGACGTATGAGTGTTTGGGTGCTTTGAATATTACTTGAAAGGAGGGACTATACTTTGTGCAAATTCTAGCTCATCAATTGAATCCCTAAATTTTGAACCGTTCTTGGAGTTTGACATTCAACAAGCAATGAGTTTGCAATTAATGCCTTCACTATGATTGCATTCCAGTTAGTTTGTTGATATCTAAAGTAATGCATTATCAAATGATTTTTTCATAAACTTGGTTATAGTTTTCTTTCTGGATTTTAGGTATACTGTCAAGGATATGCTTGGCCAAGGGACCTTTGGACAGGTTGCCAAATGCTGGGATTGGGAGACCAACAATTATGTTGCTGTGAAGATAATAAAAAACCAGCCTGCTTATTATCGGCAGGCAGTGGTTGAGGTCTCTATTCTGCACATGGTAAATAATATGAGGGGCAGTAGGTGTGTGCATATTGAGTTTGTGCATGGAAAGTCATAATCACTATGCTTCTTTATATTGCTCCATGCAGTTGAATCAGAAGTTTGATCCTGATGATAAACATCACATTGTCCGCATCCTTGATTATTTTGTATTTCAGCGACACCTGTGCATATCCTTTGAAATGCTTGGCTCAAACCTGTAAGCTGTCTCTGATATATATATATATATATATATATATATATATATATATATATATATATATATATATATATATATATATATATATATATATATATATATATACAGCAAACAAATTTTGGTGTTAATGATGAATGATTTTGCTATGTTTATGAATCTGATATACACTTATCATCTCTGTAGGTATGAGCTAATTAAAATGAACCACTTCAAAGGTTTATCATTAAACATTGTGCAGATGTTCTCAAAACAGGTGAGCTGATTTCAAGTCAAGTGTACAAACATTTCCAGCTTCGGTTTATAAAATTCATTTCTCATTATTGATTCATGCACTTTTATGTCAATCCTTAGATTTTGCGCGCATTGGTTGTCATGAAAGATGCTGGCATAATACACTGTGACATGAAGCCAGAAAACATACTTATATCTACAAGGTGAGCTGCTAATTGTAACACCAGGGCAGGATTTTTTTGGATTTTATTTGTTTGTTGAACCTTGATTCTTAATTCTTGAATTCCATAGTGTGAAGCCAACAGAAATAAAGGTTATTGATTTTGGATCAGCCTGTATGGAGGGTCGGACAGTGTACTCATATATTCAGGTGCTCTTGCTACCTCATCAGAGTCTTACATGCAATTTTCTATCTGAAGAGTTACAGATATAAAAAGTACTGTATATGTGTGCTTATCATGCAAGGCTTGTTCCTGTGTATTGCAGAGTCGTTACTACAGGTCTCCGGAAGTTCTTCTGGGTTATCCGTATCCTTTCTGGCATACTACTTAATTTGGTTACTATTCTTTCATTTTTGGGAAAAAATTGTTTGATCTTGCATTTCGGTTTTCTCCTTGTTCCTTTTGCATCACAATATTGAGCTTAATTTTCTTATTGAGTGATGATACCAGATTGTGAGTGTTATTCTTCTGTGGATTATTCATGATATATGTAGGTGGCAGTAGAATTCTATTTGGCAAAGTGTATGTGGCTCTTCATCAATATCATCTTGGTTAATTGCTTGTAATCATTGTGTAAAAAGTATCATGCTTAACATTTCTGTCAGATATACAAGCTCGATTGATATGTGGTCGTTCGGATGTATTGTTGCTGAACTGTTTCTAGGATTGCCTTTATTTCCTGGAGCTTCCGAATATGATCTACTGAAGCGGATGATACAGATACTGGGGTAGGTCTTATAAGTTCTTTGTTTAAAGCATCTAGTAGCTAAGCAGTAGGACTCTTCGCAATGTTGAATACATTTTCACACTGTTATAAGAATATCTTGACAACTGTTGTTTTTTCATTTATTGTGGCGGTGGTGCATGATTCATGATTGTGATGATAGAGAGGAATTTGAATATATTATGAATCATATTAGTAAAATGACTTACTACACTTAGATTTCAAATGGCAATTCTTTTTAGACCGAGTAACAAGCCCACATATGTATTAGCTGATTAAATTCATATTTGGTTTATATGGACTACTGGTTGTTATCTTCATAGGAAGTCATAACAAGTTATTGCCAAATTTGCAGGATCTTATAACAAGTTTGCCTTGTTATTATCCTCCTAAATTCGTCTTATTAATTTGATTATTGAAGTGCGGAACAGAATTGAGTTGATTATTCTAATATGACACTCTGTCAAGTTAAGTTTTGAGTTTGGTGGTTGAAGTATATACTGGATGGATTGAGAATATAAAATTAGGCTGACAGGTTCATGTGTACATCAGCATGTTCCTTATATTGGATGTGGGTTGTCATGACACTTGATGAGTCATTGTTCTCACGTTGGAACTGGTAACAACATCAAACCTCATGTCTTGTGCATTGATGATCCAACGTAAGGCAGCTAAGGTTTAAGTTGAGTGTGTCAGGTTTAGTTTTGTGTTTAGTTTCTTTCAGTCTTCAGATTAAATTGAATGAGTTCTTGGTTCAAAATTCTTTTCTATTTTAGGTATTTTAATTATCTTTCCTCATTCTTAATCTGATTTCTCCCAGCCATTTAGCTCTATCATCACCTATGTTGAAGATTGTTGTAGATAGGGAACATCTGAAAAAGGATGTAACAAATTGGTGTTAGACATTCATTTAACTTTATATGCAATTGTTCTTTGTGTAGTTTTTTGTTTGATAGCTGAAATCATCTCAAGACCTCAAGTTGCTAATGGTGTATTTGGTATTTTGCTATCTCCACAGTGGGCAACCACCTGATAATTTGCTTAGGGATGCAAAAAATACCAGCAAGTTTTTTAAGCATGTTGGAAGTATTTATCGTTTGGAGCATGAAGAGACATCCGAGGAAGTTACTAGTGCTTACCGAGTTTTAACTGAGGAGGAATTTGAAGCAGTGAGTTATGGAAATTTTATAATAAATAATGTTGTGTTTCTTTTCTATTCTCATGCTTTCTTTTTGTCTCCTGATATCTCTAAAGAGAGAATCAAAAAGGCCATCAATAGGAAAAAACTACTTTAATCATGTAAAGCTGGAAGATATCATCGCCAACTACCCTTACAGAAAAAACTTGCCAGAGGAAGAAATCATAAGAGGTTTGATTTTTTTTTAATTTCACAATTTATATTACTGCATAGAGTTTTTGCAAATGCCGAATAGCATTATCTTCTTTTATCTAAATAAGTAACTTTTCTGCAGAAAGTTTAACTCGCTTGGCGTTGGTTGATTTTTTGAGGGGCCTTGTTGAATTTGATCCGGGAAAACGGTGGTCTCCCTTACAGGTTCTTAATCTAAATTTAATTTGCTTATGCCATTTAGCTTATAGAGTTAAATTATCTACTCCAATTTGATGCAATTATGTATATTATATGCTCATCCTCAGGCTTCAGGTCACCCATTTGTCACTGGAGAACCATTCAGATGTCCTTATAAGCCTCCCCCTGAGTCTCCAAGAATTGTAAGTGAACTCTTTTAGAACCTTACGATATCTACATTCGTTGAGGTCCCTGCATATTTAAGTTAAGCCACCTAGCTTTCCTTTATAAAAGTCTTGCATGATCTGATGCTTGTACTCTATTAATTTGATGCTAGAGTTTTATTAGCACTTTTTAGTATGTTCACCTGTTTATCTATGTGACTATGGTAACTAATCTTTAGGAACTTAGTGATGAGTCTCTGATGCTTCTAGCTTCTCCATGCTACTAAATATATGTGAGACATTTTACAGGAATTGACTGTCAGATACTGAGCTTAATACCTTGCTTTCTTTTTTTTAGCCTGTCATTCATACTGTAACAGTAGACCACAATCCAGGAGGTGGTCATTGGCTGGCTGCTGGTCTTTCACCCCAGGTCATTGTAAAACCATTTTGTCATTTGTGAATGCTATTTGTTTGTTTTCATTTGATGTCCTGTCTGAGCTTGCAATTTTTTCACTTTTTAGGTTTCGAGCGTTAACAAGTATTTACCACTCAATAGCCCTCACTTTCACAAGGTACCCATGTCTTATGGCAGTAGCTATGGCAGCTTGGGGAGCCATGGTAGCTATAATGATAATACAGGTCTTGGGAGCAGTTATGGAAGCTATGGTGACATTAACAGTGTGCATGCCTATAATTCACCGGTAGGTCCATGTGGATTCAATATGCATGTGCAAGTTGGCGGACCATTCCTTGGATCTAGTCCAGATGCTAGACATAGATCTCAGCTGTCTCATGGAACTGGGTTTGGTGTTAGTCCTTACGGAGGTCTGGGACCAATGTCTCTCGGAGCCAGTCCCTCACAATTCACTCCTCCAAACTCACAGATGCAGATTTCATCTGCTTCTCCTGGAAAGTATGGTCCAACTTCTCCTGTGAGAGGCAGTGTTCGTGGTATCTCTTTGGGTAAAGCAGCTGCGGTTGGCCAGTACAATAAAAGAACTTGGGGCTACCCAACAATCTGCATGCAGCCTTATGGAAGTGCCGATCATGGACCAGGATTTTGTGGTGATGGCATGAGTTGTAGCCAACCTGATGCTCAGTTCCGAGGACACGGTGGTTCTCCTCATTCTGCAATTTCATCTTCCAGTCATTCTAACTGGTGGCAACAGATGGGTGGAGGGAATGGCTTGTCTTCGAGCCTCAATTCAGCCACTCAGAAGAGTTATCCAGCCCCTCAAGCTCAAAATTCCTTTGTGGTCTCTTCACACAGCTTGGAAGTTCCATGTGATAAACCAGAAGGCAGTTCATCGCTGCCTGATCCTGCAGATTGGGATCCCAATTATAGGTAAGTTGCAACCTGGATGCCTGTTTTGTATTGCCTACTTACAGTGCATTCCAGAACTTGAGCATTTGCTTCCTTAACCCTCCTCATTGGCTTGTAAGCTTTGGTTCAATACATGTGCAAGTTGCATGGAAGAAAAATGACAAAAAATTTACTAGAAGATAATAGTATCACTGAACCTTTAGAAGAAAAATCATTATGACAAGATGGTTACCAGCTGCTGAGTACAAGAATTGGATAGTTCATCTTTGAGGATTTAGAGAATCCTACTTATTTTATTTTCTGTAGAAACTGTTTTCTTTAAGTTAAAGACTGTCTCCTGGCTTCTTTTGTTAAAATGCATAGTCGGTGTTCTTTTAGTATGACTGAATTTGTAACATACCCATATTATTCATAAACTTGATTATATTATGTTTCATTTTATGTTTCTGGACAAGTTTAACTTTACAAACTTCTATATATATACATTTCAAACAATTTTTTGTATTTATGTCAAACATCGTGTCAATAGATTGCCTTGTTGTTCAGTTATGTCTGCTTTGTTTATAATAATCTTGGCATGTTGTCATATCCAGTTAACCTATGCATGTTTTTCTTTTAATTTCATATACTTCAATGTCCCTTTTCTTTTTTTCCAGTGATGAATCCCTTTTGCAAGAGGATAATGCAGAAGTCAGCTCCCTGAATTCAGAATTTGCAAATTGTGTACGTCTTACTGACCCATCAGATGAGGCCGTACTAACTAGTGGAATTGGCAGATATGCCCATAACCAAGCTTATCCAAGCACAAAATTCTTATCATCAAATCAAAGGTATGAACACCATCTATTTCCCTTGGTTGTCATCTATATGCATTTTTGGAGTTAAGGATATTTTAATTGGAAAGATTAGTATCTTGAATTTAATATCTCTGATTATTAAGCAAGGATTCAGATGATTTTTGCAGTTCAGTAGGGCAACATGTGCCACACAGTACCACCCCTACTGCATCATGTCATGCCTGACACGGTCGTGCTCCCTGGCTTTATCTAGTAGCATCACATGTGGCTCCCACACTTCTCTGCACCAAAATATGTATTAGTCACTGGTCACTGCATGTAGGGATGCTCAGATGCAGATAAACCATGTCCATGATTGAAGTTGCCTCATCACCTAGCAATGGTTTATGTTGGTTCTTTGTAGACACTGCCTGACTCTAGTGTAATTGAATCTTGGCTAGTCAATTTCATGTGTAAAATTATTTAAAATTTTAGATCTATGAAGAAAATATTTATTGTTTGGAAGAAGTTGCTAAGTTATGAACTTAATTTTTAAGTGGCAGATTTTTTTCTTGTATGGCTCTTGATTTTTTAGGAGGAAGATATTCTTTTCCACGTATACTCTAGTTTTCCTTCTATTATCCCCGTTCAATAAATCTGTTGTAACGTCTGGCACCGAGTAATGAGTTCCTGCCTTTAGCCAATTACAAAACAATTTGATGAGATTGAGACTTGCTCACTAGCACACATTTTCGTTATTGGTTCTTTGTTCTATCTTATTTTCATTCCCATGCTTCTACAAATTCAATATTGCAGGAATAGAAACCCCAATTAAGATACAGAAATGGACCTATTCTCATTGATTTTTGGTTTACTAAAACCCATGGTTTAGGTAAGCCATCAACATTTTTCATTTGATATGATTCAAACCATTTTGACACTTGTCCTAGCATGGATTAGTGTCCTGGAAGTTTGAAAATTAAAAAATGTTGAAAATATAATGTGATTCAGATTTGTCATCTAGTGGTCTATCTCAAGTTTCATGTCATTTTATCATTTGTGCTACACTTTGTAGAAAAATTGGTGGCAAAGTTACTGGTGACTTAGGGGAGTGAAAAAATGTTAAATCTTAAGATGCTACTAGTGCATATTTTATTATGTATTTGATTATTTGGTGTCATTGCATAAGGGTGCGACAACACTATCCTGTGCAATGTGCCACTTGTGTCAGAGTGCACCTGTATCTTATTTTTGTAATTTGATGGTTGGTATGAATTGTTAGGTATAATCATAGTTTTATATTCTCCACCATCTGCTTTTAATTTTTCTCCTCAATGAAATGGAATACATTTCTGTCTTTTCCTGTTTGATTACAGAACAGATGGTCTTCGTCAGACATATTCATTTGCTGAGAATTACCCTTCTACTTCCCATGAAATACGAGGTGGGAATGGTCGTCCACCTCAATTCTTGCAAAACTTTCCAAGCCGTTTTGGCCAGCAATCTGTTCATAGGTACAATTACATGAATTCAACTATGCATGGTGAAAGAAGTCATCAATATGGCCAGCCAGCTTATTCAAATTACAACAGAGCAGATTCTCATTCTTCTGCAAATGCTATGTTTAGCAATAGTATGCCATGGGGTAATCATACAGCTTAGTCTAAAGTTTTCCTCTTTTATCAAGTTGATACCATTGCCACTGGTTTCTTGCTTTCTGATGTTGCTTGTTTATAAATGAAACTTCTTGTGCAATTTGCTATACATCTCAGTTGGTTTCTTTGAAGAATTGGCCATTCAAAGTGCAGCAGGATACTTCTGTTGTTTCTGAAGATAGGAAATGTAACATGCAGATATCTGCAACAATATATTGGTGTGGGATATTGTTGACTGTAGGATCACGCTAGCAAATTGGATATAGGAACACTTTCAGAGAAGGGACTAGATATGATGATTAGGAGAATTAACACAATTTGTTTACATGAACTAAGCAGGTATCAAAGAAGTGTGGGAAGATTGATAGTATTAGATATAAAAGAATTGGTACACAAAGAAAGGAGGTTATATATAGAAAAGTCGGTACTATTGTAGGTAAGGATCAAAGCGAGTGTCTAATTAAAGTTTCTTGATGATCTAGCCCAACTTGACAAAATCATAGTATGGCAAGGAATGCCTGAATCTGCTTTCAACCAAAACCTAGCCAAATTGGATCTGGTTGGTAGGCTGCCACACTTGATCCATGTTTTGTTCTTGGAGGGTGGAAAGGTGACACTAACTTAGAATACACTGGCATTTTCAGTCTGTTGGTTATATCACCTTTGGCATTTTCAAGCTGTTAGACTGTATCACTGCTGACCTCTGCTGTGGATGAACTCTCAACAAGGCAGCTGATCCCATATGCTTCATGAATTTTAATCCACTATGAAATGAGAAGAAAATTTTCATGTCTAATAGAAGGAAAATAATACAGAGTAAGCAATTAACTTCAGGCACCTTAATGGAAGTTGGTTAGGGGTTTTGAATTCCATAATCTTGGTGGCAAAAACTTCAAGCATGTATACTGACCTGCTTTACACCACTATTATTTTCTAATGTAAGGTATAAATTTATCATCGCATCATTTGGTACATAATATTTCACATCTAAGTCTATACTACATTGGCTTTGTTATTTGATAGTAAAAAACCATGTTTGAAGCTTATAGCCTTTGATCGCCACCTGGGAAGTCTATATAAACCTTGATTTAAGTCCGGTGTGGAACTTACAAGAAAATCATCTCCTCTAATCAATACAGTAGAGTTAGAGATTACAAATTACGATGGTTATTTCATATATAGTCATCATGGCTTTTCATGCATATCTTACACATGGCCAGTATTTGCATGAATGCAACTAATTTTAGATGTTCCACCAGTACCCAGGGTGTACCCTTCATTGTAATATTGCTTTTTATAATTGTTTGTAATTATTTTCTTTCTAGACTCTTACCATGGCTAGAGTAATTATAGGAGTTGCTTCTTGATCACTAAAAACAAAAAGGTAAGCTTCTTTGACCATCCTCTTTTGCCTAATGTTGGGAAAGAATTTCGGGAGCTTTCTTGATCTTAAATTTTGCTACATATAGCCAATCCATATGAGGATGGTGTCTACATGAAGAGGGCAATCTTTGTTTCATCAGTCAAGCCTATGGATTGTCATCCTTTGAACTGTACCAGGTATATGCATCTTTCTGAGATGATGGGGCATTGTCATGTTCTGGAGAAAATAGTCACAAAAAGATGAGTGACCTTTTCTTTTTCTTAATCTTTTACTAATTTACTATAAGGCAATGAATTATGACAATTTTGCAGCTGGCAAAGTTGTTAGCAAATATATATTAGTTTAAAAATTGTATATTTTGTATAACATATGGGTTTTCACATTTAAGATTTATGTGACAGTAGGCTACATGGTTGAGTTCTTTAGTTTTTGGATGAACCAAGCCTCTTATAAAATTTTTTTTAATGTCATGTCTGAGAGTGAGCATTATTTTAGTTGTACAGAGTCCTGACAATTAGATACACTTTGGTCATTGAAGCGATTGCGAGTTGGATTATTTATGGATTGTAACCATTAGCGCATGTTAATTACAGTAGGACGTAGTTTATTATTCGATCAAGTTGTCCAACGTACATCCTCTTTGTATGGTTCACTTTGAATCTCATCTCCCATTCTTGTAAACTGGGAGCAACTAGCTATATATGCCCATGTTGATGTTAAATCAGTGTGATCTGTTTTTCTTTGCCTCGTCCGGGTGACATCAATAGGATATCACTAGAAATGAAATTTACATGTATTTTTAATCGATATGGCTAGAAAACAGCTTTTATTACTGACATTTTTGTACCCTTTTGTATGTCAGTGCCTCTTAGTTGCTTCTGATTTGGATTTTCCTATTGACGATTAACTTTTTTTTTTTTTTGTTGGCTGGTTGGACTACAGGAGGAAGGGTTGGACATTCCATGGCGACGACCCTACCGACATCCCATTCGAAAAAGGACTATGGAAAGATCTGAGGCTGTCAACCATATCCGTTTGCCCGGAACTGAAAATTTCTACTTGGAAATTCCAATTCCAGCTGCCTTGCCTTGCTTGTGTTGCTTGTGACAGTCCTTGATGGGGTTGCTGATACACTGTGCTTTTCACAAATATATAATGTTATGGTCATGGGAACACATTGCATTTTATATGATCTTGATGTTTCAACTCCATGCGACTGTCTCTTTACTGTTGCTGCCAAATTGCATAATAGGTGATTAATTGTATAAATGGATTTGTCTGACATAATCTGAGTTTTCTTCCTGCACTGACAGGTGCGACAAAGAGGCGGCTATAACAGATTAGGGGCGTGATGGACTATACCGTTAGACAGGATTTCATTTTAACTGAGCTTCAACCTGGCGACCTATAAAAGTAAGTTTCCGTAATCTTATGTATTGTGAACAGCCTCTGTGGCCGGTTGTTTGCTGCCTTGGTTGACCATAGTGGTGGTGGCCGCCGATGACGTTCGTGTTCGTTTCAGCCTCCCCCTATTAGATAGATAGATAGATAGAGAGCTCGTCCATTTGCTGGTGTCGCTTCGGGCACTTTATTGCCCAGAAACGTCGGGTGGGTGTGTGGGTGAGAAGCGGAGGCAATCAGAGTTACCTGCCCTCTATAAAGAGCACACAAGTCAACTAACGACATGGTCATGTCTTGGTGTGCGTTTGCGTTTAGTTAGTTTGACACGTCAACTAAATGACCATTTTATAATCGTGTCAACTTTGGAGCAGGAACTTACCCGTGCAAGTGCATTTAGCGGTGTTAGAATAAGTCGTGTCTGATAATTTCGTATGATCTTCCCGTAATTAACCCTCCACTTATTGGTGAAAGTGCACTTAGCGGTCGTGTTTGATAATTTTGTATAATTCTTTCGTAAATTAACCTCCACTTCAATCAGACGGTTCCGATGAATCTTTGGTTTTATCTGAGTAAAATACTATCTTTGGTTTTATATGTAGTTTATGTAGTGTTATCCGTTGAATTCCTCGGTTCTTCGATTTTATATGTAGTTTATGTAGTGTTATCCGTTGAATTCCTTGGTTCTTCGATACTAAATTGAAAGTTAAACTCAGCTAGGAAGAGTCTGTTGTCCTCGTTTCTCCGACATTAAATTGGAAGTTAAACTAAAATTGAAAGAAGAGTTATTATAAGCAAATCATAGTTAACGACACCAAAATCAATCTGACATGATCCAAACCTGAGGGCGTAGGAGTGTTCGAAGTGATGACTAAGGTGGCTCCGAGGTGGTAGTGTAGAGCTCCCGAGACATCACATGCACTAAGATCGATGTCGAGAGAAATTTTTTGACTTGATCTTTCTATCGCTCAAGTTAATAACCAAGATCTCATAGTAGGTATGATTTTTTCTTAGAAGAGAAACCCTTAGCATAGTATTCGGGATTAGCTTTTATACCTAGCTTTAGAGGGGACAAGATATAATTACCCTAATATAGGGGGGAGGTAGCCTTGAACGACTTGCCTTGAACTTTTATCCATGTAGGCAGATAGGTGGAGGGTGACCTGGACCTTTTTCTTCCATGACAGGTTTCATGTGGCACTTATGTGTCCAATGATAGTTGATTATAATATATTTTCGATCATTTGTCCCTCCCTAGAGGCATGGTTTGGAGCTTTTGTTAGAGGGGTTTGGATTATGGCGTTTAATTCATCTCATTGCCAACTTATCCCTTTCAGCATTAAAAGGACACATGTTATCAGGCGGAGGTTGGGGTTTCCTAACTCACATGCCTCGAGCATATTTCGCCTTATGTCGTTATCGTAGCGGATTTCTCTTATCATGGGTCGGATTTTTCCGACTCATGCCTCAAGCACATTTCATCATACGCTTTCATCGTAGTTGATTTCTCTTAGCACGGGTTTGATTTTCCTAACCCACATGCCTCGGGAATATTTCACTCTATGCCTCCGTCATAGTGGATTTCTCTTGGCGTGGGTTGGATTTTTCCGACCCATACACCTTGGGCATATTTCGCCTTACACCTTCGCCATAACATATTTCTCTTGGGATGGATTGGGTTTTCCCAACTCACATGTCTCAGACATATTTCGCCTTATGCCTTCGTCATAACAAATTTCTCTTGGCATAGGTCAGGTTTTCCCGACTCATACACCTCGGGCATGTTTCCCTGGTGCTTGCGCCACAGTAAGCTTATTTTAATGCAGGTCAGGTTTTCCCAACACACGTCTCGGGCACATTTCATCTTGTACCTTCATCATAGTAGATTTTTCTTAACACAGGTCGGGTTTTTGCAACTTATATGCTTCGGGCACTTCTCACCCTATGCTTCCATTATAATGGATTTCCCTTGGCACTAGCCGGGTTTTCTTAACTCACACATCTCAGGCACATTTCGTCTTATGCTTCCATCATAGAGGATTTCTCTTGGCACAGGTCAGGTTTTCTCAACTCGCACACCTTGGGCACATTTCATCTTGTGCTTCTCCTATAACGAATTTCTCTTAGTGTGGGTTAGATTTTTCCAACTCATATGCCTCAAGCACATTTCGTCATATGCTTTTGTCGTAACGGATTTCTCTTTGCGTATGTCGGATTTTTTTAACTCACACACCTTGGGCATATTTTGCCTCGCACCTTTGTCATGGCAGATTTTGAATCCTTCATCCGACATAGTGGGTTTCGAGTCCTTCCTCTATCTTGGTGGATTTCATGTCTTCCCCCGTCGTGGTGGGCTTCAAATCCTTCCTCCACCGTAGCGGATTTCGAGTCTTTCTCCTGTCGTGGTGGGCTTCTAAGTCCTCCCTCCACTGTGGTAGATTTTGGATCCTTTTGCTTTTAATGTTTCTTGAGAATTGCCCCGAAGAGATACTTGTCTTGATTGTAGGAGGAGAGAGATCGACAACCTCCTTATAAATCTCCCCTTCCCCTATAGGGTGAGATTCATTTTTCAATTTGAGTCTCCTCAAAAGCTTTCAGTCTCGCCCCTTGGGCTTTCTTAGGAGCATTCTCCACCTCGCAATGGTTCTCGGCAGAGCGAGTTAGTTTTCGATTTCCTCGTCCTGACATCAATTCCGCAACAACCCAGTTGTTAGTCATCCTGCTCTTTCGCCTCAGGTTGAAATATCTTTTCTTTCTTGTACAAGTTCCTCTCAATCCTCCTCTTAATCGGAGGTGGCATCTCTTGTGAACTCAAAAGTTCTTTGGGACTTAGAGTTTATGAAAAATTTATATGACTATGATTCAGTACTGAGTGCACTTATCTTGGATCGCTTGTAAACTAGGTATTGTATCTCAATCGAGTTCGATTTACAAGTTGTTAGTCATAGGTGCCCTGCAAACCAATCACATGAGTGATGACACGTATTTTTTTTGCTAATTATTATTATAATATTTTTTTAACTTTATATTGCTTGACGCATAAATATATTGTGATGTCCATGAATCTGTACAATGGGAATCGAATCATAATGATATCGCGGTAATGAGACTGATTCACCTTTAAATACAGACACTAAATAATCCTGGTCATATGTTACTCAAGAGGGACATCGAGATTACTGGACAAACTAGTGTATTGTATACTCGTCTATATGATGAAGTAGCTGGTCTTATAGTTGCTCATGTGGGGACACTACGGCTACAGTGCAAGTGTTCATTGGAGAATGAGTTCACTGATTGATCTGCTCACGGAATGCTATATAGATGATGATACCTCATTGTCGGATAGCGATTTTATCATCCTAGTGGTATACCTGGTCCTTAGACTTGAGATACTAAGGATATCTTGTATGAGTACTCCACTCTTTGATATTGAACTTATAGGTTCGGAAGTTCCAGATCTAGTACAATCAGTAATCGAGAGTGGCAGCCAACCTTACGAGGGTTATTAAGTGTCGATAGAGGATCATGTGCTCTCAATATCATAAGAGGAATATTTCATGTATTCTTGCTCAGACAAATCCTTAGCCAACGTCATTCGAATTGAGACAGAAACTCATATGTTCTTGCTCAAACAAATCGTGACAGCACCATGCCCGGTGTACGGTCTCTAAGATATTAGATGGATGAGAGACTATAAGTACATAATAACTAAGGATAAATATATCTAAAGGATTGGATTCCCCTATATCGTTTGGGGACTACGGCGTAGTGGCATAGTACGTCCGTAATCGATGAGTAGAGTGAATTGTTATGAAGATAATAATTCACTAAGCTAAAAGGAGTTCTGATAAGTATGATTCACGACCAGCTTGATATTAGGCCTAGAAGGTCACACACATATGGTAGGTGTTATAACGAGTAGAGGTTCGAATATTAGATATCCGCTATAGCCTCTATCTTATTAGATATCCATTAAGCCCATGAATGATTGGATCCTATAGATGAGATCCAATAAGAGCTAATAAGATATTATTTGATAGATATCTACTAATCTAAGAGGCTTGGGTAGTTGGATGGAGATCCAGTACCCAATAGGATAGGATCCATTAGGGTTAAGTTGATATGGAGCCTCTATAAATATAGAGAACCAAAGGGCCATAGACTAGGCTTCTTGGTTGTCATCTCCTATTCTCCTCTCCCCTTCTACTTTTCAGATAGTAAGCATTTGGAGATTTGGGCAGTGATTTAAGAAGTGTCTTCGTAGCCCCTATCGTGTGAATCACTGCTAGAGATGATGACACTTGACCGTCTTTATCCTCTCCCACAGATCTGTAGGAATTCAAGGATATACGATCTCCCTAGGTAATACAACTATCTTACATGTGATTTTCAGTTTCGCGGGTTTTCACGCATCAATCTTCGTACGACGATGAACACCTTTTAGGAAATTTAGGATTTGTATTTTATGTTCTTCCTTTGTGCATGTGATATCGCCCCTAGATTTCCCTACACAAGTCCCCTGACCCGATCAATGCCCTTTTGACCCCATGCTCACATCTTTCTACTCATCTTACGATGCCCTTAAGTTGGGACTTCATCTTTCCCTCCACCCGGTGATAGTGTCCTACCTCCAATAGTGGGAGACATCGCCTTTTTAAATGACGCTACTTAATAGTATTCATCAAAGAATGCCGACATGTTGATATTACTCTAACTCACACCCTTTTCATCACTTATTTTTTGTTATGCAAGGGGAGAAGTGGCTACTACCTAACCACTTGGGGAGATTTCAAGATTAATGGTGCCTCTTCCAACTACAAAGGTTGGAAGGAGTGCTTCTTTCTTATGAGTTCAAGTCAAAACTAAAGATTCAGCATTTTCTAATTTACACATTGCATTAATAACATCTCTCCCTTCCTATCAAATAAGGAGGCTAGTCAAGTGCTTCAACTAAGGTATATACTCTCTTCCTCCGAGACAATTTGGAAGATAGACAAGAACTAGTTAATTGATGGGGTACGATCGAACCTTCCATCGCTTCACTCCATCTCTTTTTTTGACCTTAACCTTGTAATTTGAATCTTCTACGAGCATGGATTTACACTTCTTGAAGAGGATGGTGCCTAGTGCTAGTGATAGGTGCCTTACAAGTCAATCATGTGAGTGATGACACGTGTGACATAATACACATACTTTTTGCTTATTATATTATTTGACATTTTATCACTTTATCTTGCATGTTGAATATATTGTGATGTCTATGGATTTATGCAATGGGAATCGGATTATTAATGAGATCATGATAATGAGACCAATTGGTCTTTAAACACAGACCCTAAATAATCCCGATCATAAGTTACTCAAGAGAGACATCGAGATAACCAGATAGACTAGTATGTTATATACTCATTCATATGATAGAGACGATTGGTCTCATAGTTGCTAATGTGGGGACATTAGGGATATAGTGGAGGTACTAATTGGAGAATGAGTTCACTGATCGATTTGCTCATAGAATACTAGATAGTTGATGATACCTCATTGTCAAATAATGATTTCATCATTCCAGTGGTGTATTTGGTCTTTAAACTTGAGATACCAAGGATATCCTATATGAGTACTCTACCTTTTGATACTAAATTTATAGACCTATAAGTTCTAAATATAGCATAATCGATCATCGAAAATGGCAGCCAACCTTACGAGGGCTATTGAGTATCAACAGAGGATCATCCACTCTTGGTGTCATGAAAAAACTATTTCATGTATTATTGCTCAGATAAATCCCTGGTCATGGTCATTCGGATTGAGAGAAAAATAGTTCTATAAGAGAATCCAATTAGAGAGAGACTAGAGTAGAAATCGTATGGGCCTGATAGCACCATGCCTAGTATATAGTCTCTAAGATATTAGATTGATGAGGAACTATATGTATACGGTAACTGAGGACAAACAAGTCCAATGGATTGGATTCCCTTGTATTATTTGGGGAATGTGACATAGTGGCCTAGTACGTCCGTAGTCGATGAGTCAAGTGAATTATTATAGAGATAATAATTCACTGAAACAGAAGAGTTCTGATAAGTATAACTCATGGATAGCTCGATATTGGGCCCAGAGAGACACATATATGGTAGGTATTGCGACGAGTAGAGATTTAGATATATGATATCCGTTGGAGCCCCTATCTTATTAGATATCCAATATGCCACTGGATTATTGAATTTTATGGATAAAATCCAATAAGAGCCAATAAAAGATTATTAGATATAGATTCACTAATATAAGTGGCTTGGGTAGTTGGATGGAGATCCAATACCCAATAGGGCATGATTCATTAGGGTTAAGTTGACATGAGATTTATATAACTATGAGGGAACTAAAGGGTCATAGGCTAAGACTCTTTTTGGCTGCCACATTTTATTCTTATCTCTCACTCTCCTCCTCAATATGTAGCCCCTATTTGGGGCATGTGGATAGCAAGAAGGGTTGGCCTCTTCTTGATTGTTGGGAAATCATTGGGGGGGCGACATCATATGCGCAGCGGAAGAACAAGAAAACAAAAATCCCCGATTCCCAAAAGGATGTTCATCGTCGTGCGAAGATTGGTGCGCAAAATCCGCAAAAACACAAAACTGCGTATAGAGATTGTGTTACCTAGGGAGATCGTATATCCCTGTTTCCTTGCAGATCCTTAGGAGAGGGTGAAGGAGGTCAAGCGTCCTCCTCTCTAGCGGTGATCCACACAGTAGGGTTGCGACGACGCTCCTCAAAACTCCAGGCCTACTCTGAGGTGGAGAGGGAGAGGAGAATAGGAAGGGCAAGCAAAGACTCTAGCCTATGAGGCTGTGAATCCCTCCTATTTATAGAGATCCCGTGTCAAAACCCTAATGGGTCCTTTCCCTAGTGGGTATTGGATCTGCATCCAATAAGACAAGGGCTCCGTCGGATATCTCATATCCAAACCTCTACTCATCGCAGTGCCTACCATATGTGTGTGACCCTCTAGGCCCAATATCGAGCTGGCCGTGAGTCATTCCTGTCAGAACTCCTTCTGACTGAGTGAATTATTATCTCTGTAATAATTCACTCGACTCATCGACTACGGAAGTACTAGGCCACTACGTCGTAGTCCCCAGACGATACAGGGGAATCCAATCCATTGGACCTATCTGTCCTCAATTACCATGTACCTATAGTCCCTCATCCATCTAATATCCCAGAGACCGTATATCGAGCATGGTGCTGTCAGACCCATACGGTTTCTACTCGAGTCTCGCTCTAATCGGATTCTCCCGGAGAACTCTTTCTCTCTCAACCCGAATGACCCTGGCCAGGGATTTGTCTGAGCAAGAACACATAGGATATTCCTCTCATGACGCCGAGAGTGGATGATCCTCTGTCGACACTCAATAGCCCTCGTAAGGTCGACTACCACTCCCAATGACCAGCTGTACTAGATCTGAGAACAGTCAAACCTATAAGTCTGGTATCAAAGAGTGGAGCACTCATACAGGACATCCTTGGTGTCTCAAGTCTAAGGACCAGATACACCACTAGGACTATGGAATCGCTGTCTGACAATAAGGCATCATCAACCATCCAGCATTCCGTAAGCGGATCAATCAGTGAACTCATTCTCCAATGAGCACCTGTACTGTATCCCTAGTGTCCCTACACGAGCAGCTATGAGACCAGCTGCATCCATCATATGGACGGGTATACAGCACACCAGTCTATCCGGTTATCACGATGTCCCTCTCGAGTAACCTATGACCGGGATTATTTAGGATATGTGTTTAAAGGTGAATCGATCTCATTATCGTGATCTCATCACGATCCGATTCCCATTGCACAAATCCAAGGACATCACAATATATATGCATTTATGCAATAGTTATAAAGTGATATACGCCAAAATATAATAAGCAAAAAGATTCTGTATCAAGTCACACGTGCCATCACTCACGTGATTGGCTTGTTGGGCACCTATGACTAGCAATCTCCCACTTGACCTAAAGCCAATCACCTATGTGTCTGATCCCCATCAGACCCCTGTGACGCTCAAAGACAATCTGAGACAACGGCTTTGTCAGTGGATCTGCAATGTTATCTTCGGATGGAACTCTTTCCACTGCTACATCTCCTCGGGTCACGATCTCTCTGATAAGGTGGAACCTCCTCAGAACATTTCTGATGAGACTCGGGTTCCCTTATTTGAGTAATCACCCCATAGTTGTCGCAATATAAGGAAGTCGACTTGTCGCTATCTGTATCGACTCCCAAATCTGTGATGAACTTCTTCACCCAGACTCCCTCCTTTGTTGCATCTGATGCAGCAATGTACTCCGCCTCTGTGGTCGAGTCAGCAGTGGTATCTTGCTTGGAACTCTTCCAGCACACTGCTCCTCCATTCAAGGTGTACACATACCCTGAATTCGACTTGCTATCATCGACATCAGACTGAAAACTTGAGTCAGTGTAGCCTTCAACCTTAAGGCTATTACCTCCATATACTAGTAAAAGATCCTTAGTCTTTCTCAAGTACTTAAGGATACACTTTACTGCTTTCCAGTGCTCCAAGCCTGGATCCGCCTGATACCTGCTCGTGACACTCAGAGCATGCGCTATATCAGGCCTAGTACATAGCATGGCATACATGATAGACCCTATTGCTGAGGCATAAGGTATCATATTCATGT
This sequence comes from Musa acuminata AAA Group, assembly GCF_036884655.1. Lineage (NCBI taxonomy): Eukaryota > Viridiplantae > Streptophyta > Magnoliopsida > Zingiberales > Musaceae > Musa > Musa acuminata. The sequence continues at coordinate 5,308,181 of NC_088337.1, read as the reverse complement.
TTGCCCTTTGGAATTTTCCATGCCAAACCTTTTAACAATGGTTTCTATGTACCTGGACTGGGACAAGCCAAGCATCCTCTTGGATCTATCTCTATAGATTCTAATCCTCAAGATATAGGATGCTTCCCCTAAGTCCTTTATGGAGAAGTGTCTAGATAACCATGTCTTTACTGTGGATAGCATTCCTACGTCATTCCCAATGATGAGGATGTCATCCACATATAACACCAAAAAGCTAATAGCGCTCCCACTTACCTTCCTGTACACACAAGGCTCATCTTCGTTCTTAACGAAGTTATAAGATCTGATTGCCTCATCAAATCTTATGTTCCAACTTCGGGAAGCTTGCTTTAGTCCATAAATGGATTTAAGCAACCTGCACACCTTATCTGGGCAGTTCTTGGACACGAATCCCTCAGGTTGCATCATATACACCTCCTCCTCCAGGTTCCCGTTGAGGAATGCGGTTTTCACATCCATCTGCCAGATCTCATAATCATAGTGTGCTGCAATAGCCAATAGAATTCTGATGGATTTTAGCATTGCTACGGGTGAGAAAGTTTCGTCGTAGTCAACACCTTGCCTTTGACGATACCCCTTAGCCACTAGCCTTGCTTTATAGGTCTCTACCTTTCCATCTACTCCGATCTTTTTCTTAAAGATCCACTTGCAACCGATGGGTACAATACCTTCGGGTGCATCAACTAGGTTCCAAACCTTATTGGAGTACATAGAATCCATCTCAGAATTCATGGCTTCTTTCCACTTCCCGGAGTCTATACTCATAATAGCCTCCTCGTAGGTCTGAGGATCAATATCCTCTACATCCTCTGCTCTAATATGTCCCACATATCTCTCAGGAGGATGGGATACTCTATCAGACCTGCGTAAAGTTGATACTTGTGTATTAGGTACCTGAACAGACTCGGGCTGTAGAGTGGTGCTTGAGCTTGGTTCCCTAACTTCGCTCAACTCTATCATTCTCCCACTGTCTCCGCCAAGAATGTGTTCCTTCTCAAGGAACACTGCTCTCTTAGCTACAAAGACTTTTTGGTCCTCGAGATGATAGAAATAATACCCACAAGTTTCCTTGGGGTATCCCACAAATTTGCATCGCTCTGTCCTTGATTCTAACTTATCGGGGTTGTGTCTTTTAACATGGGCAGAACAGCCCCAAATCTTAACAACCTTAAGATCAGGCTTCTTCCCTTTCCATATCTTATATGGTGTAGACACTACCGACTTAGTTGGAACTCTATTCAGAAGGTAAGCTGCGGTTTCTAGGGCATATCCCCAGAATGAGATGGGTAGGTCAGCGAAACTCATCATGGACCGTACCATATCTAATAATGTACGATTTCTCCTTTCAGAGACACCATTGAGCTGAGGTGTATAAGGAGGTGTCCATTGGGATAATATCCCATGGTCCTTGAGGAAGTGAGTAAACTCTGTACTTAAGTACTCACCTCCTCGATCTGATCGAAGAGTTTTGATACTCTTTCCAGTCTGGTTCTCCACCTCATTCTTATACTCTCTGAATTTCTCAAAGGCCTCGGACTTGTACTTCATTAAGTACACATATCCATACCTTGAGAAATCATCAGTAAATGTAATGAAGTAGGAGTAACCTCCAATGGCATGAGTTGACATGGGTCCACATACATCACTACGTATGAGTTCCAACAACTCAGTGGCTCTCTCTCCAGTTCCACTAAATGGAGAGTTGGTCAGTTTTCCACGAATGCAAGGCTCACAAGTTGCATATGACACATAATCGAATGGATCTAGATATCCATCATTTAGCAACTTTTGAATCCTTCTTCCATGGATGTGACCTAGCCTACAATGCCACAGGTATGCATTGTTCACCTCATCTCGTTTCCTCTTAGACACATTTACATTCATGATATGTGGAGTGGTGTCTAACATAAATAAACCATTATGCAATGTTCCTTTCGTGATGATCTTATCATCTAATAATATCGAACAACCATTGTTCTCAAAAACAAATTTATATCCACTAACTGTTAAACATGAAATGGAAATAATGTTTTTGATAATAGAAGGAACAAAATAACATGCATCTAATGCAATAAAAGCTCCACTAGGCAGATGTAGAGCGACCTCGCCAACAGCTAATACAGCAACTTTTGCTCCATTACCCATCTTTAGGTCCATCTCGCCTCTCTCTAGTCTCCTAGGCCTTGCTAGAACCTGCAACGAATTGCATATATGATAAGCACTACCGGTATCTAATACCCATGTGTTATCATAAGAGTCTGACAAATGGAGACTGATCATGAATGTACCTGAAGTTTCATCAAGCTTTTGTTTCGCCCTTTCTGCAAGGTACTCTTTGCAGTTTCTCTTCCAGTGCCCATCTTTACCACAGTGGAAGCACTGGCCTTTGTCCTTTGTTGGGTCTTTCTTAGCAACCTTTGCTTTACCTTGTTTGCCCTTGCCCTTTCCCTTCTTAAGGGACCTTTCTGCTTTCCTTTTCTTTCTGGTCTCACCAGTGTAGAGAACTGGCTTCTCTTTCTTAATAGTACTCTCTGCCTCCCTCAACATATTGAGGAGCTCTGGGAGAGTCACTTCAAGCTTGTTCATATTAAAATTCATTATGAACTGTGAAAAGGAATCTGGTAGGGACTGAAGCACAATGTCCACACACAAGTTATCCTCTAGGACCATTCCTAGACCTGTGAGTTTCTCTATCCACTCAATCATCTTTAGGACATGGTTCTGAACCGGTGTCCCCTCAGTCATCCTAGCGCGGAAAAGGCTCTTGGATATCTCATATCGTTGAGTCCTTCCCTGTTCCTCAAACAATTTACGGACATGTAGGAGAATGGATCTGGCATCCATTTTTTCATGTTGTCTCTGTAACTCTGGAGTCATAGAGCCCAACATATAGCACTGAGCAAGAGTGGAGTCATCAATGTACTTCACGTAGCGAGCGATCTCATCCTCGCTTGCCCCTTCTTCGGGCGTAGGCATCACTGTATCAAGGACGTACACGATTTTCTCTACTGTGAGAACAATTCTCAAGTTACGGAGCCAATTCGTATAATTTGGACCAGTGAGGCGGTTGACATCAAGTATGCCACGTAAGGGATTTGAAAGCGACATTTTCTGAAAATAAAGATGTAGCAAAAATGAATAACATGCAGATTTTGCAAGAAATAAACTATCAAGATATGGACTTCTATCTTAATATGCTCCCACTATTTTACTAACGAGTCACACGACACCCTCAGCACGTGAAACGGAAGTCTCCAGTAGACTTCTAGTGGGGATCAGGATCCAATCAGCGTCTTAGTGTAACCTCGAGGGACTCGACCAATCACACTAAGCCTAAAAGGTAGGCAACTCTTGCCGATCACAACTCCTTATGATTCCCGTCCTGTTCGGCCTCCGAATCACCATGGCCTCGAGGGACTCGACCAACCATGATGCTCGGTTAAGTCAACACCTTCGTTACAAGATGAGTCTGATTTGATGATATACCCTCGAGGGACTCGACCAAGCATACCATGTCCTCAGGTCACCGGTGACATCTCTATGTCGTAAGCAAGATAGCGAATCGCGATATAGGTGAGTCTCGAGGGACTCGACCAACTCAACCTACACCGGGATTCGGTTCCTACTCATAACGATGGAAGGCCACGTGGGTCAATCTAATTGCCTCACGTTTACCGACTTAATATTATCGAGAGATGTTTCTATAATTTGGTCTCCTAATATGACATGTCACACATATACATATTTAATATATATCTACATCGCATGCAAATATATATACTTATCTAGTATGTGTATAAGCAATCACATCAGATGATCATGGACCACAACCTAATATGATTAGGCCCGAGCCAGTAGGCCTAATCACTCACATCAAGATCTATGTGTGCAACGGTGCATCTCCATGCCCTGTGATTGTCCATCTCGTCCTCGTCGGTTTCGTCGACATCTTGATGCATCTCCATGCATCACGATCGTCCGTCTCGTGGGTCCCGCTGTCGCATCCACGCTCCCGCTGCGCCTCCTCATGTGATTACAACTTAATCATAGGCACGCAGGCCCGACAATAAACGAGAAATATAATGGGGGTTCGCAGACCTCAATAATAATAATCACAAGTACACACATCACACGGTCCATGATCATCCGTCCACACATCATACATCACATGTATAAATAATCATCATCATGTAGGACTACTAGATAATAATAAAAATAATAATCAACTAAACCTTTTAATTAATTAATATTTTTCTGAAATCAGGGACATGTAGGGAATTTCTCAATTCCTAAGGGTATTTTCGTAATTTGGACAAAAGACAGAAACTGGAATTTCTCAAATTCCGAGGGGCAAAACTGTCTTTTTCCCAGAAAACCCTAAAACCCTTTCCTTCTTTCGCTGCTGCCGCCGCCGCCACCCTGCCGGCGGCGGCCTGTGCGGCGGGGCGAGGGCACTACCCTCGCCTGCAGGCGGCACGCCCGTTGGCGGCGCTGCCGCTGCAGGTGGGCGCCCCCGCGGGCGTCGCCGCCTCCGCGGGCAGTTCTGCCGGCGAGGCAGCGCCCGCAGGCGGTGCTGCCTCGCTGGCGGCCGCCCCTGCGGGGTTTTTGCCCGTGGGAGCAGCGGCCACAGGCGCCGCTGCCCTGCGGTGCCTCAGCCCGCGCTGCTGCCCCGCGGCGCCTCTGCCCGCGGCGCTGCCCTGCGGTGCCTCAGCCCGCGCTGCCAGCCTCGCCGGCCGCAAGCCTGCTGCAAGCAGGCCGCCGGCCGGCTGCTGCAGGCACAGCGCTTGCGCTTGCGCATGCGCCGGCGCTGTGCTGCCTGGCTGCGGCTGCGGCTGCGGCTGCCGCTGCAGGTGGCTGCAGGCATGCAGATCGAGGGCAGCAACTGTTGCTGCCCTTCCTCGCTTTTGCGTCAACGATTTTGACGTCAAAATTCTTCCTAAACACAATACACGCAGTTCAAAACCAATCATTCGCACGAACAACCTGGCTCTGATACCACTGTTGGGAAATCATTGGGGGGGCGACATCATATGCGCAGCGGAAGAACAAGAAAACAAAAATCCCCGATTCCCAAAAGGATGTTCATCGTCGTGCGAAGATTGGTGCGCAAAATCCGCAAAAACACAAAACTGCGTATAGAGATTGTGTTACCTAGGGAGATCGTATATCCCTGTTTCCTTGCAGATCCTTAGGAGAGGGTGAAGGAGGTCAAGCGTCCTCCTCTCTAGCGGTGATCCACACAGTAGGGTTGCGACGACGCTCCTCAAAACTCCAGGCCTACTCTGAGGTGGAGAGGGAGAGGAGAATAGGAAGGGCAAGCAAAGACTCTAGCCTATGAGGCTGTGAATCCCTCCTATTTATAGAGATCCCGTGTCAAAACCCTAATGGGTCCTTTCCCTAGTGGGTATTGGATCTGCATCCAATAAGACAAGGGCTCCGTCGGATATCTCATATCCAAACCTCTACTCATCGCAGTGCCTACCATATGTGTGTGACCCTCTAGGCCCAATATCGAGCTGGCCGTGAGTCATTCCTGTCAGAACTCCTTCTGACTGAGTGAATTATTATCTCTGTAATAATTCACTCGACTCATCGACTACGGAAGTACTAGGCCACTACGCCGTAGTCCCCAGACGATACAGGGGAATCCAATCCATTGGACCTATCTGTCCTCAGTTACCATGTACCTATAGTCCCTCATCCATCTAATATCCCAGAGACCGTATATCGAGCATGGTGCTGTCAGACCCATACGGTTTCTACTCGAGTCTCGCTCTAATCGGATTCTCCCGGAGAACTCTTTCTCTCTCAACCCGAATGACCCTGGCCAGGGATTTGTCTGAGCAAGAACACATAGGATATTCCTCTCATGACGCCGAGAGTGGATGATCCTCTGTCGACACTCAATAGCCCTCGTAAGGTCGACTACCACTCCCAATGACCAGCTGTACTAGATCTGAGAACAGTCAAACCTATAAGTCTGGTATCAAAGAGTGGAGCACTCATACAGGACATCCTTGGTGTCTCAAGTCTAAGGACCAGATACACCACTAGGACTATGAAATCGCTGTCTGACAATAAGGCATCATCAACCATCCAGCATTCCGTAAGCGGATCAATCAGTGAACTCATTCTCCAATGAGCACCTGTACTGTATCCCTAGTGTCCCTACACGAGCAGCTATGAGACCAACTGCATCCATCATATGGACGGGTATACAGCACACCAGTCTATCCGGTTATCACGATGTCCCTCTCGAGTAACCTATGACCGGGATTATTTAGGATATGTGTTTAAAGGTGAATCGATCTCATTATCGTGATCTCATCACGATCCGATTCCCATTGCACAAATCCAAGGACATCACAATATATATGCATTTATGCAATAGTTATAAAGTGATATACGCCAAAATATAATAAGCAAAAAGATTCTGTATCAAGTCACACGTGCCATCACTCACGTGATTGGCTTGCTGGGCACCTATGACTAGCATTGATTGCATGGTGCGCGCATCGAGGAGATTTGAGGAGTATTTTCGTAGCCCTTGTCATGTGGATCACCACTAGAGAGAATGACAGTTGACCTCTTTCATCCTCTACCATAGATTTAGAGAATTTCATGGATATATGATCTCGTTAGGTAACACAACTTTCTTATACGTATAGTTTTCGATTTCGCGGGTTTTTGCGCACCAATCTTCGCACAATGACAAAAGATTAATTTTATGTGAAAATCTAATATTTTTGTTTATATTCTTTCGTTGTGCATGTAATGTTGCCCCAGATTTCCCTATACCTAGCTCCTCATCGGGCATACCGGAGCTTTGTTCAGCCTAGGCTACTACTACTTACGAGCCATTGGTAGAGTCAATGGACCTGCCTCGATTTGATCATCATAGCAACGCCGATAAACTAAGGAAGAAATATAAGGCCATTGTAAAGAAAGTCTTATACCCTCAAAGGAAAGATTCACTTAAGGAGTTAGCTCGGGAGAGGGAGTCTCCCACCACTATAACGTTAATACCTCCCGGAGGTTGAAGTTCCAAGTCTTTCTTAGGGAAAATCATGAGCATGTTATGGTCAATGTTAGACTTGTGCAAGGAAAAACCTCTACCCTTTGCAGCTTTACAAATAGCTAATTTACCAGACTTGACCCTCAAATGCAATGTTGTTGCGAAGGTGAAAAGTTTTAAAAGAGATGCATAAGGTGACGGGTGAGGGCACAACTACGGAGCAGTACTGTTGCGAGTCCCTATTTTTGGGGATGGAGTGAAGTAAATCCACTACTACCTTTGGAGGTCGATGAATGTTGGATACTAGTGTATCGAGCAAAAGAGATCATTGACTACAAGGCATTTGTCAAATTCAAGAGGGGTCTGAAGAGGATGAGGGTCACCTCACACTAATTCGAGTACTAAATCGCTTTGGCTTGTTTCAAGATTAGGTACTCCAAGCTGGAGTCAAGGAGGATCCATTCATAGACTACCTCGAAGACTAGAATGTCTCGATACTGACCAAGATGCTCTTTAATGATAGCCCTGACTCACTACCTCGTCCTACCGCCTAAGCTTCCGTCTCTAATTGTTGATCTCTTTTTTTGTCGTCGGGTCAGTCTACCTGACTTATTCCTTTTTCTTTACCCCATCAATGCTTTATTTTGATAGGTCAAGGCTTCATCTTCGATTTAAAAGCCCGACCTAGTTGATGTAATCCTTTTAGAAGTAATAAATTTTTTTTTTCTTAATTCACAATTAGCACTTTAAATATACATCCTATAGCCAACACCCTAGGTTTAGCAGGCCAACATCTGATGCTAAAGGCATTGTTCTCCCTAGCCTAATCCCGAGAGAGGCATTGAGGATAAAACTTTTTAAAGTTTTCAATGTGCCACATTCTTAGCAACACCATCCCCTCTGTTGTTATGAGATAGTATGTTTTATCTCAGATGACTTCGATGACTCAATAAGACCCTTTCCAATTTGGTGCCAACTTCCATTGGGACCTGGTCGAGTCACTAACTATAGCTTTTTGAAGCACCAGGTCCCTTAGTCTAACCCCTTAAGAGCAGACTCCTCATTCGTAGAGTTTGGCCATCACCCTTTTGTATCTTAATGCTCATAGGTTTACTTTAACTATGACTTCACTGATCAAGTCAAGCCCGGCTTGAAGTCTCTCTTCGGAGGTTTCTTTGTCAAAGCTCTTAATCCGAGATATTAGGAAGACTATCTCAGGTGGTAGGACAGCTTCGATATTGAATACCAGTTTGAATGGTGATTCTCTCAAGCCGATCTTGGGTGTCGTTTGGGAGGCCCATAGAATGCTTAACAACTCATCCACCTAGGTACCATTTTCTTTAATAACCATCATCTTTAATCCTTCATGGCTCGGTTGGTAACCTCGGTAAGAGCATTGGTTTGTGTTAGGAAACCTAGCGATATCACATGTGCAATGGAAGGATAAAAACCTACAAAAATCTCAAATTTCTATAGAAAATAGTTTCTTATCGTTGTGTGAAGATTGGTGCATAAAAACCTACAAAACCAAAAAATCACGCGTGTTTAGGGATGTGTGTTACCTATGGAGATCGTATATCCTAAAATCCTACAGATCTATGGGAGAGGATAAAGGAGGTTAACTATCCTCCTTTCTAGTGGTGATTCACATGATAGGGGTTGTGAAGACATTCCTTAAATGGCTACACAAACCTTCTCTTCACGCGCACCATGGGATCAAGAAGGGGCTAGCCCTTCTTACTGTCTACATATCCCAAACAGGGGTTGCTGGCTAAGGAGGAGAGGGGGGAGAGGAGAATAGGAGGTGGCTGCCAAAAGGGGTCTAGCCTATGACCCTTTGGTTCCCTTCTATTTATAGAGGTCTCGTGTCAACTTAACACTAATAGATCCTGCCCTATTGGGTACTAGATCTCCATCCAAATACCTAAGTCTCTTAGATTAGTAGATCTTTACCCAATAATCTTTTATTGGCTCTTATTCATAAATTCAATAATTTATAAGTTTAATGGATATACAATAAGATAGGGGCTCCAACGGATATCTCATATCCGAACCTTTACTTGTCATAACATCTACTATATGTGTGTAACATTCTAGGCCCAATATCGAGCTAATCGTATGTCATACCTATCAAAACTCTTTTTGGCTCAGTGAATTATTATCTCTATAATAATTTAATCGACTCATCGACTACGGACGTACTAGGCCACTACACCGTAATCCCTAGATGATATAGGAGAATCCAATCTATTAGACCTATCTGTCCTCAATTACCATGTATATATAGTCTCTCATCTATCTAATATTCCAGAGAATGTATATCGGGCATGGTGTTGTCAGACCCATATAGAATCTACTCAAGTCTTGCTCTAATCAGATTCTCCTAGAGAACTATTTCTCTCTCAATCCGAATGACCCTAGCTAGGAATTTGCCTGAGCAAGAACATATAAGATATTCGTCTCATGACACCGAGAGCGGATGATCTTTTATCGACACTCAATAGTCCTCGTAAGGTTGCTTGCCACTTTCGATAACTAGTTATGCTAGATCTGGAACTTTTAGGCTTATTCGTCTAGTATCAAAGAGTAGAGTACTCATATAGGACATTCTTGATATCTCAAGTCAATCGATTAGTGAACTCATTTTCTAATGAGACGACGAAATCATTATTTGACAATGAGATACCATCACTCATCCAGCATTCCGTGAGCCAATCGATTAGTGAACTCATTTTCTAATGAGCACCCATACTGTATCTCTAATATCCCCAGACGAGCAACTATGAGACCAACGACCTCCATCATATGGACGGGTATATAATACACTAGTCTATCTAGTTATCTCGATAACCCTCTCGAGTAATCTATGACCGAGATTATTTATGGTCTATGTTTAAAGGCGAATAGATCTCATTATCGTGATCTCATCACGATCTGATTTCCATTATATAGATACATGGACATCACAATATATGTAACGGGCAATATAAAGTAAGAAAAATACCAAAATAATAAGTAAAAAGAGTACATATCATATCACACATCTCATCACTAACGTGATTGGCTTGCAAGGCATATATGACTAGCAGTTTGGGGATGAGCAATCAAGTTGAACCTTATTTGAATCTTGTAAGATTGATAGAACTCCTTGAACTTTGTATTGTTGAATAGAGTCTCATTATCGGCTATGAGGGCCCTTGGGATTTCAAAGTGGGTAATGATGTTCTTCCATATGAATCCTTCAACTTACTTCTCGATGATCGATGCTAGTGGCTCAACCTCCATAAACTTTGTGAAATAGTCCACTCCCATGATGAAAAACCTCCGCTAGCCCAAGGTTGTTAGAAAGGGTTCTCGGAGGTATGTGTTCCACTGGGTGAAGGGTCATGTGTAATCAATCGGGCTAAGAGAGACCATCGATTGGTGTTATATTCAAGCAAACTTCTAACACCTATGGCACCTCTAGGCATAGGCGATTGCATTGTTTTGCAACATCGACCAATAGAAACCTTATTGAAACACTTTGAATGCAAAAGTCCACCCACCTATATGCTCCTCACAAATGCCTTCGTGCACCTTGGCAACTACCCTTTCAGCCTCTTGGGGTGTCAGGCATCTGAGGAATGGTTAGTTGGTGGACTTGCAGTATAGCTGGTTGTTAATTATGTAATATCATACTTAATAATGTTCAACTCCTTGGGTTATCATGGGGTCAGTCAGGAGCATTGTCTCTTTTATAGCATAATATCTTATCCATCCAACTTGGTTCCTCCTCGACGGTGGATATGTCATGCTTTTTAATGGTTTAGGTCAGCAACGTCTTCACCAATGACCGTCCCTCCCTCAAAGCTCAAGTGGAGGATAACTTGGGGAGTGCATCAACCTAGGGATTTTTTATATAAGGGACCCATAACATGTTGAGTCAGAAGAAGTCGCAAGCTAACCACCGCACCTCAATGAGATACTTTGTTATGGTCGCATCTTGGGTTTTGTAGCTCCCCTCTACCTAGCTTACAACTAGTTGTGAGTCACTGAACATCATTAGGTCTTGGACTTGAAGTTCTTGGGTGAGTCGGAGACCTGAGAGATGTTTCATATTTGACCTCCTTTGTAGATATTTTAAATTTGAATCAAGGAGCTTATTTGTACACCTATTTGTTTGGACCCTTTATGGCAAGTCTAATGTTGCCCCTTTCCAAGGTGGTAGAACCATATATGAATAGAGTCCATACTGAGAGGGTGTGACTGTTGGCTTCGGCCTCGGACAAGAGAGTTAGGTATGAGATAAAATCTATCAACACTTGAGCCTTTATGGCAGTTCTTGGCATATATCGAATATCAAACTCATCCAGCTCTACTAACCACCTCAATAGTCACCCCGAGATAGTGAATCAAGAAAGAACATGTATGAGTGGTTAATTGATGATCACCTGTATGGTGTATGCTTGAAAATAAGGACGGAGCTTCCTTGACGCTAATTCTAGTGCAAATGTCAACCTCTAGATAGGCGGGTATTATTCCTTGGGTCCATTCAAGACATGAGTAACATAATAAATAGGCTTATGTCTATTCAAGACATAGCCGAGATGGTGCTTCAGCCCTTCAAATGCCTCATAACACTCCTTAATCCATATGAAGCCATTTATGTTCTTCAATACTTAGAAGAAGGGTAGGCACTTATCATTTGATTGGGATATGAATTGACTAAGCACCGTTATTTGCCTTCTTAATTATTATACTTTCTTTACCGACCAAGGTGAGCACATCTTCAATATGACTCGTACCTTCTCAGGGTTTGCATTTATTCCTCTTTGATGAATAATATATCTAAGAAATTTTTTCGAGTTGACTCCAAAAGTACACTTGGTAGGATTAAGGTGCATGTTGAACGTTTTCAAAGCTTGAAATGTCTCAATTAAGTTTGCTAAATATGAGTCAAATTGTTCTGCTTTTGATTATCATGTCGTCCATATATATTTTGACATTCCTTTCGATCTAGCATTTGAACATTTTATTTGTTATCCTTTGGTATATTGTGCTAGTCATAGGTATCCTACAAGCCAATCATGTGAGTGATGACACATGTGACACGCTATGTAGTCTTTTTATTTATTATTATTATTGGTATTTTCTTACTTTATGTTATATGTTGTATATATTGTGATATCCATAGATTTGTACAATGAGAATTGGATCATGATGAGATCACGATAATGAGACCGATTTACATTTAAACACATACCCTAAATAATCCCGGTCATAGGTTACTCGAGATAGACTTCTAGATAACCGGACAAACTAGTGTGCTATATACCTATCCATATAATGGAGGTGACTAGTCTCATAACTGCTCGTGTGTGGGCACTAAGGATACAGTGTAGGTGCTCATTTGAGAATGAGTTCATTGATTGATCCGCTCACGGAATGTTGAATTGTTGATGATACATCATTGTCAAACCAACCTATATAAGTACTCTACTATTTGATACCGAACTTATAGGTCTGGAAGTTCTATATTAAGCACAACAGGAATTAGGAGTAGAAACCAACCTTACAAGGGCAATTGAGTGTCGATAGAGGATCATCCGCTCTTAGTGTCATGAGAGGAATATCCTATATATTCTTGCTCAAGCAAATCCCTAGCCAATATCATTCAAATTGAGAGAGAATGAGTTCTCCGGGAGAATCCGATTAGAGCAAGACTCGAGTATATTCCATATATGTCTGATAGCATCATGTCCGATATATAATCTTTGAGATATTAGATGGATGAAGGATAATAGATACATGATAACTAAAGATAAATAGGTCCAATGAATTGGATTCCTCTATATCATTTAGGGATTACAACGTAGTAGTCTAGTACGTCTATAGTCAATGAGTTAGTGAATTATTACCTCTCTCTCTCTCTCTCTTCCTTAGTCGATAGCCCCAGTTTGGGGCATGTGGACAACAAGAAGGGACAACCCCTTCTTGATCATGTGGTGCGCATAGAGAGGAAGATCATGTGACAATTTGAAGAGCATCATCACATCTATCATGTGGATCACAACTAGGGAGGAGGACAATTGACCTCTTTCATCCACTTATACAGAGTTGGGATTTTATAGGGATATACGATCTCCCTAGGTAATAAATCTCACTTGATACGTGCGATTTCGATTTTGCGTTTTGTTTTGTGCACCAATCTTCACACGATGATGAGACATTTTTTTTGGAAAATCTAGGATATTATTTTTCTGGTCTTCCACTACATATGTGATACTCTATCTAGGTTGATATCGCCCTTGTATTTTTTAATTCAAATGGTATGACTCGGTAGTAATATATAGACTTTTTAACTAGTACAACATTAGCAAGCCACTGAGGGTCCTATACCTTGGTAATAATCTCTGCTCCTAAAAGCTTGTCTACTTCATGGCTAATCACTTGCTGACGATCAAGAGCAAACTTGTTGAGGCTTTTGCTTCACCAGTCAAGCCTCGAGAGAGATGTTCATGTAGTGTTGGGCCACGTCTGGGTTGATTCCCGACATGTCTCTCAACAACCATACAAACACTTAGGTGTTCTTCCTCGGAAAATTGATGAGTTATACTAGATTCTCCTCGGAAAATGTTGCCTCCATCTTGACAACTTCATTGGGATGAGCTTTGTTCAAAGGTGCCTTGATTAGCGACTCCATCATCTCCAAATGTGGAAGGGACTTGGCAAAATTTTGAGGGTCCATCGACGGTGTCTCATGTTGAACCTTCTTCAGTAAGGAGATCGTTGTCATATAGCATTAACACGACTCCCTCGGGTTGTTTCTTGACTCTCTAATACTGGTCCTTCTTGGGTATTTCATCACCATGTGATAGGTCGACACTACTACCCTCAAATTGTTGAGTGTGGGTTGGCCTATGATCGCATTGTACATTGAGGGGATATTAACCACCATGAATTAGGTCAATGTTTTGGAGCATAGTTCATTCCCAAATATGACATATAAGCTCATAGTCTCGAGATGGGAGATGGAGTTATTAGTGAACCCCCTTAACGAAGAAGTTATAGGGGTGAGATTGTTCGCCGAGAGCTTAAGTTTTTAAAAAGTATCAAAATAGAGGATATTGACAGAGCTACTTGTGTCAATTATGACTCTCTTCACTTCGGTGTTAATTATCCTTACGGAGACTACTAAGGAATCGTCATAGTTTGGGTCAAGGTACTCTATCTCTTCTTTTTTTAAGATTATTTTTGAGTCATCTTCGGTCCTTGGGTGCTTTTTAATGTTAGCTCAAGCATAGACTTTATGACTTAAGGATTTGTCTCCTCCCGAGGTAGGTCCATTGATAATGACGTCGATCTACCTCTTCATCGGCCTCCTAGGTCAAAGCGAAGGTTCTTAATGCCTCTAGATAAACCTCCCAAGGCGTCCCCACTGAATAAACTCTTTGATTTGATCATTCAAATCGTGACAGTCCTCTATGTGATGACCATAATTGTGGTGGAAGTGGTAATACTTGGATTTATCCCTTCTTTATAGTGGTGTCTTTATCGGTTGAGGGTGTTTCAAGAGTCCCTTTTTTATCTATAAAAAGACTTCAATTCTAGTTATCTTTAAGAGAGTCAACTCAGAACTCGAGTGAGACAACTCATGTCAGTCATTTCTTCTTTGTCGTGGTGACCTCAGGTTTGGGCCTTACGGTTGTCACTCCTATCTTGGCCTGTTGCACATCTCCTTGTGTTTACTTAAGACTATTGGCTCGGCAATTATGTATTAGTTGGTCCTCTAAAGCACCTTAGGTAGCGTCACTAGTGGCCTCTCCACTAATGACCAAAAAAAGTGAGAGGACTTGAGCCCCATCATAAAGGCCTATATTACCAGTGACGGATGGGCTTCTTGCATGTCTTGGATCTTATTAGTAAATCGAGCGATGAAGTCAAAGAGTGTTTCTTTCTTCTCTTGCTTGAGTCTAAGAAGCATTATCATCGATGGCCTGTAACGCACATTTCCAAGGAAGTAGTAACTCATTTGCGAGCTATGCAAAAGAGTCAATCAAGAGCAGCTTCAAGCGAGTGTATCATTCTCGTGTCAGGCCTCTTAACACTATCGGGAAGGCATAACACATTGAGGCTTTTGAGGTGTCGTATAGTGACATCTAGGCATAGAAGGCAATAGTATACTCTATTGATTGGTACTGTCGTCAAAGACCTCCAGAGACAGGAGACAGAGGTTTGTTGGGATTGGCTCCTTCTAGATGTTTTAAGTGAATAAGGATCGACCCGATGTAGGGTCATCCAAACTTTCGCCTCTACATTGCTAGAACTCTCACCGTATCTTTTCTAAGCATTGGTCCATTTATCATAACTATATCATCAAGGAGTTAGTTATCTATCGAATATGCTAACTGGGTCTTAGAGTCGGGTAGAGCAAAGCAGTGGTGCGATAGTGTACTGAATTCCATAGTTAGGGAACAACACTCTCTCGGCCAATAGTTCCATAAACCTTAGGCGATCCTAAGATACTATCACCATGTCGGGCAAGGGGATCTTGATGGGCACTAATGCTACTAGCAATTGAGGTATTAATCGTGGTTGAAATGGTGGCATTACTTGTTGAGCTAGCTAAGGTAGGAGTGGGGCGATAGCTTGCCTAATGTCCGTTAGTGTCTATACCTGTTGGGTAAGGTTTAAGAACACCTCGATAAGGACAAATATGTAGCTCAATGTCATCCCTCCGGACGAAAAGCCTAGGTCATTGAACAAATGTCAGTACTGCACTAGCGTTTATGTCGAAGTGGACGAATCCACGTGAGGAAAGAATGACAGCTACTCTCCTTGAGTAAAACTGTTATGAGTCAAAGGTTGGGCCTTCTCACTAGAGCATTCGTTGAGAGGATTAATGAGCAGACGTTCCTGAGACATCATACACTCCTAAAGCCAAAATATTATGGGAAATCATCATTGACGTCTAAGTCAACTCAATGTGGTTTAAACCCGAGGTGCAGGAGTGTCCAAGGTGGTGACTGTGATGGCTCCAAGCTAGAAGTGTCAAGCTCCCAAGACGCCATTTGCATTAAGACTGTTGTCGAGAGAAATTTTTTGACCCAATCTCTCTGATGCTCAAGTTAGTGACAAAGGAAGGTCTCTTAGTGAGTGTGAATTTATTTTAAAAAAAAAATCATAATGTCAAGAATTATCTTTTATACCTTGTCTTGAATGGGACAGAGGAATGATAATTCCAAAAATGATAATTCATCGTTATCCACGTGAGCAACAGAGGAATGATAATTCATCGTTAATATATTCTAAATCAATACTTATGTTAAAATTCTAATTTAATTTGCAGCTTCACATTTCCAAAAATGCTAAAAAAATTAAAGTGAAAAATCATTAAAAGAAGTAGCAAAAAACCAATCATTTAATTGATTACACCTGTATCTTACTTGAATCCGACTTGACCGGGAGTCTATCCATCTTTAATTTGGCTAAAGATAAACTTCAATTCAATCCAATCATTATCAAAATGTCTTCTTAGCCGACACAGAAGCATCTTATAAAATCAACAAAAAGTTAACCTCAGAAATACATATTTATAAAAAATTCCCAAAATTCATGTTCTTTAAAGATTTCTAATTGAGTTTAAAAACCCCTATGCTCCGCACTAATTAGATAAATTAAAAGCTACCTTCACATAATATTACGAATAATATACAAGGAGTCTCTTGGTAGAGAGAGTTTTACAGAAAACGCTAATCAATGAATCTCTTGGTCTGCTGGCTACAAAATGTTTGTACATACAGACAGTGCCGTTGTACATCTCATAATTGGATACTCATACAGATTTTACCAAAACAAGAGCCAATGGAGATCCAAAGTTGAAGGTGATGCACACTGAATATAATCTAATGTTCAGTGAACGGGCAGAAAAAATAGAGGTCACTTTAAATTTGTAGCTGAGAAGGGATTGGTGTTGCATGAAGGACACTCAAGACTCCTTTAACTGAGCATCTACTTGCTTGATGCATCTATTGTGCAAACATCCCGTCGACAAAGGGGGCATACCCTGCACAGGAAATGAATTGCATAACATAAACATATATCCTGCCTCTGGTTAGACACGGTCGACTGCTTAACAGTGAGCTTATGAAAACATTATATTTATATATAAATATATATGCAACTGACTCGACGAATGATTGGTAACAGGATTTTAATTTTGCTCCTTTTTTTTCTTCTGGGTGTTATGTCGATGGCATGTACGGTTCTGAGAAGGGACATTTTATTTCTGTATCTACTCCTTGCCATTTTGTTCACTATTGTTATTGCCAGACTGCTGGTGGACACTGGACATGGATGAATGTTTTTTACTTTTCATTCTTCCATTCTAACCTCGATCAGGGACAGCAATCTAGTCTCCTGGAAATTAAAGAGGTAAGGGTTTTCTTGCTGTTCTAATTACTCTCCCTTTTGAATTTTTCCTCTTTTAGCTAGCACACTAAACTCCATATTCAAATAATACTATATTGTGAGATCACAGTAATAGAAAGAATGTGTACTAGCAACGTATCTTAAAGAAGATTCCAAATCTGTGCAAACAGGTTATGCTATTAACTTAAACATTGTTCGTCAAAGATAAATTATAAATGAACAAGAGAAAGACACATTAGAAGGATACCTGTGAATTTCTTTCAACCATTTATCTATACATGTTCGATGAAATTCGTGATTGCAAGGCAACATCCGCATGCAATCCCCTTCTTCATACTCCACGAGGCAAATATAACATCTATTAATCAAATAGCAACCAGGAGAATATGTAATAAGCATAATAGCTTAAACTTTAAGAGCAACAATTGTTTGTTATATATTTTTGAAAGAAAAACATAGAGAAAATTTTGTTGTACAATTATTTAGCATTCGATGAGAGGTGCAAACTACCAAGTATTGCTCAAACACAAGTATATATGGAGCCACTAACTAACAATAAAAATTATGAACAGCTTGGACTGCAAACTACTGCTGATTGAAGACAGAGAACACATACAGAATTATTCACAGGCTGATAAACTGAACAAGTATGCCGTTGCATCTAAGCTTCTAAAAGCTTCAGGGTCAGCGTGATGACAATATTTAGTAATGCAAATTCAAGTCCTTTAACCAATCACCTATCGATCCAAATAGAGGATACAACTGAACAATTACAATAAGAAAAAATCTGTAACTCATAACCTTTTAAACCAGCAGCAGTAGAACATTTTCAGGGATAAAGTAAAAAAGGTGCCTGAGGAAGCAAGGGAGTGACTCTTACTGTGCAACCTCCTCGTTTTGGGTTTTTGATGGCTTGCGATATATTTTTACTGGAATACACTCTACAACCTCCTTTGGTGCAGGAACTGATCCGATGGCCGAAAAAGATGGTCGAGAAGATAGAACTACAGACTGTTGGTGGATTTCATCCAAAACCTAAAAGAGATGCATAACTGAAATTGATGTTGCCCTCAAGAAGGAAAATCAAGAAACCAACAAATGTTTTTTGTCCATGGTTTTATTCACTATTCCACTATACCTCAAACAATGCTTCAGCAAGCATAACTATCCTTGATATACTCGCCCTTGTGCTTGTGTCATCATCAGGATTGGCAGTTTGATTATTTGTTCTGCATGTGCAGTGACCTGTTCGATGCTGACCAGATAATATACATGATCTATCATGACCTAACAAACTTTCAAATCGGCTACCAAGTCGTTGAAGAGCACGAACCTGCAAATAAAAGTTGATTCTCTCTGGGATTACTACACAAATATGCACAACTACAAAGATATAATTAAAATTGTCCCACCTGAGATCTTATTCTTCTTCTCCTTTCGAGGAAAGCTGATCTGTGCTCAAACACATCATGATTACCAACTCTCCGTTGAGTATCTGAGGCATCATCATCGTTGGTATCCATAGTTCGAGCAATTTGATAAGGTACACTACTAGAGGAATCAGGCAACAGTTCACTAGTCCTCCGGGAAGAAGAAGGTGCTCTACCTGCACCACCAGAGGTTTGTCTTCCACTAGCCTGCTCGCTGGACCACACAGGCCTATCTTCCAGAAAAGCAGGACCAAACAAGCCATCAGAGAATGGAGTCCTTCTTAGAACTCTATTTCGGAGCCTTCCAACACTTAGTGTTCTACTAAATCGTATGCTACCTTCCAAAGGTTCTTCAGGTCCAAACCTTCTATGAGAATGCCTTGTATTTCTGGATTCTACAAAGCTCCTATTAGAATATAGACTAATTGTAGCATCTCTGCCTGCATTAATTCGAGCTGCATCTTGGGAAGAGCTTGGTTCCAGAGATTGTGTATCATTTCTATTCATAGAACTATCAAGATTTACTAAAGCATGTTCTCCTGCATCACTTCTCGGGTCAGAGACAGCAGCAGAGAACAGAGGATGGGACTCGGATGAACCCAAACTGACTGCTCTGTTGAGCCTAAAGTTGATATCATCTGGGACAAAGTTCAAATGAGAACATGACCTAACTGAAGTGTTTGATGATGCATCAGCTACAGCATTTGTTTCAGAATTGCGGCTGGGAACCAAATCAATCTGCTCTATACCCCCATTATCTCCTCCACATTGTTCACCATCAGAAGAATGTGAGCAGGGAAACTTACCATGACAAGCAAGTTCAACTTTGTCACAACCATCATCATTTCCACCGCTTGATTTGCTCGCTACTGCAGTACAAACAGTGTGCTTAGGCCTCCCATTCTCTTCTATCTTCTGCACCCAAAAGTGATAACTTATAGACATGTACAAAGACTCTAGAATGGCATAACATAATTATGACAGAATAATTCAGATACCAAATTGAATAAAACAATAAAAAAGAAGATGAATAGTATGTTCTACAAGATTTGAGATCAACAAGCAAGGAAAGTCCTGCAGGATCTCACAGGGATTCGCTTTGCAAAGAACTTTTATTATGCGCCGGTTAACACACCACATGATTAACTTATTACAGAATGCATTGGGCAAAAACCATTGACTAGAAGTATATCTTCAATGGGAGGCGAAAATGGACAATGGTATCTGCACCAGAAAAGCAAGGACCAAATCATAAATGTGCTACCTAACAATCATGGCATAAATAATGGAAATATGGTGCCAAAAATCTCTCTTCCACTGCTTCTCTTTCCAAAAAATAAAGAAAAAGGACAAGGGTGAGGAAATCTAGGAAAAAAACATTACAATAGGTTAATCTGGCAAAAATTAGAATTATAATTCTCCGTGTCCAAAGCTTTCTGAAAATTTTCCAGCTTTGAGAGACAAATGGCAGCACCGAGTATAATGAATATGCAATGTATCTCCTTCAGAATCTTGTTAAGGGGAAAAAGCCAGAGAGGTATCAACTTCCTGACTACCATAGTTAATTGACGCATTTTGAACAGAAAATATAAGTTGGTAATGCTACAAACTTCCGAAAAATGTACATATTTTTAGAGGAAAAACAATCAAAATATGCCAAGTAAAAGACGCACATTCATGAAGTTAAAAGATCTCCATCATGTCATAATGCCGTAGAAGAATAGAAGAATTTGATTTGTTCAAACACGTAACGATTGCAGGCAGGTCAATATAGAGAGCACGTTTGCCTAGATCATTCCCACCGGAAGCAGAATAGAAGAGCACGTTTTCATAGTGTACAAGAGAAGCAGTGACAGATTCTTGTCAGCCCTGATACACTAATAGAATCAGCAAGTACTTCTCTTGTAATTTCAAGCAAAAGAAAGGAAAATGTAAGTAATTCAAGAGCATTTTTGTTGCAGTGTCTCTTGGAATTGGTTTTCGTAAAGCACAGATCGCCTCAAACTAAGAAAGATAATAAATTAAATAGATAAAAGCGCCCTGATCCGCCAACAAGTAATGCAGATCCGGCGTTTCGCAACACAGATCAAGAGCCATTATCTAAACAGATCTAAGGCAGAGAAAGGAAGAAGCGATCGCCCACCTGAATAGAGGAGAGACCGAAGCAGGAGGAGGAGTTGAAGACCCTAACTCCTGTCGATCTCAGCTTCCGGACGCCACCCGACGAAGACGACGCCGCCGCGTTCTTGCTACTGCCAGATCCCATCAGTTACCTCCTCCTCCCTCAATCCGATGTTACTGCCGCCACTCAGATCCGCCCAATGCGAACCAAATCCCCATCATTCCGACAACCAAACCCCAAAAGAAGAAGAAGAACAGTGAAGAACCGGAGGGGAAGAGGAAGCGAAGGAGAGAAACAGCTCGATCCAGAAGCGAAGCCGAACCCTCCTCTCGCTATTACGATATCTCGCTTTATAATGACAACGACGAGAATATATTTGTTCCGATGTTAAAAGGGTATTGGGGGTGGGCGGATGGATGAGGACCGTCAGATCAGTGAGTGACTGTGAGAGATGCAGCGCGTGGTGTACCAGTGCAAAGTGTTCTTTTTGTTTCGTCGACAGATTTAGAATTAATGACTGTTGTTTGGTTGCTGGGAGCTGTTACGGCCCTTCCGTTTAAAAACATTTAAATGCAGGAATGGATCTCGAAACGCGGAGCGTACAGCACTTTGCGGTGGCGCCAAGTTGGCCACCACGACGCTCTCATTTTGTCACTGTTACACTTACTATTTGTTATTATTATACGCAACCAGAGGCAGAGACTTACAGGGTGGTGGGGATCTGCTGGTGCTTTATGGAACAGCAACAGGGGAACGTGCCAACAGATGACTGCCACGTCGACTAGTTCCCTTGTAGCCGGGGAAGCATTGGCATTTCGGCCATGTCATCGTCCGATGTGCATTCAAACAATTCCTTGGAATGCTTACCAGAATGGCTGGCTCGACACGGGCGCAAAAGCGACCCGGAATGCTCGCAATTTTTTGTTTTTGGTGAACACAGTATTCGCAAAATCTTGTGATGTGCTCTTTATTGCGACAAATTCTCGACTAAAAGAAACTTACTCGCTGAGGTATTAGGGAACTTTGGAGAATGGAGAGTTTCACACGTGTCTCACGCCACATTTAAAAGTTTCAATAGCGATTCTCTTTGAATAAGATAATAATTCTGATTTAATTTAATTTTAAAAATTAATATAATATATACAAAATATTTTTAAAAAATAATTAAATTTATTTTATTAATAAATTAACTAAATTGCTCCGACAACAATTCATGCGCAGATTGTCACATAAACCAATTAGTAAATAAACAGGTAACCAAGAAAGAGCATAAACCTAAAGGCTTAAGCTTATTCGTACAATAGGATTGCTTGAGAAGTAAATTTGAGCTGTGAAAGGGGACCACCTTATTTTCTCCAAAATGGTGGTGCTTATTACAAGCCCTTCTTTTTGGAATGCCAGTTTTCGATACTACTAAACCAATTCCACTGGAAACATAAACCCATGAAGCGCATGAATCCGGCACCAAGCACCTCAGCTAATGCAGTCAAGAATGAGCTCTGTGGGGACAAACCAGCTGTTGCTATAGATAGCATAGTCCCCTCGAAGTTGCAGGGAACAATAAACCTTGAAGATTTGATGCCATCTAAAGCTTTTTTAGCGACATCATCGGCCTTCATACCACCAGAAGACCCTGCTATGATATTGGTGAGATCTGGCCGCCTCCTGTGCTCTGTATTCAGCAAGAGAAGTCATGTAATCATAATAGCTTGTTTTAGGAAAACGTTTGAGATCAAATGCTATGATATTGTCGCAATGCTAACAATGGTTAAATGGGTCAGAGAACATCGAGTCCATTGTCATATGTTAAGACACAACACATGATTTATATAAAGAGAATAATAGCTCAAACTAGTAATTGCAGATGAACTAGCAACAAAGGTAGAAAGAACCATCCCAAACTTTTACTGCTTTTATTTGAATAAATACCACAAGGTTCAGCATAACAATGATAATGATGCTTGTTCTAGTACTTATTCTGCGGATAAAGCCCATTGACATTTCTCTACCAATCAAACTGGTATAAAGCAGAAACTAAGATACCTTAAGGTGAGCATGCTTTCTTCATTTATATGATATGATGCACAGCAGTTGAAAGGAAGGAGATGAACACTTTTTCAGGTAAGGCTTTTCTGGTCAAACACCCTTTTTGTCAAATTTGTCAAACGGGTTGACTTCACAAATTCATATTGATGAACACTGTGGTCCACAATTGGTAATTCGAACTCTGCTGACATTTCAAATGAACAGTGCAAGAAGATCACAAGGGACTCGTTGCATACCTTCGGCAAAACCTGGAGTCTCTGTATCTGGAGGAAATATCATGGACACATGAATGTCGTCAGCAATGACCTCATGCTGCAGAGCCTCCGCCAAGCCGCGAAGTGCGAATTTGCTAGCGGAGTACGCTGTGTAACCGTAGACACCCACCTACAGCACGGAACGGTAACCAAAAGATCACAAATCTTCGAGTTCCAAGAATGTTAGGGAAGAACGATGATGCTGATTAAAAGATTAGACCATCGGGGGGACCAAATACTTGCAGATCGGTAGATAACAAGTTGGGCGGCCATTAAGAAAAGCATGCTCGAAAAAGTAGTTCAATCATTATAAGGGGTCAAACGTCGAACAATTTAGCGGCGGTACCTGGCCGGCCTGAGAGGACATGATAGCGATGGAAGCAGGGAGTCCCGTGACCTTGGTTCTCTGCTTCATGATAGGCAGCGCAGCCTTGATGAGGTTGAAGGTACCCATAAGATTGACCTCCACCATGAACCGCACTTCCTCCAAATCCTGTTTCTCGAGCTCTTGCGGCGTGAATACGCCGTGGTTGCACACCAGTACGTCGACGGGCCCGGCCGCCTCCACCGCCTTCGCGACGGCGTCGGCGTCCCGAACGTCGGCACTGAATATGGCAACGTCGACGCCGGTTGCGAGGCGGATGGCGTCGCGGGCCTCCTGGAGTTGGGCGGCTCTACGAGCAAGGATGGAGACGTGGGCGCCCTCCGCGGCAGCGAGGCGGGCGAGGGCGAGGCCGATGCCGCTGGAACCCCCGGTGATGAAGACATGGCGGCCCTTGATGGGAACGCGCACGGGGCGTGGGCGTACTAGGAAGGCGAGGACGGCGGCGAAGACGACGGGAGCCATCAAGACGGGGAGGAGGAGCAGAGGAGAGGCCATCGAGTGTTGGGAGAACAGAATTGGGACGGCACCAAGAGACGGAGCTTGTTTCTGAGCTCTGTGCACTCCGATCCAACGGTATTCTTGAGACGGAGCAATATGTATATATACAAGTAGGACGAGCGAATGGGAGTGGCTGAGCCGATGGATGAGTCCTGACATCCAAAGATCAACGGTTCTAATACAATCGGGTGGGTCGAGTCGAGCCCACCATAGAAGACCGGTAATCTTCTATTCATAACGTATCCAACACTCACTCTCTGACCATCACAATTAAATGGTAATGCAGTTTGACTAGATCTGACAGGCTCAGGAACTTTGACCACATCAAATTGGAACGAAGAAGAGATGATTGGTGGGGTGGGAGGGAAGGATTCGGTCCTGAACCCGACTCAAAGGTATGACTTCCAATATGAAAGCCGAACCAAAAAAGTCAAGCCAGTCACATTCTTACTCCCTTTCAAGTCAAAGAGGAACAGAAGTTTATTGCAATAAGATTGTTAATTTATTTGATATGTTATTCCTAAATTCGATAAATAACAGAATTTAGTTCAGA
This sequence comes from Musa acuminata AAA Group, assembly GCF_036884655.1. Lineage (NCBI taxonomy): Eukaryota > Viridiplantae > Streptophyta > Magnoliopsida > Zingiberales > Musaceae > Musa > Musa acuminata. The sequence goes on along the minus strand of NC_088337.1, from coordinate 5,283,447 downwards.
CTATTGAGTCCATGCAACATAAGCAGAATTGATGACAAATAATCGATAAATATAAGAAATATTATCCTGTTAGAGAATACGTCGGAAAGTTGGCACCTTCATGAGTTGCCGAAGCAGAGAATCGAGCGGGCATGCATTAGCAACATTTGCTCGACGATAGCAGCCGCCGCCGCCTGGTCATGCACAAAGAAACAATCAAAGCATTGATCATGATCAACAATCGAAATGAGAGCTCTGCCAGTAAATTAACCTCCGACCAAAACACAACATCAACAATTTTAATGAGAGGGAGAGAGCACTGCGTGCTGTCGAGTTCCAATGACATTGACACAGAGAGAAAAGGTGCAGGGGAGAGGTGAGGAATCCATGTTGGAGAAGAGGAGCACGTGCAGAGATGGAACCAAGCTTTGCACGTGACCTGCTTCTCCAACAAGGGTCTCCTCACCTAAAGAACAGGATCCATCGAGATCCCATGTTTGCTCCGAAAAGCATCAGCAAACGAGGGTGAGGAAGATGAGGCAGCTCTTCTTCCACCTATATAGCAGCAGCAGTTCACCAATGAGTATGGAGTCTTAGAGTGGGTTTGGCAAAGGGTGAAGCGTATGGAGCAATGGAGCGACGAGGGGCCCCCTGCTTCCTACTTCCACACATTGCAAGCCTCTCTGTGCGTTGGGCCAGCGAAGCCAGAGCAGGGAATCGTCCTTCTAGGACAGTTCTGACTGACGTTGTTGGCTCATCTGCTGCCAAATTGTCCACGTAGAAGGAACAGACAAATAGCCACGTAAAGCAACCGAATGAAATGGAACAACGACAGTTTTGATGAGATGTCGCAAGCATCAATAACAATAGATTGAGTGCAGGAGTTGATCATAATTTTTCTTTCCGTCTTTCTCGAGCTTTTGTTACGTGTACACCACGTCAGTGGATCCTGCTCTTGCACGAGAAGTTAGCTGTCCGTGTAAAGTCAAAACATCACCCGGAGTTAGTGAACAATCACCGCTTATACTGACTCCGTATCAACCCAAATCAATGTGTCGTTGAGTCGTAAATGATTGATCATGACGTGTTGGATTAGGATTACATCATTGTGTCGTGTTGAACATAGACAACAATAGAATCCAATGATCATCAGAACCGAAGTCGACAAAAGAGTTGGGATCTGTTCTTAGAGCACATCATGACAGATGTTGCAAGATGGATGTTCTCTGAGGACAGCTTTGATGTCGCTCTTAAGAACGCAAATATTATAGATCAATTGTCGGATAAACACAGAAAAACTCTCGTGCTTGATATGAGACAAGACAGCGCTTCCCAGAATTGCTGCAGCGATGACGGGTGCCTCAGCTCTTTCCTCTTAAGCTTCAAAGCTTTGAATACTCGAGGAACGACTAAAGAAGAGAAGAAAGACCTTGTTTGGATTAAATATTATGTTGTTGGGTCATCTATGTTTACTGATCTCCAACGTAACATAATTTGTACTTCAAGGTCATCTTCCTCGGCCTGTCTCGAAGCTGGCAGCTGCATTTTTCTTCCCTCAAGTAACCCGGTAATATCATCATGAAGGATTGCTTTCACCTCTCCACTTCCACTGGCACAAGCAGCAGAACGTCTTCACCCAGCCTCTTCTGCTGCCCGGGGGGGGATTTCGTGGTGCGAAAGCATCAGAGATCTGCGGATGATCTCACGCAAAGAACGTTTCTGGTGCGTAAAGCTTGGGTTGCCCAGTGCGATCACAGGTGAATGCAAACAGTTTTGGTCGATGGCTGAGAGATAAACAAAACATGGGTGATACAGTCGGAGTGACACTTTTCTAATACAGGAGCACAAACACATCATGTGGTGTGTTGATGTGTACTACAAAGACTAGATTACTGTGCTGATCAATGTTTAGTTTACATGTAAACTCATTACAAAATCCAGTAAATATCAAAATTTTCTTCTCTCTCTTAATAATAATAATAATAATAAAGAAGTTGAGCCTCCCAGCAGCCGATGTCATTGTATTGCCTGGTTGGTGAAGTCAATAGATAGGTCCAATGTATCTAACAAGCAAAGTACTGTAGTTGTTACCATTAATTACATGTGATGTACTTGGATTACTACTACTACGGAGGGCACACTGACATGTGTTGTGCGAAAGCTGTACTGTGGTTCCTTTCGGAACGATGAGGGTACGCGACAGTGTGCTGTGGGAGCTGTGCTCCAGATTTGTATACATAGACATACGCGTGAAAAGGAAAAAGCCAAGATATGATTTGTACATACATGTGCTTGAGTTAACTACGTTTCTATCAGGAGCATTGAGTCTCAAATAATACATATCATCACCAAATAGCAGGAGGAGATGTTGAAGCTAATTCTTCGTCTTCCCTCAAGATCTCTGGTAGTTCAACTCCTCCTGCAATTGCTTGGACATTCCAGCGTACTGAGAGAGGACACATGCATGCATGCATAAACACAAACAGAAGTAAGCAGTTTGTTCGATGGATCGATAGCTCACTGCTGCTGGTCATTCATACTTCTTTGTTTGGCCTGCCTGCCTTCCCTCGACCCAACGGCGTTTGGCCAACAATTTCGAGGACCACTGGACGTAATGGCATTGAGTCGAAAAAGACAGGCTGACTTTCCAGTGGGAGGTGGGACAGGAACCTTTACGATCGACTTCTGCCACTCGACACTTTCTTTTGGAGTCTTCTCTAAAGGTAGTTCAGTTACCCGAGGGCGAGGGAGGAAGAGCATCAGGTAGGATTCGAACCTAGATCCGAGATCTGATTGACAGTCCTAGAGTTGATGACGAGAGGAGGTCAGTAGTACACATCGGGGAAGAGCAGCTGAGTAAATAGAGATTACCATAGTGTTGATGGAACGGTAACTATTAGGTAGGAGTTCATTCATCCTTTCACAAGGGCATTCGCTAAGCAGCTAAGCGGAAGTCAAATACCCGGCGAAGTCCTATCCCCTCCGGTAAGTAATCAATTCATTTCGAACATCTCATCGCTAATAACTAAGTGCGGCAAAGGCATCCCCACTTATACAAGCCTAAATCATTGAGTGCTGCTATAACAACGTTAACAACAAGTCGCAGCTCACTGTTTTGGCGTGTTTGTAGAAAGGTGGGTAGCCATCCACATTAGTAGCTGACCTCAATCACGTATGCATCACTGTGATAAATAAGTTAACCTAACGTCGATTGTCTGGAAGTGAGAGAAGCAGGCAAATGTCGAATTTGGAGAGAGAAAGAGCATCATAGATAGGTGTTGACAATGGTTAGCAGTGATATGAATCACAGTATCACTGTAAAATACTGAAGAAATAGGTCGCAGCTGCCAATAAAAAGAGGCTTCTCCGACAAAACGTACATGACGGGAAAGAAGGTTGGAGTCTGGCGGCGTTGAGATGCCTTCTTCAATCACAACCATCTCCTTGTTTGCTGCAGATGGTCACTCAAAGCCGCAAGATTACCTGGACGAACAGACAACGAGATCAAGAACCACTGGAACACTCACTTGAGCAAAAGGCCATTAACCGTCGATGACCTCAATCTCAAGCTCATTCAAAACACCGAGACCGCTCGTATTCTCGCTTGCCCTCCGTAGGTTCCTATTGCATCAACCATGACTTCACGATGGTGGATGTTGGGCTGACAACCCATAGTGGGTTCAACTCAGGGGGGCTTTAACAGTCCACCTCTTTTAATATCTAACCCTAAATTATATTAGAGGGGGTGTGGTCGCTACGAAAAAGAGGCAGAAAAAAAGCAGCACCGAGGGCAAAAATTGTAGCCATGTGATTCAAAAAAAAAGGAGGAGAACAAGACAGAAAAATAAGAAAAAGAAATGGAAGAAGATAAGGACAACGCAGAGAGACTATTCTCAATCATCTAGCAGTATTTTCATCTCAGATTAGATCATATCTATAGTAGATTCTTACTTTGATTATTTGGGAAGAATTTAGATATTGTGTATAGTGACGTGATCCTTGTATCCCAATTATTCTCTTGCAATTGTTGCTAGGGTTTTGGGCAAGAGATTGAAATTTGTATATTCATTATTCTCATAATGGATTATCTCTAGTTTGTCCCGTGATTTTTATCCTTCACATTGGAGGAGTTTTCCACGTATATCTTAGTATTCTATTTGATTATGATTCCATTTAATTCTGTTGCGTGTTATGGCCTGCTAGTATTTGTTCATATACAAAAGTTTATTTATCTTTATATCCCATCAACTAATATCAGAGCAGGGTTGTGGTGATTTAATTTTTATATTTGAATATGGAGGCCAGTAATATTTTTCGCATGATTAGTTTGAATGAAAACAATTGGATGATATAAAAACCAAGAATGGAAAATCTCTTATATTATAAAGATTTATATGGACCTTTGTAAGGAGATAGTGTAAAACTCACAACTATGACAGATGATGAGTAGAAGAGGTTAGATTGAAAAACAGTTGGGTTTATCCGACAGTGGCTTGATAATAGTATCTTTCACAATGTTTCTACTGAAAGTTTTGCATATTCTCTTTGGAAAAAGTTGGAAAGTCTCTACGAAAGAAAAACAACTGGTAACAAAGCTTTTTTGATTAGAAAACTTGTGAACCTAAAATATCGAGAGGGTGCTTCTATTGCTGAGCATTTAAATGAAATACAGAATATCACTAATCAGTTATCCTCTATGAAAATGTCTCTTGATGATGAGTTACAAGCATTGTTATTTCTCAGTTCATTGCTAGAAAGTTGGAAGACACTGGTAGTTTCTCTTAGTAATTCTGCACCAGATTGTGATGTCACTATAAGTTAAGTAACAAGCAGTTTGTTGAATAAGGAGTTGAAAAAAAAGAATTCAATAACATCTCAGAATGATTCACAAGCACTTATCTTAGAGAATATAGGAAGGTCAAAGTCAAGAAACATTTCACGTATGGATAGAAGCAAGTCAAAATTAAGAAAAGATATTATTTGATATAACTATGATGAGAAATGACATTGCAAGAATCGATATAAGAACAAGAAAAAGGGAAAAGAAGTGGAGTCTACAGAGTCAAAGGATAATACTACAACTATAATGAAGGGTGATGATTATTTGATTATCTCATTCTGATGATATTTTTTCTTGTGTGTGTCAAAATCTTGAGTGGGTGATTGACACATGTGCTTCTTATCATGCTACACCACGGAGAGAGTTTTTTACTGTATACAGGTCTGGAAATTTTGGTGTTGTTAAGATGAACAACTACGGCACAACAGACATCATTGGCATGGGTGATATCTATTTAAAGATCAACCTTAGCTATAAGTTGGTGCTTAAGGATGTGAGACATGTGATTGACTTGAGACTGAATTTAATTTCAATTGGAAGGCTAGATGATGAAGACTATGATAGCAGATTTTATAGAGGGCAATGGAAGCTCAGTAAGAGTTCTCCTATTGTGGCTAGTGGAAAGAAATATTACACCTTATACAGATTGCAGGCCAAAGCTTGTGGTGAACAGTTAAATGTTACAAAGAAAGACTTCAGCATGGAGTTGTGGCATAGGCAATTGGGATACATAAGCGAGAAGGGACTACAAGCTCTTTCTAAGATAGAGGTATTGTTAGACCTCATATGTACGCATCTAAACCCTTGTATTGATTGTTTGACTGGTAAACAACATAGAGTTTCATTTGCTAGTCCTACTATGTCTAGACAAATGCATATCTTAGACCGTGTTTATACAGATGTATATGATCCTTTGAGAACAAAAACTCTTGGTGGATCTGTTGATGTTCCTGGTATAAGTGGTGCACTTTATTTTGTCACTTTTATAGATGATTTTTCTAGGAAAGTTTGGGCCTATGCTTTGAATACCAAAGATCAGATTATTAATATCTTTAAAGAGTTTCATGTCAGGATTGAAAGGGAGATAGAAAGGCAATTGAAATACATAAGATCAAATAATGGTGGTGAGTATATAGGATTATTTAATGATTATTAAAAGTCATCTAATATGAGATGACAGTTCCTGGTACACCTCAGCATAATGTTATTGTAGAGAGAATGAACCGCACCATTATGAAAAATATCATATGTATGCTTTCACAGGCCAAGCTACCCAAAAAGTTTTGGGATGAGACTTTGAGGACTGTAATTGATGTGATCAACTTGTCATCATGTACAACCCTAGATGGTGATGTTACAGAGCATATATAGTCAAAGAAAGATGTTTCCTACCAGCATTTGAGAGTGTTTGGTTGTCGTGTATTTGCACGTGTTTCAAACAATGAGAGGTCAAAGTTGGATGGTAAGACAAAAGAATATATTTTTCTTGGCTACTCACATGATCATTTTGGTTACAGGCTTTAGGATCCAAAAAAGCAAAAGGTGTTTAGAAGCAGAGATATAGATGTAGTCTTCTTTGAGAATCAAACCTTTGAGGATTTGAAGAAGAAGGCATCAACCAAGATTTCTGTAGAAGAATTAGCAGATTGTGACCCAGTTACTCCTCTAGTATATCAGGATGATGGGGGAGATGTGCAGGAAGATGGTGTAGAGCCTGATGTTGATATACCTACAGGACATGTTGAGCAAGAAGAAGTTGGAGAGCAACTTCCTACAGAACCTTAGTTGAGAAGATTTTCTAGACAACGTCTACCTTCTAGAAGATACTCTACAGATGAGTTTGTGATGCTTACTGATGTAGGTGAACCAAAGAGTTACAAAGAAGTAGTTGAAAGTGAGTAGAAAAAGAAGTAGTTAATTGTTATGCAGGAAGAGATTGATGCTCTTTAGAAAAACCACACTTATGATCTGATGCTACTACCAAATGGAATGAAGGGCTTGAAGAATAAGTGTGTTTTCAGGTTGAAGACTCAAGAATATTATTCTCAACCAAAGTACAAAGCTAGATTGGTTGTGAAAGACTTTGGTCAAAAGAAATGCATTGACTTTGAAAAGATTTTTTCTCTTGTTGTTAAAATATCTTTTATTCGTGTTGCTCTTGGTATTGCTGCTAGTTAGGACATTGAGTTTGAGCAGTTAGATGTGAAGACAGCTTTCCTTCATAGTGATTTGGAAGAGAGAATTTATATGGAGCAACCAGAAGGCTTCAAAGTCAAAGGTAAAGAGAACTTTATCTACAATTCGAAGAAGAGCTTGTATGGGCTAAAGCAAGCTCCAAGACAGTTGTACATAAAGTTTGATTCATTTATGACAGAAAATGGATACAAAAGTACGGCTTCAGATCAATGTGTGTACATCAAATGGTTTGATGAGAATTTTATTATTCTCTTACTTTATGTTGATGACATGCTTATTCTTGGGAAAGATATATCTAAAATTGACAAGTTGAAGAAGGAATCGAGTGAGTCTTTTGCAATGAAGGAGATGAGGCCATCAAAACAAATACTAGGCATGCAGATTTCCCGTGACAGAAAAACTAAGAAGATTTGATTGTCACAGAAGAAATACATCGAGAAGGTATTGAAAATGTTTAGTATGAGCAATGCAAAGCTAGTTGGTTCTCCTCTTGCAAGTCACTTCAAGTTATGCTCAGAACAGAGTCCATCAAGTGATGAAGAGAAGGAGAAAATATAAAAAAGTTCCTTATACTTCGAAGTTTAATGTATGCAATGGTATATACGAGGCCGGACATCGCATATACAGTGGGTGTTACTAGTAGATTTCTTGCAAATCCAAACAAAGAGCACTGGACAGCAGTGAAGTGGATTTTTAGATATCTTAGAGAGAGCTCTAAGATTTGTTTAAGCTTTGGAGGTAGACCACATGTGTTGACAAGTTACATAGATATAGATATGATAAGAGATATAGATATTGGGAAGTCCACATCAGGTTATATACTTACTTTTGCAAGGGGAGCTGTGTTGTGGCAATCTATATTACAAATGTGTATTGCTCTCTCTACCACAGATGTATAATATATTGCTGCTATAGAGGTATGTAAAGAAATATTATGGATGAAAGAATTCTTATAAGAATTGGAGCTGAAACAAGAAAATTACGTGGTGCATTGTGATAGCTAGAGTGTCATCCATTTGTGTAAGAACCCAATTTTTCATTCCAAGTCAAAGCATATAGATATCAGATATCACTGGATTCTAAATGTACTTGAAGAGAAGCAATTGCAACTTCAGAAAATTTACACAGATGACAATAGAGCAGACATATTGACAAAGATCGTACCAAAAGAAAGACAGGAGATATGCTGACTGCTATTCGATACGACTTCACATTGAGGAATCATGGGACAACCTCCCTTATGGGTTGAAGGAGGAGGTTGTTAGGCTGACAGCCCACCTCCTCTAATACCTAAACCTAAATCATATTAGAGGGGGTGTGGTGGCTATGAAAAAAGAGGTAGAAAAAGGGCAGCAGCAAGGGCGAAAATTACAGCCACATGATTCTAAAGAAAATAAGGAGAACAAGGCAGAAAAACAAGAGAAAGAAAGGGAAGAAGACAAGGACAACGCAGAGAGACTATTCTCAATCATCTAGCAGTGTTTTCATCTCAGGTTAGATCAGATTTATAGTATATTCTTACTATGATTACTTGGGGAGAATTTAAATATTGTGCACAGTGACGTAATCCTTGTATCCTAATTATTCTCTTATAATTGTTGCTAGGGTTTTGGGGAAGAGATTGAGATTTGTATATTCATTATTCTCGTAGTGAATTATCTCTAGTTTGCCTCATGGTTTTTACCCTTCACGTTGGAGGGGTTTTCCACGTATATCTTGATGTTCTATTTGATTGTGATTCCATTTAATTCTGCTGCATGTTATAGTCTGCTAATATTTGTTAATATACAAAAGTTTATTTCTCTTTATATCCCATCAACTACTATCAGAGCAGGGTTGTGGTGATTAGTTTGAATGGAAACAATTGGATGATATGAAAGATCTTTTATATTGCAAAGATTTGTATAGACCTTTGCAGGGGGATAGTGTAAAATTTATAACTATGACAAATGATGAGTGGAAGAGATTAGATCGAAAAACAATTAGGTTTATGTGATAGTGGCTTGATAATAATGTCTTTCACTATGTTTCTATTGAAAGTTCTGCATATTTTCTTTGGAAAATGTTGGAAAGTCTCTATAAAAGAAAAACTACTGATAATAAAGCTTTTTTATCAGAAAACTTATGAACCTAAAATATAAAGAGGATGCTTCTATGCTGCTGAGTATTTAAATAAAATGTAAAGTATCACTCACCGGTTATCCTTTATGAAAATGTCTTTTGATAATGAGTTACAAGCATTATTACTTCTCAATTTATTGTCAGAAAATTGAGAGACATTGATGGTTTTCCTTAGTAATTATATGTTAGATGATCTTGTCTCAAGTAATAAATAGTTTATTGAATAAGGAGTTAGAAAAAAAAATCACCAACATCTTACAACGATAACGTGGCTTCCCCGGCATCGTTGTATTGTTGTATGTTATTTTGGAATTGACACGGTGAAGTGAGGAATTGTGTTCAGGTAAATGTTTTATGGTCAGCACACAGCGTTGTCCTTCCTCCCCGGTCTCTGATGCTTCTAATTGTACGGCACCTGAAACACAGAGCCGTTGGATCGATGACCATTTGGGTTGATTCAATCAATCTTTGCCGTCCGAGTGTTTACAGATGCCTTTGGATCATCGTTTAGTTCTCATTCCATCCGGCGGTCCAGATTTGGTGGTGTCACTAGGCACGTGCGGGGGGGATGCGTAGGTCTGTGGGGTCCTCTTCTACACAGCGGGTTGGGGTTTAACTCGGAGGCTTGCTCGCGCTTTTTGCCTCGGAGCTTTGAGAACTTTTGACTCTCGTACAAGAAGTGGTCGAACGAACAAGAAGCAGGAAGCCGCGATCAATTCTTCCCCAAAGCCAAAGCAGCCTATGCGATTCTGAGAGGAGGCAAGGGAGGAGAGCTTCGATTAGGGTTCTGTCTCCGTGAAAGATCTTGCGAGAGAAGGTGCCGGAAGGCGTTGTAAAGCGAGGAGATCGGAGAAGGTAAGAGAATTTGTGTTTTATCGCTTCTCCCGATCGACCTCTGTTGTGTTTCTTGTGTCATTTTGTGTTCTTTGTCGTCCCCAAACGAATCATGGAACGAGCGGAGCGGGGAAGGTAGGCGGTTCTATTGCTTTTCTTGATCGATCATTTCAAGGTTTCTTGCTTCGGTTTTCGCTCTCCGAGCCTCGAGTTGGGGTTCTATTGCATTCCGATGCTTGTTTCCTTTCTGACCTACCCTAAAGATAAGGGAGGGTTCTTTTTCTTCTTTCGGTCGATTTTCTCGGGTTTCTTGCTTCGGTTAGGCTCTCCTAGCCTTAAGATAAGGTTGTATCGCCTTCCGATGCTTGGATCGTTTCTTTCCTACCCTAATGAGAAGGTGGGTTTCCTTTGCTTCTTCCTATCGATTTTTCTTGGGTTGCTTTTTCGTTTTTCCCTCCCTTGGTTCTTTCGCTTTTCTCGATCGATCTTTGGCTTGTTTCGTTTCGTTTCTCGCTGTGTTAGATGAATCTTGGGTCTTCTTTATGTTAGAAACAGATAGATCTGATTGTTCATGTCGATGCAACGAAAATATGTTTTGCTTTTGTTTAATAGATCTCTTCTTTTTCTTTTCCTTTTCCTTTTACTTTTTGATTCTATTGTCCTTTTAAACTTTGTTTTGTTTCATTAGCTCTTCATTTGGGAATCTCTTCAAAAAATTGGCTGCAGAGGCAATTCCTCCTCCGCTTGCAGCAACGACATGGTAGTAGAAATCTGCCACAGGTGCTCGACACCACCAGGTAGGACCTCGCACAAGTGAAGAACAGAAGGAAGAGTCTCCCATGGAAGTTCAAATTTTCCAGAGTCGACGGTAAGCAGATCTTCTTTGGTATGGCTATCACCGCTTCTTTGTTATTTTGTTTTAATCAAGATTTAGGTTCAAGTGTTGCTTTATTTATTTCCCGCTTTAAATTCGTTTATAGAACCACACCTGCTCGTTACTTTCTTGGTTGTCCGCGGGCGATGAGTGCTATAGTGGTTTTCCATGAGTGTTCACGGAAGAATTTTGAGGGGAAGCCTAGACCTAAGTATGTTTTGGACCCTTCCTTCAATGCCCGATCCCCAATAGGACCGCGGATAAGGGGATGACCGCCATCAGCAAGACCCCTGTCGAGAAATTGCTTCAACCAGACCTATCACCACCTACTATTCTTTCCTCTTCCACTTCCTCCCAGTCTGCCTTGCACGAGGAGCAAACGATATATATATATATATATATATATATATATATATATATATATATATATATATATGTGTGTGTATGTGTATATGTATATATATCTATATCTATATCTATGTGTATGTGTATATGTATATGTACACATACACATGTATATATACATATATATAACGTGATCGGAAACATATTAAGGAACACAAGAATTCATATAACGTGATGACAAGTAAAGGTTGATGGTCATCATAAGGGTTAAACTGGAAGCAAAAAGAGGGGGTGTGGCCTTGGCAGTGGGACAGTAACGGACGTTAGTCTGTAGGTTCGCCCGCTGCCAGGAGCCGGGAGGGAAGAGACGAGGCAGAAACTAGATAAAGTGCGATTAGACCTTCTTTTGGAGGGGCAGGAAGATGCGGGCTTCCAAAGGCCATGAAAGAGGAGCGGTCTGATAGAAAGAGATCTGTTGGGCGTGAGTGGAGTGCATCTACCAAAGAGGGAATAGTGTAAAGATCGCCGTTGCCCGGTGAGCGATTTAGGCTCTTATGAACCTTATATTAACCCTAATTAATTGCTGGAAGGGCAGGCTGCATTTCAATTCTGCTGTTGCCCGGCCTATCTATTAGTGCAAGGCGCACACCTAAAAAAGTTATTTCCTGCAAGTTTTGTCACATTTTCTACAGCAACTGATGATGGTGAACTTTATAGTGTGTGCACTTCTGATATTAAACCGCCTTTATCTTTTCTCTTCTTTCGAATTTATTAGATTAGGGGTATGGGAGTTTATTAGATAAGGAGTGTGGTTCATAGACGGTACTTAATTGACAGTCGTCTATGTTGTTAACCCTTGCGTGGTCCTGGGACCGGACATGAGCTATTCACAGTATTGTCACACCATGTTTACCGATTTGGTTTGTCCCCCTTGATCTGATGTGACCTCACCGCCGATGCAATGCTGTACTGCTAACAGTCAATTATTCACAGTATTGTCACACCATGTTTACCGAGGTCTTATGTTGGATCCAGCAGAGACAGACAGTCTGACCCTCAAAACGCGCTCGGTTCAGGCACGCGGTAGGTGGTGTATGGAGAACTACAATAGAGGTAATGCTCCCTACCGCTTTCATATAAAGTACAATCCAAATAATTAACTAGAACAATAACAACAGATAAGCAATCGCACACAAGCCCTAATGCTTTTCCAATCCGGGTATCCGTGTGCACGGATCCCGCTATAGCGCCAAGCTAGCATCTCGATCGTTTCCAGTCAATCCAAATTGGTGCTTTACAAAACGCAGCAAACGCCAGTCCTAAAAGCCTCAAACATCCACCAACAATGTTAAAAGTGCAACCAACAACAATGCTAAACCGCATGCATGCTACCGTTATAACGCCAACATTTTCTGCGTAAATATTTTCGGGTAGCTTCCACTGAACATCAAAATGCAGGAGAGCTCGTATAAACACGGCAAACGTTTTTCACCAGAAGCATATGGTGCGTTTAGTTGAAGGTGGAGGCTTCCACTGAGCATCAACTGCAAAGGATTTTGACTCAGCCAACTACTTTCCTGGAATACCTCCTGGCAGGAATCTCAGATTGGCTGTGCCAACCACCAGCTTTCATTGAAGGTGGAGGCTTGTCCGTTTTGTGTGTACGAGAATTCAGTGACATACGTCCCAATTTGTCAGTCATTTGTACATGAGCTTTACTCGGCACATCAGTAACCTTGCCAGGATTCCGTCCCAAATGTCCTGCTCGAAAATTCACAAAAAACACCCTTATGTAAATAAAACAACACTGAGAGAAGCTGCAACTACAGAAACTGCAACTACAGTACAAAAAACAACTTGCCTGGGTTAAGCCTTGCTGGTGGTTTATATCGAGATTCTTTCAGATTGTTCTTCGGGGATTTTCCATTTTTCTCAAACTCCTAACCATAGTAAAAAAGATGATGAGAATACGTATAGATAAAAATAAGATACAAAAGAACTGCAAGCCACCTGATTATCCATCTCCAATTTCCTTTGAACACCTGCAAGAACAAATTCGATCATATGACTCCAATAGATGGTTATTTCATGTCATGCAAAAGCAAATCAAACCAAGACAAAAGTTGAAGTTCCCATAAAAATAGTTACTTCTGCTTTCACAATACAAATAAAACCTGACCATGCCTTGTCATTCATGTCTTGTACTAATGAAAAACTTACCAGCTCTGAGAGAAGCATTTGCTTTTGCTGTTACAGAACTATTTGCTGATTTAGTGACAGACAGAGCTCCAGTTGAATATCTTCTAGTACTGCTCTGCTCCGGTGCTCCTTTGATCCCAACTTCAATAACATGAAAATCATGCTTATTTCAGAAATCAACCTCAGAATGATTAGCATAATGACAAGAACAAAAATTCTAAAGTTGAAAACTGACCAGGTGTATGTGACGCCACTCTTGGACGAAGGAATGGAGGCACATAAAAGCATGACTACAAATATCCAAGGAATGAAACAGGTATTAGCATATTTTCTAGTAAAAAGGCCATGCCAATTTACATAACATCTTCACTATAAATAAGGCAGGATGGTGAACAAAGAGACAGAGGAACAATGCCCACTTGGAAGAAAGGATGTTGAAGAACCTCGGATGCTTTTGGTCTCCTGCAGGGGTCCCAGGAACATAGTGCCTAGAGATAGTGTATCATCGTTGGACAAAAGATATTAGACTAATCAAGAACAGCAATAATTCCTGTATCACTTCAAAAGCAAACAAACAAGAAAAATCATATGCTTACTGTAATTAGATTAATTGCATCCTCACTGGCAGAGGGAATTAAAAGTGATAGATGGACAGGAGGACACTGCACACCAAGGAAATACATTGTAGGATTAGTTTGTGCAGTATAACTTAAGATAAATGGAGAAATAAATCATGAGATTGTATAGCCTCAGTGCACTTAGGATCAGTAATGTGCTAACATACTGTCTTAATATAGTGGATGATTGCAGACTAATACATTGTCATAATTTCACATCAGACATGTATAATGAACAATATAATAATGTAAATAAGGCACCCAGAGCAAAGAAGCATATTCAATTTTCCATAAAAATAAAGTCTAGGTTTATACAGAAAGATTAAAAGAAAACAACAGAAATCCATGTTACAGCCAAACATGATTTATATAGAAGATATCACACAACATCATTGCATCCGTCTGCATAAAAATGGATAGCGTAACAATGACCAATACCTGATAATACGTCAAACAAGTAATTGAGTAACAATGCCCTAAACAGAGGATGCTCTTCAAAACCTTGCGCTATAACAAACTTTAGAAAGCATAATAAACTTGTCAGGTACACAAATTACCTGAGGGAACTGATGCTTCATAAAATCTGCAAGCTGTAATCCTTCTGCCCAGGAGTCCTCATTTGGACTACCAAGAACACTGCAAATTTTGTGAATCTCGTCCACTTCACTGCATGGCAAACTTGTATTTACAACAAGGAACAAACAAGAGGACACAAAACTGAGGACAAATAATTGAGTAGCTTGATTTTGCAGAGGAATAGCAAACCAGAGAAAATCAGAAAACATATCATAATCAAACTTGTTTTGTGTCATCTATATCTGGTTGTACAAATCTGTTACCATTCTGACCAAGCACCAGTACTGGAACATATAGGTCAGCATCCATTGGTATTTATTTTTGTACTTCATACTATATAAATCTTTAACTACAGGATACATATAGCATGCATGTTATAGAACTTTGGATCTTTTCAAACCTTTCCTCAAACAGCTACATATGAGAGACCTTCCCCCATCACCAGTCTCTTGCAAGTCGTTGAACCTCACCGCCAGCAACTTCCATGTAAAAGATAGTTGCTAAATTCTAGGCAGATTGCAGACATACACCAACTACTGTCAGATGTAGCACATTAATAACTTCCATGCTATCCCTCAACCAAATAGGAAGCTGCTTTCAGCTGAATTGGCTCATTATATAGCAAAAGGTGTCTAGTCCAATTACATGAGCTTCAACTTTAGGTGGTTGTGGTTATATTGTACAAAAAGCAAAATGTTTTACTTTCTCATATGTTTCCCTTGGTTTTGGACTAACATATTTGGTCAATATAGGAACTTTTTAGCCACAAATTATGTATTAGGCATCAATCATAATCAATGATATCATATTTTTCATGTTCACATACAACAGCATAAATAGTAAAACAAGAAGCAAAATTCAGAGCTTACGGGTTATGGATTACACTCGGGAGATTTAAAAGACTAACAAGAGGAAGAAAATAAATGGAAAGATATGTTGTTGGAAACTTTAAATGAGCAATACAAGTTAATTATATATGGTACCTTGAGCCAGGAAAAAGAGGACGGAGAGTAAATAGCTCAGCCATGATAGCGCCCATAGCCCACATATCTAAAGATAATAGAAAGAAATAAAATGAAGATTACTATATGTTAAAAATCTTTTATGCTTGAAGTGTGTAACAAACTTAAACTTACCAACTGCAGCGCCATAAATGGATGACTGCAGCAAAACTTCAGGTGCTCGGTACCTAGCACATCCACACATATTAGATGCTCAAGGAATAAACTAATAACATGACATAGCATGATGTAGATTGCAAATTATCAAACTAAACATACCAACGGGTAGAAACATAATCAGTGTATGGTGGCTGTGAACAAACTTCCCGTGCTAGGCCAAAATCTGCTATCTTTATAATGTCCTTTGTGACCAATAGGTTCTCTGAGAAAAAAAAATCCAAAGATGTTTTAAAAAGCTAATACGCAATTTCAAATATATCTGACAACTAATGCAACAAATAATAGCAACATATCAGAAATTTCTTTCCAAGTTAACTAGAATTTAGATAGATATTACAGATAAAATCTTGACTCATATCAATGCAGCTCTGTGCAATATAGCAAAAATCTTCGACATAGAGGAATTTCATTTCCCATCTAAATAAACAAAGGAAAGCTAACCCCCTACCATAAAACACAATGTTCTCAAAAAGATAGAAGAAGAAAAATGTGACACATGACAATGTTCTTTACACCAACATTTTGTGACAATCAGTCTACAAAAACCATTGAAGCATGACATAATGTACAGCTGATGAGACCATTGAATTGCATTAGATGCACAAACAAAAAAAATAGAATTCTCAAGGGCCCTATGGTACTGCACACAGTAATTGGATTCTGTCAAGCATCCGCAAGTGCTCTACAAACTTCAAAATGCAACCTTATGGTCTCTCCACGTCTCTTCAAAAAATTTCAGTTATCAGATGCATATAGCTTAGAAATACCTCTACAAACTCAGAAATATGTTTGCGAGATATACAGAAAAGGTTTAAATATTAGGTTTGAAAAGAAACAAAACAGAAACCAAGGAAGATAAGAAGAGTTAGCGTTGTAGGTTGAAATCAAGCTCGGTTGAGTCTTATATTATTTGTCATCTCTAGCAAATCCATCCTAAACAGGGCAGGAACTAAAAGGTTCATTACATCAATTGTATGCCGGGCCATAAAAAAGAAGAGTATATGAACATAATAATATCTGTACTACTATCTTGAGTCCCTTCCACGAACCTTTTAAGCTTCACTGTCATTTCCTATGTAAAGCAAGCACGAAATATCGAGTGAGAAAATTATTAACATAGAAGGGTGGTGATGAATAATTAATTCTCAGTCTTAAAGAAGTGATAAGAGAGACTTAAGTTTATGGAACAAGATCTCATACGGAAATAATTTTATTTCAAAATATACCCTATAGTAGCTGTAAATGCATAATATGATTCTTTGGTAATGATAACGGTCCTTTTAGTCACCTTGCTGAGTTTGATGTTAGGAACAAATCCAGCCTTCACTCATGTAAAAGATGAGAAGCTCAGAGTGTGGGTGATGTAGGGATCCTTATCCTATAAGCAGAAAGGAAGAGAATCACTGAAAGTTCACCCAGCGGGATCATCCAATGATTGACACTGTTTAATATAGATGAAGAAGACGATAAAGAGATAGCGAAGGAAGCTGGAGAATGATCAAGATGACCAGGACACCTGACACATGCCACAACCACAACGGTTCCTGTTTATGCCACAACCACGTGGAGCAAACTCTCACAGCATGTTGCAATGCATAAAAGTTCTTCTGCAGGCCTGATGTAGGAGATCGTTGGAAGGAAATGTACTAAAGCTGTGGAGCAATCTACAGCATTTTGCTCTGTGTAAAAGTTCTTCGGCAGGCCTGATTTGGGAGGTGGTTGGAAGGCAAGGTACTAAAGTCATTCGATGTTGGTCGACTGATGGGGCCCTCCGTCCACATGACTAGCAATTACTGTTGTAAGGGCCCATTGCTTATACTAGTACCATAATTGAATGAACAATTGACAACCAATCCACATTATACTATCTTTTGTTGTCTAATCCCTTCCTAGGGACTAATTCAAGTCTGAAAAAATTTGAAGGAATGGCACAATGATCTTAACCTTTAGTAACCACCAACAGAGTCTCTTAAACCTAAATGGCTACTTCGATCATTGTGCTATCTTATGTTGTCTAATCCCTTCCTAGGGACTAATTCAAGTCTGCAAATATTTAAAGGAACGGCACAATGATCTAACCTTTAGAAACCACCAACAGAGTCTCTATAAACCTAAATGGCTACTTCGATCATAGGAGATAAAAAAAAGCATCTGCAAAAATACAATAGAGCATCTGCATAACACAAAATATCAAAGCAATCCAGGAAAGCTGATTGGATCATATCACTTGAAAGATTTACTGATTTTTTAAGATCGTATACTATTTCCAACTTAATATAGATTTTACAGATTTTCACAAATTATACACTCATGGCTTAGATGTATAGACATTAAACACAAAACACAAAGCAATTACCAGGCTTGAGGTCACGGTGAAAATAGCCTCGCTGATGCATGTAAGCAAGGGCTTGAAATATCTGAAAACACCAACTACGAATTTCTGCTTCTGAGAAACCCTTGCCTCTGTCTTTCATAATTTGGTAAAGATTGAATTCCTGAAGACATTCACCAAAATTATTTTAAATCCCATGATACATAAATGTAGAATAAATAAAAAAAGAAGGGTGTCATATCATCATACCATGTACTCAAACACAAAGTACAATATATCATTTTCTCTTATGACCTCCTTAAGCTTCACAATATTAGGGTGGTTCATCCGCCGAAGAGACTGAAAAAAAATGATGTAATAAAACCCTCCACAATAATAAATCAGCAACACATAAGAGGAATATAGTTGAGATGCAGAAGACCACAGGGACATGTTACCTTCACTTCCCGAAGATTCATACATTCTTCCCATGAATAGTATTTCCTTTTCATTTTCTTAATTGCAACCTACATAATCACAAACAAATTAAAAGAAAATATACATCTCAAAGACAAAAAAGAAAATACACATCTCAGGTAGAGCCTAAGAACAGTCTAGATAACATACAACTTCTCCACTTTGCTTATTTAAAGCACGCCAAACACTCCCAAAAGTTCCATCACCAACTTCCTTAATCAATTTAAACCTGCAACAGTTGGTAGTTCTCCTTCATGTCACTGCATTACATGTAAAAAAACCATCATAAACATTTCAAAGTTCAAACCCACCTTTCCATTGTTTTCAGCGGCTGTAGCTAGGTATAATCTCCAAGTCCTCAAGAGTTTATTTATATCTCTAACAAGTAGTATGGTGAAACAATAAAATGATTATGCTTGAAGAGATGATCTTAGATATGTAACAGATCTTAAACAAGCTTCAGCAGATATAGACAATTAGTTCTGAAATAATAGATCCCACTACCAGATCTCTGAGACTGCTGCAAAAGTCTTATCCACCAGCAGTCTAAAGTAAACTCCGTGAGGCCAATTTAAACCTTAAAAATTGTTGCAGATGACATTTCGGAGTTCATGTCAGCCACATGATTGCCCAAAAGAAGCAATTTAAAGCAAGCTCAATGAAGCTTACAAAAAACTTGATTGCCCAAAAGAACCAGAGCAAAACAACTTCAGTGAAGCTTTTCTTCCTCCATAAAAGCTTTGCACAGGCACTGTGACATGTTATTGCTTAAACACATTTCTTCATTGAAGAACTCCCAGAGAAAGAAGCAGCAAATCTCAGGGCTGACTTAAGTGACGCAAGCAAGCGAAAATGTCTACTAATTAGGATGTAAGGAAACTGCATAAACCTCACTAGCTCAGCCCTGAGAAAAAACAACAAAGCCAAAATTCTGATGTTAAGATACTGCAAACAAACATATTACCTAAAATATATGAACAAGAAGATTGTACCCCACTGATTATTTCTTTGATGTTAACAACTTGAGAACTCCGACAAACTTCGAAAAGATGTTGTGCAGATAATATGCTGCCACAGAAGACCAATTATGAGCACACTAAATGTGGAAAGTACATATATAGTACTCAAAAGCACAAGTAGCTGGGTTACTTCTGAAAGTTCAGCATCGATCCAACAACTTCAAAAGCAATCTGCATCAATCTAACCACAGTGGACTTGGACCAGTATCTCCCCACTAAGTATAGTTGACAAAAGAGACAAGAAAAAAGCCTCCAAGAGCAAGAATCCGCCAACCAAGAGCTTCCTGGAATAAGAAGAGTTGGCAGAGGCAGAAAGTTGACCAAAACGGGACTTGCTCCATGTATATAGTGCAAATGTTAAGCCCACAAGATCGTGAAAATGCAGAACCTATCAAACAGGAAGGATATGACATGTTAGCACTTGAACATCCATCACCAGCAGATATTTGTTAAAATATGTAGCATCAAGCCTGTAAAGTGACCACTGGTAGCATCAAGCAGTCACGTTACAGTGTTGCTCCAGTGGACACAAGGACTGAAGATTTTGAAGCAAAGTTCTTTTTTTTTTAAAACAAAGTTCTTTGTAAGACACACACAGACAGATAAAATTAAGATGGTCACTTGACACAAAACGCCACAACAGCATCACAAACAATAAGATGAACAGTAGACTTGCCAAGCCAAAGAAGAAGTATAACAATCTACTCACAATTTTATACATAAGATAAAAATATATCCAAAACCCAGAAACAGAACAATTATACATAATTTTAGCTACAGACATGAAGAGACTTATTGTTATTCAGTAAATATGATCAAATTATTTGGATGAGATTACAAACTCTTAGTTAAATTCAGGTTCCAGGGAGGACTAGCTAAATTCAGTTTTCATAGGTCACAATCACTACAATAAATTTCTAGATTTTTGGAAACTAAAAAGCACGGATCATGAAGCTAACTACACATAATAATACAAGAAAATAACTGAAGGACCACGAGGCAATTATTACCTTCACCACCTAAGGTGGGGAACATTTTGAGGTTCGATTACAGAGCAGAGTAGCACACACAGATCAAAACATGTGAATGGCTAAATGGCATCAACCAACCATCTAGCACTATTGGTAATTAGGTTCTTACCGATACTATAACAGATCATGTGATATAATCATAATTATATAAACTCAATCTGTCTTCATATTCTGATAATAGAGGCTACAGATTTAATTTTCATTCAAGAGACCAGAGAGACCAGAGTTATTAGTCCTCGAATATAACATGCATTCATGATTTATCTACATGTCGTGGAGTTTGACAGACAGGATTTTCTTTTACCACGAATGCGCCAGTCTTATTAGTAAAACCCTAACATAATGAAGAAATTGAACGAGTAATAGATTTTCCTCCGGCTTAGTGCATGAAGAGCAGGAACCCAAAGAAATGTCACCTCAAGATTCTTATCCAACAATCATAACTCAAATCACAAAAACCTCAAACCTCGTCCAGACGACAACGGCCAATCTAATAACTAAAATGGTCAAAGTGCTTATAGGGGAAATCCCGGGGGACAAAAAGGAAAGAACCCATCTCAAAAGGCACAAATAACAAGATCCTGTCAACAAAACCGTTCAATCAGCAAAGATCTCGATGCCTACAATGACTATTGCTTCATTGATTGAAGCTAATACTCTAAATCATCGATGTGCAACAACCATGCACAAAATTACGCACAACTAATCAAGCAAATCCAGAGCGAGCCAAAATCCACAGATCTATCAGCGAAAAACGATCTCATCCCATGATCCGAAACCCCACAGCTACGAGCTCCCTCGCATCAGATCCAAACCCCAAGGATCCGCATCGGCTTATTCCCAAGAAACACCACGGATCATACCGCAAAACCCGAGTTCTTGGAATCTTGAAGGAAGGAAAGAAGGAAAGAGGGAGAATCCAACCCCAAGATCCGAAGCTCTACCATCAAGATTCCTCCACGCCCCTTCTCCACATCAGATCCAAACCCCAGGGGGTCGGCATCTCCGCAGGCCCCAGAAACACCACCGATCGAACCGCAGAATCCGATCGGAAGGGGAGGGGTTCGATGGGATCTTGAAGGAAGGGAGGAAGGAGCAAAAGGGAATAGGGAAAGAAGAAATAATTAATGAAGAAGTAAGAGGGCGTAGGGTGGGAATCGATACCTCGCCGTGTTGATGGGGCATTAACCCTTCTTCCTCACCTTGTCGCCTCCAATTCTCGTCGCCGCCGCCGCCGCCGCTTCCCGAAGGCTAATAAGGACCCGTAGCCAACCCCAATCCCTCGACATATATCGACACCCTTTTAATTAGGCGTAGATAGTTGGTTGTTCTTTACCGACCCATGCTTGCAAAGAATTTAAATAACGCATTTACCCTTGCATTAACCTATAAAGAATATGGATGTCTATGGAATATTACCTCGTTATCATATCATTATTATTTGCGATAAAAGATACAGAGACATAGGTCCTATTGTATATGGAATATTACCTCGTTATCATATCATTATTATTTGCGATAAAAGATACAGAGACATAGGTCCTATTGTACCTCGTTATCATTATTTGAGATTTCGTTGTAGATTAGACGCGATACCGGCTCATCATACTCGATGCGGATGTTCCTCCGGGAACATCTTAACCACCAAACGAAGCCGGGGGGCGATGGGAGGGAGTGTGGCCTATTGTATGACGTCATGCAGAATTTGTCATTGTTAACGGAGACATAGGTCCTATTGTACCTCAGCGTCGTTAATCATTTATTAAAGAGATGATAACGGTAACTTGTTGGAAGTAAGACAGATGA
Source organism: Musa acuminata AAA Group (assembly GCF_036884655.1). Taxonomy (NCBI): domain Eukaryota; kingdom Viridiplantae; phylum Streptophyta; class Magnoliopsida; order Zingiberales; family Musaceae; genus Musa; species Musa acuminata. The sequence goes on along the minus strand of NC_088337.1, from coordinate 5,261,041 downwards.
ATTTGTTAGATTATGTGATTAAGATATATTATAATCTTGATTAGATTCTAATTATCATTTATTAATAAAATAAAAAGATAATTTAATTATAATAGGATTGATTTTTTAGGAGATGAATTTAGTATGAGAGACTATTCTAATTATTATCTTAGATTTTCTATTTTTGTCTATAAAAATTATAAGATATTTTAGGGACGAAACATTAATAATTAAGATTATAGATTTATTTTTAATAATTTTTAGTCTCTAATCTATCACAGCGATCTTATGAAGTATAAGAAAACAAGAAAAGACAATCTAGTTCTCCTTGCATCATTATTATGGCTTTCAAATTTGGCAATGGTATACTTACATATTAGATAAAGATTTTTTAAATAATAAAAAATATATATATATCATAAATTTAATCTATTATTATTTGATTTTAGTTTCTAGTATTAAAGCTTTTCACATAATAATAATAATAATAGCATAATCATAATTTTTATGCTTACAATTAAAGTCATATCTTTGAAATCAAATATTTTAGATTTGTTTAATGGTACATTTTGCTTACGAAAATATATTATTCAGTTTTGATTTGCAATGCTTGAACAATCTGTTTTTTATCTAATCCGTCTTGTCTCTTGCTTACGGGTGATGCAATGTTTCTTGTATTTGATCGATAGACCATCTTTGATAATTTATTATCAATGATAATATTATTTAGGGTGATGGACTTTTATAGTTGTGAGTCGAATCGCGGGTAGCAACTACATGCAAGTGTTACTATACATAGTGAAAGCATTGTGGGGTGCGACAATCATAAGCAATTGCATGCACGAGTACTTGTGTACAGTAGTCTTGCAACGGTTAGTCTACCTTGGTCGTAGGCTGTTGTAGTAGTGTCACTATCACTATGGTTAGAATAGTAACGTTGCCCACAACGGTTGTTACAATTGCAATAGTGTCACTATGTGTGGCGATTGTAGCAACACAACCTATGACGGTTGCAACAATGTTGTTGCACCAGCATTTACTAGCTACAATCAGCATAACAAACAAAATAGCCATGATCACGCAAATGCATGGGCATAACCACGCACAGTGGCAACCGTTGGGATCGTTGAGTGATACATGTGCACAATTACGCATGGGCACGACAACATAGCACAACATGGCGACCAGTGAGTTCGCTAGTCAATAGTGTTAAGATAGCTACCTCTTAGAGTGGCAGTTGTAGGCGATGCCCTTGCGCCATGGCAAGCGCATACCTCGCACAATGATTGCATAAAAGGAAGATAGAAAATTAGGGTTTTAGTTTTGAAATTATGATTTTGCTCTTATAAATCCTTTAATTTCAATTTATATTCTATTGATTGTTTTACCCTTCAAAAACTATATATTTCCATTATATATCCTAAGAAAAATTATGGTTTTACTCATCAAAAATTAAAATTTCTCACTTGTGTCCTCAATTATAAAATTAACTAATATAATTTACTTTAATCAATTATTTTGATCAAATTTGATCATGATTGTATTTTAATTGCTTATTTGGATTTACATTCAATTAATCAAATTTTGATAGAATTTCGATCAATTTTTAACTTTGATTAACTTTATTTTTTTACGAACTTAATTGAGCTTATCCAATTAAATAAGGTCAATCTAATTTATGATTCCATACAAAAAATATATAAATAATTATTTTTTTAATTTTCTCATATGACATTTTGATAAATTCTTACATGTGATAATTAAATTCGAATTATTATTCTTGTATATTTGATTGGTTATTCACATGTATATTTTTAAGTTAATAAATAATATTTAGTTTTGACATAAGGCCATGATTTATATTTTATCATGATTATAATTATCATATGAGTTATTGTTTATGTTGATTAATGTTTAATAATTATCATGATTATTATTTTATTATTATTAAATTATTTTTATATAAATTAGATTAAAAGATACTTAGTGAATATTATTTATATCCTTAGGTTTTATTTGATTGATAGTTGCCAAAATGATTTAGACTAATAAATTATATTAAAGAATTAATCCTAAATGATATTAAAAAATAATATTCATAATGACACAAGTGTTAGGATCAAGAGCACTAAGAGGGGGGGGGGGTGAATTAGTGCAGCGGAAAACTTTCTGCGATTAAAACGAAACTACGTTCGAACGATAAAAACGGTTTCTGTGTGAAAGCCGATTCTAAGATTACTTTAACTTAAGATCAAGCAAGATGATGTTAAAGTCAATCTATGAAGGCAGTTTGCAGTTATGATGAAAACCAGAATATAAGCGTAAACTGAAATACGACGTTCGTACGAAGAAACTGATTTACGTCTAAATGATGATTCGTAAATCACTTGATTAGGCGAGATGCAGTTTAAGCAAGGGTATAAAGGCAGTTTGCAGTTATGGTAGAAATCAAAACGTAAACGCAATCTGAAATATGATGATCGTACGAAAAAGCAGATTTACGTCTAAATGCTGATTCGGAAAGTGCAAGGCTTGAAACCCGATCGTATATGCGCAGAAAGCAGTAAGCTTCAGAGGAGGTTTGCAATAAAGATAATATGCTCAAAGTAAATGCAAACTGAGATTTAGAGTGGTTCGGTCAATCTTGACCTACTCCACTTTTGGCTTCCTCCACCGACGAGGTCACCGACGTCAACTAGAGGCCTTCCTTCAATAGGCGAAGGCCAACTACCCTTTTACAGTTTCACTCCTTTTGTCGGGCTTAGGAGACAACCCTTACAGAATTTTCTCTCCTCTCTTTACAACTCAGAACTTGGAAGAACAGAGGGAGAAGAAATTTTGGCCTTTACAATAATTTTGAGCTCTAAGAATCACAGAAAAGGATCAAGATTTCGGTGTTAGTTCATTGCCTTTCAGTGCTGAATGGGTGGGGTATTTATAGGCCTCAACCCAATTCAAATTTGGAGCTCAAAACTGTCAATTCCCAAAATTTCGGGATCAGGCGGTTGCACCTCCTGACTAGAGCGGTTGCACTGCCTGGCAGAGCTCGAAGACTGAGCCTATGGGCGGTGCTACCTCCTGTCAGGGGTGGTTGCACCTCCTGACAGAGCTCGAAGATCGAGCTCAGGCGGTTGCACCTCCTGACTGAGGCGGTTGCACCGCTTGGCAGAGCTCGAAGACTGAGCTCAGGCGGTGCCACCTCCTGTCAGGGGAGGTTGCACCGCCCAGTCTCGCTCGGAGACTGAGCCCCAGGCGGTGCCACCGCTTGGCTGGGGCGGTTGCACCTCCCAGTCTCACTCGGAGACTGAGCTCAGGCGGTGCAACCTCCTGCCTTAATCAATGTGCTAACTACGATTTTTCCTAAGACATTTACTGCAGCTTGCTCCGGTGCGTCAATCGCTTCTTCCGACGAGCTTCCGGCGAACTTCCGTCGATCATCCGATGAACCCTCGGTGATGCTCCTACGGACTTCCGGCAAACTCCTGGACTTGCGACGATTCACTTGGTGAGTTCCGACGAGCTTCTTTGGCAAGCTTATGGACTTCTCGGATTTGTTCCCGCAGAACCTCCGACGATTGTCCGAACTTCCGTCGAACTCTCGAACTCCCAACGTGATCATTGTCTTGACTCCGGCGCAACTCTTGCTGCATGTCTTTCTTCTATCGTAGTTAATCCTACACACTTAAAACAAAACTTCGATCGAGACAATTAATCCTAAGCAATTAACCAAGTTGTCCGGCATGTCATTGGTCCCTCGACGCTTCATCTGATTCTTCGGCGCATCGTCCTCTCCTGCAGCCTATTGCCCAATCGGCCAGTTGACTCCGCAACTCCGATATCCTTGGCACAATACCTGCTCTTCTTGGCCTGATGCCCGAGTCCACGGCCCGAAGCCTTCTGTCGATACGTCGACCGATCCACTGGCCCGACGTCCAATCTTCTGACATGTTCCTCCGGCACAACATGATTTTCCTGCTTTAATTGTCTCATCCTGATCGAAGCATCCTGCATCACTCAAAACGTAGATTAAATCATAAACATATATCGAGTGGTTTCATCATCAAAATACGAGATTCAACAATCTCCCCCTTTTTGATGATGACAACTACTTGATGACGGAGTTAACCTTAACTCCCGGAGTTTAAACAAACTCCCCCTATCAATATGCCATATTGATAGAATCTTGAATTCAAACTGAATTCAAGTCATTGCAATATTCATCATGAATACTTGCAACACGTCATCATGAACTTATGCATAAACTTATGCATAACATGTCATGTCATCAATATACTTCTCTTCCTTTGTCATCAACAAAAAGGAGAAGTACCACAATCAAGTGTTTGTGATATTGGTTCAACTCATTGCATGAAAAACATAATATCAAGTTTTATCATCATGCAGTTTTGAAGCCAGAAAATTTAGCAAATGTTACATCATTCTTAGAACATTCAAGCTATTTCTTGAAGCTATTTTTAGAACATGCAAGCTAGCAATGTTACAACATTTTAGAACTTGCAAGCTAGTAAATTTTTATGATATGCAAGTTTTGCTTCTTGAGATAGGCAAGATAGCACTTTTGCAATTTTTATTTGGCAAGCTTGTGATGTTCAAGATAACAAGCTCTTTCTTCTCTTTTGAGAATTGTCATTTTTGCTTTCTTTGCAAAGTGCAAGCTAGCAAAATACCAAACTAGCAAGAGATAATGCTTTACATGAGGCAAGCAAACAATTTGGCAAGTTTTACATTTGCATCTTCTCTTTAGAGGAGTGTAATTTTTGCTTTCATCTTGAATTGTGTAAGCTAGCTAGTTTGCCTCTTTTCATGATGTCCACACTAGAAATTCTTGCTCCCCCTTTGTCATTGTCAAAAAGAAGGGAAGACCCTTTTTTCAATTTTCAGATTATGACAAAGGTAGGTATCAATTTTATTTGTGCATCATTATATATTCAAATTAGAACATACACAATTTCAAAAGCCTTATTTTTCATGCACAAAAATAAATCAATCATCATTAATGGGTATATCATACATGATGCTCAAACATTAAAATTTTTAAGCATTTATCAACATGTTGATTATGATACCAAACATTCATCATTTAAAGCATTCATGATACATATCATATGCAATACATCATGTACATCATTGTCATAAGTATTGCATGCATCATTTCAAATTCATGAATATTTCATCATTGCATGCATCTTGCCAAATCATAAAATATACAATCATCATTAATGTATGATTCCTAATCATCATTTATTTTGCAACATGATGGTACCAAATTTGTCAAATTACATCCTACCATACATGATCGAAACTTCTTATTTGTATACATCAAAACAAATTAATGAATATTTTATGTATTCTTCTCATCACATAAGGAATATCAAGAAGAATTATTAGGTGATGAGATAAATATTTCATGAATACAAGAAATTGCATAAAAATCATATCATAAGTGTTTCATGTATTCATATTATCACATGAAGCATACAAGACAACAATGCAAAGAAATCATGTCATGAAGAATATCAATGTGAAAATTCAGTAAAGATCACATGATACAATCACAAAGCATGATATAATTATACGATATATCATGAGATGATAATTTATCATATCAATGAAAGATATCAATGAGGATCAATTCGTGAATACCAAAGATATGATTCATGGTTCATTAAAATTCTTCTTAACAAGTTCACGATCAAGATTCATATAATTCTTAATAAAACAAATTGATGTACAATCATCAGACAAGACATACAAGGCAAAGAAATCTTGTTATTTCTATATTATGAAATATATGATATTAAGGCTCATGATTCATTTGAAAAGATATAGTACAAAGAGCAACTTGAAACATTCTTATCAAGATCACATTTTAAAATATTCCAAGTATCAAGATATCAATATGACACTTCATTGAATTCTGATAAATCAAAAGACAAGTTACATTTCATTTGAAGAACTCCTTTTTGATAAATGTAGGGAGCATAATAAACGATCTTGATTTATAAAGAGCTTCATGTTATAATTATCAAGATCATGATTTTAATAATTATTTTCTTTAGCAAAGAATCACAAAAGCACTTTATTTTTGCATAAGAAATCTCATTGTATTATGATTTATAAATTCTTTTTCTGGACATGAATCATAGGAGATATGTATGTGAAACAAATCTTTGCAAGCAAAAACACTATCATTCATATTTCAAGATGAAATTTATAAGCAGGAATCATTTCATCAAATCAATTTCAGAAAAATATTTTTCATATAATAAGTGTATGAGAAAATCCGATTGTTAGGATACCAATTGTTAAGCGAATCCGAAAATGAAATTAACACTTTCATGCATTCGGACAAGATTTTGCTATAGATTTTCAAGTTCAATCATGAAGATAAAACATGCTCATGATCATAAAAATTTATGTATCCAAAACATATAATTTCCGACATGTTATTAAGGCATGTAATAGTGTAAAATCATCATGGCAATTAAGTGATTTGAACATTGAATCAAGAAAGTCCGAAAAATAATCTTAACAAGTTCATGCATTCGAGCACATTTTTGCCATAGTTTTTCAAATACACTCATGAAAATAACACATGCTTATCATCAGCTTAAAATCTCATGCATAAAATTGTTAATCAAAATATTTAATTTCATCATTATGCATTTCTTCAAATCAAACATGATTTTTAATCAAAATAACAATGGAAATCAACGTAATACACATTATTACTTCTTAACCATGATTTCATATTTTCAATCAAGATCATTTTATTTGTTTATCATAAAATATGCAATATTATCATTTTTTAAATTACTTAGCATGATCATAATTTTTTTAAAAAAAATGTAATTTTTAAGAAAATTAATTCTAAACTAAAAAAGAAAATACATCATGAAAGCATCAAGTAATTTCAAAATAAATTAGGGGGATTTCGATTACCTCATCATTGAAAGCGATTAAAGCGTAGTTTGCCACCTTGCCTTTCTTGATTTTCTCCTCGTCTTCGGAGGAGCTCGATTCATCCCACTTTATTTTCTTCTTCTTTGGCCTCTTCCTTCGTTCAAGTTTATTATTTATTTTAGATTTTTGTTTAATAAACTTATTAAGATTTAGTATTCGAAGTTCAAGTTCATCATTGTTCTCATCACTTGAGTCATCGCTCAAGTGGTATTCATTTGTCCGGAGTTCCAAATCCTTCCTATTCTTTGGAATGTGATTTTGTTCATCATGTTCTTCATGTGCATTGTGCACCATTTCATATGTTATCAACGAACTAATTAGTTCTTCAAGTGGTAAGTTGTTTAGGTTTTTAGCTTCTTATATTGCAGTTACTTTTGAATCCCACTTCTTAGAAAGAGAACGCAAAATCTTGTTTACGAGTTCAAAATCTGAAAAATATTTTCCAAGAGCTCTTAAACTATTGACGACATCCGTGAAACGGGTGTACATGTCGCCTATAGTCTCGCTTGGTTGCATTCGAAAAAACTCAAAATCATGCAATAAAATATTAACTTTCGAATCTTTGACTCTACTAGTTCCCTCGTGCGTGATTTCAAGTGTTCGCCAAATGTCAAAAGCCGTCTCGCACGTAGAAATCCGATTGAACTCATTTTTGTCCAAAGCGCAAAATAAGGCATTCATAGCCTTTGCATTTAAAGAAAAATACTTCTTCTCCAAATCCGACCATTCGTTCATCGGTTTAGAGGGAAGTTGAAAACCGTTTTCAACGATATTCCATAAATCCAAATTCGTAGAAATCAAGAAAACTCTCATTCGAGTTTTCCAATAAGTGTAGTCCAATCCGTTAAACAACGGTGGACGAAAGACCGATAAGCCCTCTTGAAAGCCATGAAGAGCCATTTCTCTCGGGTGTAAATCCGAAATGAGAAATACCGGGCTCTGATACCAATTGTTAGGATCAAGAGCACTAAGAGGGGGGGGGGGGGTGAATTAGTGCAGCGGAAAACTTTCTGCGATTAAAACGAAACTGCGTTCGAACGATAAAAACGGTTTCTGTGTGAAAGCCGATTCTAAGATTACTTTAACTTAAGATCAAGCAAGATGATGTTAAAGTCAATCTATGAAGGCAGTTTGCAGTTATGATGAAAACCAGAATATAAGCGCAAACTGAAATACGACGTTCGTACGAAGAAACTGATTTACGTCTAAATGCTGATTCGTAAATCACTTGATTAGGCGAGATGCAGTTTAAGCAAGGGTATAAAGGCAGTTTGCAATTATGGTAGAAATCAAAACGTAAACGCAATCTGAATATGATGATCGTACGAAAAAGCAAATTTACGTCTAAACGCTGATTCGGAAAGTGCAAGGCTTGAAACCCGATCGTATATGCGCAGAAAGCAGTAAGCTTCAGAGGAGGTTTGCAGTAAAGATAATATGCTCAAAGTAAATACAAACCGAGATTTAGAGTGGTTCGGTCAATCTTGACCTACTCCACTTTTGGCTTCCTCCACCGACGAGGTCACCGACGTCAATTAGAGGGCTTCCTTTAATAAGCGAAGGCCAACTACCCTTTTACAGTTTCACTCCTTTTGTCGGGCTTAGGAGACAACCCTTACAGAATTTTCTCTCCTCTCTTTACAACTCAGAACTTGGAAGAACAGAGGGAGAAGAACTTCTGGCCTTTACAACAATTTTGAGCTCTAAGAATCACAGAAAAGGATCAAGATTTCGGTGTTAGTTCATTGCCTTTCAGTGCTTAATGGGTGGGGTATTTATAGGCCCCAACCCAGTTCAAATTTGGAGCTCAAAACTATCGATTCCCGAAATTCCGGGATCAAGCGGTTGCACCTCCTGACTGGAGCGGTTGCACCGCCTGGCAGAGCTCGAAGACTAAGCCTCTAGGCGGTGCTACCTCCTGTCAGGGGCGGTTGCACCTCCTGACAGAGCTCGAAGACTGAGCTTAGGCGGTTGCACCTCCTGACTGAGGCGGTTGCACCGCCTGGCAGAGCTCGAAGACTGAGCTCAGGTGGTGCCACCTCCTGTCAGGGGAGGTTGCACTGCCCAGTCTCGCTCGGAGAGTGAGCCCCAGGCGATGCCACCGCCTGGCTGGGGCGGTTGCACCTCCCAGTATCGCTCGGAGACTGAGCCCAGGCGGTGCAACCTCCTGCCTTGGGCGGTTCAACAGAAATCAGGGTCCGAATGGGTTGATCCATTCGGCCCAATTTGGGTTTTTCAGGGGCCCAATTGCCCCAAGATTAAGTTAATGGGATCACCTTCCATTTCCAACTTAATCAATGTGCTAACTATAATTTTTCCTAAGACATTTACTGCAGCTTGCTCCGGTGCGTCAATCGCTTCTTCCGGCGAGCTTCCGGCGAACTTCCGTCGATCATCCGATGAACCCTCGGTGATGCTCCTGCGGACTTCCGGCAAACTCCTGGACTTGCGACGATTCACTTGGCGAGTTCCGACGAGCTTCTTTGGCAAGCTTATGGACTTCTCGGATTTGTTCCCGCAGAACCTCCGACGACTGTCCGAACTTCCGTCGAACTCTCGAACTCCCAACGTGATCATTGTCTTGACTCCGACGCAACTCTTGCTGCATGTCTTTCTTCTATCGTAGTTAATCCTGCACACTTAAAACAAAACTTCGATCGAGACAATTAATCATAAGCAATTAACCAAGTTGTCCGGCATGTCATTAGTCCCTCGACGCTTCGTTTGATTCTTTGGCGCATCGTCCTCTCCTGCAGCCTATTGCCCAATCGGTTAGTTGACTCCGCAACTCCGATATCCTTGGCACAATACTCGCTCTTCTTGGCCCGATGTCCGAGTCCACGGCCCGAAGCCTTCTATCGATACGTCGACCGATCCACCAGCCCGACGTCCAATCTTCTGACATGTTCCTTCGGCACAACATGATTTTCCTGCTTTAATTGTCTCATCCTGATCGAAGCATCCTGCGTCACTCAAAACGCAGATTAAATCATAAACATATATCAAGTGGTTTCATCGTCAAAATACGAGATTCAACAACAAGTAATTAGAAAATTTAGATAATTCTCATAAAGAATCATCTTCAAATAATTATATGATAAGATATAATGATATTAGTTTGGATATCTTTATAGTTTAGAATTATATACCCAAATATATCAATACTATTCCATAAAAATATCATCAGTCCTCCATAAATAATTTTAAGCAAACATTAGATATATCAATATTTCACTCAAAAGTAAAATATAAATGATATCAATAGTTTATCGTATTTTAAAAACTCAAAGCATTAATATTATTTTATATTTTACAATAATACTTCTTTCTAAGCACTCTAATGTTTCTAATATCCTTGTACTATATGGTTCAAATTATTTAAAATAATTAAAATATATATAGTTTACATTGGATGTATTAGGTCTTAATCTAGCATTGTTTATTAGAAAATCCACATATTTGACTAATAAAAGTACTATAAAACTAATAAATAAAATTAATACTGAGAAAAGATCTAATAAGTTCAGTGTAATGTTTATAAGAATGGAAATTATAAATAATATAAATTTTTTATTATCATTTGCAAGAGCACACAAGAATATTTAAGGGCTATAAAAGATAGATTTAAATATATTGATAAGTACATTAATGAAAAATTGATTGTGGTTCAATATAATGATATTCGAGAGATTCAAGATTACATCTTCAATATAACAAGGCTACGAAACTTAAAATAATAGTCATGAATGTGGATGAATCTATCATCGTATAATTCATATATAATTATCTTCCTACTTAATTTGGCTCATTTAATATTCATTATAATAAAAATAAGGATAGGTGAAACTTGAATGAGCTGATTAATATATATTTAGGAAAAATTAATTTTAAGGTAGGAAAGATTTTATAATATTTTTACTACCACTCAAGGAGTTGATAACAAGAAAAGAAAAAAAGATTAAGACGTTATCCATCAAATAAATTTGTCACGTTTATAAATACTAAACAAACTAATAAAAAATTATTTATAATAAAGTACTTCTTTTATAGCAAAAAATGATATATGAAAATGGACCATATTAAATGCAAGACCTAGTTGGAGAAGAAATATATAGACTCGACCTTTATATATTTTGAATCAAATATTACAATGATTCATTCTAATACTTGGTAGATTGATTATGGTATTTAATCTCATGTTACCAATAATATCAAGAATTTTTTTTAACTTAGAAATCAAAATAATGTGAAAGATTCGTTATTATAGGATATCGTCTCAAAGCAAAAATGATAGTAGTAGAACTTATCGCCTACGCCTAGAGACAGGCCATATGATAAATCTTGTTGACACATATTATGTTCCTATTATTTCTAAAAAAAATTTATTTTTATAGAATTAATGAGTTAGGAAATTATTTTTCTTTTCATAATGATAAACTCAATATATTTTATGATTCAATAAAAGTTGATTTTAGAATTCTATGTGATGTTTTGTACAAAATTAATTTAAATATTGAGTTTGTAATGATACTAGTGACCCCATAATCAAACGTTGGATTGAAATATAGTTTTAATGATGAAAAATTTTCTATATTATGATAGATATTTAGGGTATATCTTCAATAAAAGAATTAAAAAATTAATGAGGGATAGATAATATTTTAGAAGATTTCAACCTCACTAATTTTGATATTTACCTAAATTGTATTAAGAAAAGGCATACTAAGCATATAAAGAAAAATATCACAAGGAGTAAAGAACTCAATGAGATTATTCATACTAATATATGCAAATCACTCAATTTTTCCTATTTCAGTAGAAAGAGGTATTTCATTATATTTATAAATAATTTATCCATATATATTATATATATCTAATACATAAAAAGTTTTAAACTATTAACACTCTTGAAGTCTACATAAACGAGGTGGAGAGAGATAATTATATAGAAAAGTTTAAATTATCAAATTTGATAAGAGTGATGAATTTTATAATAGAAATAATGAATATGGTCAAAATAATTATATTCTTATGGATATGATTAGGAGCATGATGAGTTATTCCTTTATAATTGAGTCAATATAAGGTGAAGCTCTTATGATAGCTATGTATTTCTTAAATATGATTCCTATGATAGCTATGTATTTCTTAAATATGATTCCTAGTAGGTTAGTTCCATCAAATCTATTTGAGTTATGAATTAGTAGGAAATATGGTCTAAGACATACATATATATATATATATATATATATATATATATATATATATATATATATATATATATATATGATTGTCTCGTAGAGATTAGAGTCTTCAATATACATAAAATAACATTAGGTCCAGAAACTATTTTTTGATATTTTATTGATTATCTAAAAAAATCTAAGGGATACATATTTTATTACCTCGATCAATAATAGATTTTTTTAATAAAATATTTCTTAAAAATGATGAAATCAATAAAAGTGAAAAATCTTAACAAATCAATTTTGATATCGACGAAATACAAGTTAATGCTCCTTTATCATTTCTTATTCGAGATATTGTTGTTTCTCAAATCACTAAAAGAATTGATGAGGGTGAATAATAAAATAACATTAATAAACTCTCACACGATGTTGATATCACTGCTAATGGTTTTGTAGAATAATCACAATCAATAATTTTGAGAAGATTTCAAAGGAAAATAAGATATGTCATTTATGATGATTATATGTTATATCACAATACATAGAAAGTAATGATTATGAAAGTAATATGATGCGATTGATGAAGAGTTAAAACCAATAGACCAATAATGTATAGGCACTTGTTGAATTATTCAATAACCGTAAAAAAGTCGATTACAAATGGGCCTTTAAGACAAAATGTGACTCAAGGGGTAATATTAAATTATTTAAAATTTGACTTATGACTAACCATTTTCTTAAGAAGAAAGTATCTCTTATAATAAGATATTCACTTCGGTATCTAAAAAGGACTCGTTGAGAATTGAAATATCATTAATAACTTATTATGATCTTGAGTTACATTGAATATATGTAAAAATAATATTTCTAAATGAGAATCTAAAAGAGAAAATATATATGAAACAACATGAATGATTCATAGAAAAGAAAAAGAAAAGTTGAGTTTGCAAACTTAAGAAATCTATTTATAACCTTAAGTAAGCTTCCAAACAATTATATATAAAGTTTTATGATATCATTATATCATTCAAATTTATGAAAAATATTGTTAATCAATATATATATCTAAAAGTAAGTAAAATCAAGGTTATTATAATAGTCTTATATATGGATGATATTTTACTTGCTAGTAGTGATTTTGATTTATTACACAAAATCAATATGTTTCTCATTAAAAATTTTAAGATGATTAATATGTATAAGACAACTAATTTTATTAATATTGAGATATTTAAAGATTTATCTCAAAGATTGCTAAGACTATCTTAATCGAGTCTTAAAAAAACCTAATATGTAACTTTATTCAGCTAATAATACACCTATTACTAGAGATGAAAGATTCAGAGAAAATTAGTATCCGATTTATAAAGAAATCAAATGAAGGATATTCATTATACATGCATAGTTGAAAGTCTATTAAATGTTTAAATTTGTATAAGACTAGATATCAGTTTTGTAATTAGAATATTGAGTAGATACCAAAGTAATCCAAGAATCGGACATTGGAAAGCTATGAAGAAAATAATGAAATATCTGTAAGGTACAAAAAGATTATATGCTTACATATAAAAGATCAAATCAGCTTTAAATAACGGAATATTCATATGTTGATTTTGTATATTGCCTCGATAGTAGAAAGTCTATTTCAAAATTTATATTCATGTTAGCGGGAGAGATAATTTATTGAAAAAATATAAAATAATTACTTATTGTATTATCAATAATGAAAGTTGAAGTTGTGATGTGTTTCAAGACTATAAATGAAGTTTTATTGTTGTGGAATCTCATATTAGGATTTGGTATAGTTGACGTAATTGTCATGTCGTTAAAAATATTTTTATGATAATTCTATAATATATTTTTTTAAAGATTGACAACTACTTTAATGGTTTCAAGCATTTGGTGGTGGTTGAGAAAAAGTCTAGAAACAATAAGTATCAAATGAGAAAATGAGTACCATCTTAATAATTATTGATTAATTTACTAAATCTTTAGGCTTATTTAAAGAATATATTTTCAAGACTTGTGAGTAAATATGAAAAGATACGGTGATACATATTAAGGCGGATGTTATTATTAATTTTTTTACTTAATTAAAGTTATTTACTTTTACTTTCTTGATTAATTTATGTTTATACATATTATAGTTGAATATAATAATAAAATTATTTTAATAAGATAAATTATAAAGATTATTATGAACTATATTAGGAAAGATTAATAGTATTGTGGTACATAAAAAAAAGTATGATATTGATGATATATAATCGATATGACTCATATTAGTAGTTGGACTTAATGTAGTATTATTATACATATTAAATTTATTATCTTATTTTAAAATTTATGATCATATATAAAATAATTTTTATTTTTTTATAATTTAATTAGATAAAATTATTTTTAAATAAAATTTTTATATCTTATCAATTAATAGTTCAAAGAATGTTAGATAATGTAATATTATATAATTATATAAGATATATTATAGATCTGACTGAATTTTAATAATAGTTATTGACTAATAAAAAAAAATTTAAATTATAGTATGACTCTTTATGAGATGTTCTTGATAGGAGAGACTATTTGGATGAAACACTAATCATTGAGATTATAGATATATTTATAATTATTTTTAGACTCTAATTTATCATTCATAATGATCCTATAAATTGAATCGGATAACAATGCATAGATAAAATTTTTTTGAATGATATCAAAATATATACATCATAAATTTAATCAATAATTATTTAATTTTAATATTATTTTTTATATGATAATTGTTTAATCATGACTTTTTTATGATTAGAATGTTACTCTATAATCTCTCTGTTGACGATTTCCTCGTAGGGACCCGATAGGACGCACCTCGTAGGCTAACACCCGAGTCCGATATTGCTGGCGAACACGACAAAGTCGAGAAACTTCGCATCCTGCAGCTACAGGGGATGTATTTGGTCTGATTTGATCTACGTTTGCGTGCTGACAGCTACTCGCAAACCCCCTTAATCGCACATGCGAGCATTAGACATTGGCGCACGTCGACTTCGTTGGGACCTTCCATGATGCCTGACTAATTCAATCTACGGCGAACGTGAATGGCGGAGGTGGTCAGCACGGGGAGAGATCTTTGATTTGTCGACGGACCTATTCAATTACGCCTCTCAGCCAACGGGCGAGATCTGATATCAAGGGCCTTGTCCTTGATCCGACGGCGAGGGACGACCTTCGAGGTCAGAAACGCCGCGTTGACCTTTGGGTTCGGCTCGACCGGGGCGGATGGTGTGACCGATGATAGGCGGTCGTGAAGCCAGCGGCAACCGGATGGACCAGTGCTTTAATTCGGGTCGCCGTAGTATAATTAATGGCGAAGTTGGGAGGGGCGGCTGGCATCGTCGTGCTCCCCACACGATTTGGGATTTCATTTCGGCGCTTTCCGTCTCTCTTCGTCCCTTGGGATTTCTGTTCCCATCTCTCAAGCATTTCCTGAGGTATTCTCCTTCTATCTGCTCGAATTCTCGATAGATTGTTTTCTTATATCGGAAAAAAAAATCATCTTTACGAGTTCTGGATCGACCATTTCGCGTGATCGCCACAGAAGGAATTTTTTTTTGTTCTTCGTTGCGTCTGTCTTGGTGATTTGTTGTTAGTTTTGTCATACTATTTTTGTGATTTCGAATTCTATGGTGAGAGTGGTTTGTGATTTTGGTGGAAAGATGGGATATTTTTGATCCCTCTCTCTGATGGCACGAGCGTATTTGACCCTTGATCTGAACTTTTTTGGAGGATGTTCGTCGTCTTTACCATCGAAAAATTGCAAGTTGATGAAGCAATTTTGTTAAAGTCAACCATGCCAAGAAAAAAAGGGAAAGAAAAAAGAACTGCATGATTCATGCCTATCCTACCAAAATAAAAAGAAGAATGTTTGATTGATCTTGGGCTATTATTCATGTTCATATCTACTTTGATCCCTCATGCTTAATACTGCAAGTTCAATCTTTTAGGCTGATGCCGGATCTGCCTCCAAATTTGCTCAACTTAATTTCTCTAATTTTCTTTGGTTTTCCACCATGAAATGGTCATCATAGGACTTGGTTATGCTGATGAAAACTCTTGTAACCCTTGGTAACATAACATAAGCGTTAAGCTTATTCTGTTTTTTTGGTAGACTATGCTTATTTATCTTGCTTCGAACATTAGCCATTTAGATAAGGATTTGAAATGAAGAAATTGGCAAACAAATAACATTTAAACAACATATACACCCCAAGTTTCTCTTGTAATATGCTTTTGTTTCACTGAATTGATTTGATATAAGTTTAATAGGTTTCCATAATGAAATGGTTCTTCAAGGTTTTAAGCTGATGGCCAGAAATTTTTGTCACCCTTACTGACATACCATAAACTGAATCATTGTTTTGTTTTCTAGGGACCATACTACTTTATCTTTATTTTAACATTGGCAATTCAGGCAGGGATTTGGATTGAAGAATTGTCTGACCTATAAACAATATTTACATCCATAGTCTCTCTTCCAGCATACTTTCTTTCATCCATCAAGTATATCTGTATAAGGCCTTTTCCTCTCTTTCTAGGTTATCAGTTCTTTCAAGTGAAAAATTAGGCTATCTATCTCATCTTTCGTAGAATTTTTCTTTTGTTTCCTGTTTCAATATAATGTCATGTTATCCTAGCTTCTGTTGTATATTTTCATATAATAACTGTGGAGGCATTGATATATTTATTCATCTTTTCTTTGTTTTAGCTGCTTGGCATTCAAATGGAGTCTGGCTTCAGTGGAATATCAAGTGAATCACCATGTCCTGAGATTTTTGCTCAGCAAGATATTCAAAGATGCCCATTCTTGAGAAATATCAATGAGCCTACCAACTTTTCCTTCTCATCTGTCAATTTTCCTGCCCCTGTAAGTTTCCTGGTGCCATACAAACTAGATGTGATGTGATAATTACTTATGCATATACTCTTTCATTTGTTAAGGTGCAAGGAGCCAAGGGTCCAATCTTCGAAGATGGACCCAATTTTGAAATGGCATTTAGGCTTTTCCATGGGCAAGATGGAGTTGTTCCACTCACAGGAAGATCATCAGTACGTCAAGAGAAACTAGAACCTGAATTTGTTGATACATTTAATCCCTTAGCAGCGAAGGCAGCCACAATCAGTCTTTCAGCTTTTGGAGGACCTTTCGGCTTTGATTTTTTCTCCAAAAAATGGAAGAGGCAGAATAATAGATCCTCCAAGCAGGAATCAGCTTCTCAGGTAGTTTCTTTATGTTCCGTTATTCTTGGCCTGTTAATCGCATGATTTGTTTGCTTTACGTGTATTTGACTTCATTTTAGATGTGTTCTTTGATACTCCATTACTTGGATCATATTGATAATAATAACTTGCTTCACTTTGACAACCAAGAGTGATATGTTTCTTGGCTTTACTGCTGAGCTGTCATGAATGTACACAAAACACATTTCTTTTTGCAAGTGACAATGATCGAAATGGCTTCTTCTGTTGGAAGATTGTGAATCACTGTTGTAGCAATCACAATTGTATTATTTCTACATGAAGTCCACGCTACGAGGCATTATATTCACTAACCTCTGTCTTCACATAAATTGATTCAGAAACGGGGTGATTCGGTGCATGAGTCGCGAAGCAACGAGTGGCTGGAAACCGGGCAGTGCCCCATAGCGAAGTCATACAGGGCGGTTAGTGGGGTTCTTCCTCTGGTTGCAAAGGTTTTAAAGCCTCCACCAGGTATGAAACTAAGGTGTCCGCCTGTTGTGGTGGCTGCCCGTGCAGCACTGGCCCGAACAGCCTTGGTAAAGAACCTCCGGCCGCAACCTCTACCAGCCAAGATGCTAGCTATAGCCATGCTGGGCATGGCAGCAAATGTCCCGCTCGGGGTATGGAGGGAACACACAACAAAGTTCTCCCCGCAGTGGTTTGCAGCAGTTCACGCAGCCGTACCTTTCATTGCAATGCTTAGGAAGTCTGTGATGATGCCGAAGACAGCAATGGCAATTACGATAGCAGCATCAATCTTAGGTCAGACCATCGGATCAAGAGCTGAGCGGCTCCGGCTAAAGGCAGTTGCAGTGGCCAATGCAGGCGACTCCAAAATTCTTCAAACCAGAGCTGTTATATGTGCTCAAAAGACTGGGCAATGCAGCAGCGAAGTAGTTTGGGATCCCCTTTCTCTTAATAAGCTGGAGGGTGCAGACTCTTCCCCTGCTTCGCCGAGGGCTGCTGTATGCTATTGATGAGATGTATTCTCAAACAAGATCTAGTTGACTGATAACCGTTTGACATTCAAGTGTGTATCATTATGCATTGCATCTGGGTGTTGGGAGTGCTCTTTTACCATCAAATTGTCACAGGCAGGATTCAATTCAAGTGAATAAAAAAGAAATTTCTTGACCTTTTTGCCGTCAGTGTAGTAGTGCTGTCATCGTTTTGTCGATAAATAGATTACGCAGGTTTTCTTTTACTCGGTGGGATCCTCGTGTTATCGTCCTGTCAGGAATAAACGGGTGGAAGGAATCCTTGTGTGTTTGGTGGAAGGTGTGATGAGGGCCACTTTGTGGAAGCGTTGGTGGGGTTGGTGAAACAAAAGAGAGAGTTTTGTGGACGAGGAGGTCCGATGGGTTTGGTACGCTGAACTGCTTCCCTTTTTAATTATTCTCTTTTGTCTTGGTTTGATTTGCTTAACTTGACGTGATTAGCGTGTGATTAGCATGTGTTAGGTTTCCATTTGATTTGTTTAATCATTCTCCTTTGTCTCCGTCGGGGAATGACATTGGCCGGACATGAGTGTCCGATATCATATCGACCTGCACTGCACTGCACTGCACTGAGACCAATGTCGTGATGAGGTGTTCCCAACAATCTCATCATGTGAGGTGCCACCAAGGCACCATGGCCTTCGGCAGCCAATCAATCATGTGAGGTTGCAATCAAGGTTAGCCACACAAACTAACACTAATCATCAACTATGTTATGAGGTTGGCAGGTCTAACCAATCACACTAAATAACACTGCTTCAAGTCAAAAAATTGAAGGATTAGAGAAAAGATGATGAACTCTGGAACAGAGTAATTAATCCACTGCTAATTTTTTGTACAGAACTTGCAAATAAATTGAAGATATCAAATTTATTCGTCGCCGAAAGTAGGTCGAGTTAGGTGCTCATGAATTCGAAAACCATCTTAACCTGCAAGACCTACACAAACTGGAAGAAGAGACCATCCATCTGTAGCAGCCAAACTTGCAGTTCGAAGGACCAACTACATCAAAATAGAACATGATTCTTCGACTCTCCATTCGTCTGGACCATACTGTAAAGTTCAACATACAGTACAACGATAATAAGTTCATGAGAAAACTGATATGAAAATGTGAGAACTTTTCGTTCATCCACTGCAAAAGCATGCTTCAGATATAACAAGGACACGAAGAATAAAGATGTGCAACACTTGCTAACAAAGAAAACCTTACAGATCAACACATAAAGTCCAAGAAAACAACACATAAAGTTACCATAAAATGTTAGAGCTTCAACACTAGAGCTGCCCTTATATGATTGTTCTCTTTCATACCTGTGTCCTATTCTTCATCCTCATCTAAGACATCATTTTCAGCCAGAAGGTGATCAAGGGAAACCTTAGCCTTTTTCGGTTTTGATGAGTCCTCATCAGCCGTTGCCTCACCTCTTCTCTTTTCCTTAGTATCCGTGCCTTCTTCATTGACATTAGCTGACTCTTCAGGAATGGAGCCTCCATTTTTTGCTTCAATATCCTCCTTTGAAACCGAGTCACCAACCTCCATGATCGTAGTAGATTTATCATCTTTGGTCAAAGGTTGTTTGCACTCGACGAGAAGAGCGCGGACTTCCTCGGTGCTCGCAAGGTCCATAGGTGTTTGCCCGGCCTTTGTCTTGGCGGTAAGGCTTGCACCTTTTCTAATGAGATACTTGAAGAGCTCTGGATGGGATCCTTGGACAGCATAGTGCAGAGGGGTCAAACCTTTCCTGTTAGCCGCCCTGACAGAGACACCAGAGGATAATAGGATCCTAATTATCTCTAGATGACCTTTCTGAGCAGCAAAATGGATCGCAGCCGTATCATCCATAGCAGCAGCTCCAACGTCAGCCTTATTCTTGCAGAGAAATCTTACTACTTCGGTCTGCCCAGACCAAGCAGCTAGATGCAGTCTCAATTTCAAATTATTCATGTCAAGGTAGCAACATTAGATGATCAAACAAAAGATTTTTCAAAAGAATCATTAGTTCCAGTTTTAACAGAATAAAAACAAAAGGAAAAATGTGCAATGCAGTTGAGAGAATCAAGTTTAAGAATGATCCAAAAGTTGAGTTTGTACCCTATGACTTGCAACTTTCTAAGATGACAACAGGTTTAGTAAGAGAAACTATGATATATCCCTTTTTCGACCACATGGAGGTTCAAGATATTGAATAATTTTTGTTAATTTACTTACCCGATATCGAGATCTTGAAAAGTAAAGCACTTGTTGGATGTTTAAAATTTTTAATACCCAAAAACTCAAAACATAAATTGACAGAAAAGAGATGTTTAAATTGTCAACAGCAACAATTTCTCAGCTTCGTAATGAACATTTCCTATATTAAATCTAAGTATCGAAGCAACACAATTCCACCCACAAGTTATGTGGAAGTTCTTACACCGAAGAGTGTCAGTGTGGATGAATCCGCATGTATCATTTCTGCAAATCATTGCCACAGTCATCCTCCATCGATAGATAGTTTCATCATTTATATCCTTTTCTTCATTCTCTTTTCAAAGGAATCGAGTTGATATTTAAGACCTAAGACTCATAAGAGCCAGCTAGTCACAAATAATGCACCAAATCAGACAGCAGTGCGAATCCTAGCAAAGGAATTTAAATGAACCAGCTAAGTAGGTTAAAGCTCAAAACCCTAAGGGAACCATAAAACTCAGTGCCAAACTCTCGGCGGCGCAATAAGCTGCTCGCTCGACAGATTCTGAACCAAGCGAAGAGCCCACCACATGATAACGACAACAAAAGCGAAGATTGAGGAAAGGAGAACAAGGGAGAAAGGATACGGTGTCCGGGAATGGCGATCTCGAGTATTGACGGCGAGGGGATTAGCGTTGCAGATGGACTCGACCGTGGTGAGGTCCCCGTTCCTCGCGGCGGCGTGGAGATCGGAAGATTCGCTGCCCCCCTTCGGTAATCGGTTCTTCCTCCTCGATGCCGCTCCGGGGTCTCCCATCTCCGCGGGGTGTGCCGTCGTGGAGCTTCAAGCGACGAAGGCAGCGGTAGTACATACTTGATAGAAGGCCGAGACCGTAGCAGGATGGGCCGAGTTAAGGCCCACAAATGTGGAGACGTACTTCGAACGAAGATACCTTGGATCGTTAGAATCGGACTAGGATTCCGAGAGACATCGGATCGAGCTGGGGCTTAACGCCCGCATCTTTCCTTCTTGGATTAGGATTATAGCTCGATTCGGATAGGAATCCGAATCGAACTGGGGTTCGGACAGTCTGCCTGTTATATAAGGACGTGACCTTTGGACTTGTCACGCATCACTCCTCTCCGACACTCTTCTTCGCTCCACACTGTTGTCTCGTCGCGTGGAAAGATGTCTTCGCAACGAGGAGGAGGAGGAGGAGGGCGGCAACATTTGGTGGTGCGCTCGGTTTGGGCGTGGAACTTGGAGTACGAGTTCTCCATCATTGCTTCCCTCGTGGATCGCTTCTCTTACGTCGCCTTCGACACGGAGTTTCCCGGCTTCCTCTACAGAACTCGGAGGCCACACCGTCTTCTCCCGCCCAGCCTGCGCTACGCCATCCTCAAGGCCAACGTCGACAAGATGGAGCTCGTCCAACTCGGCCTCACCCTCTTCGACGCCTTCGGCGACCTCCCCTCCATCGGCACCGGCGGCAGGGTCGGGTACGTGTGGGAGTTCAACTTCCGCGAATTCGATGTCCGACGCGACCTCCACGCGCCGGACTCCGTCGACCTGCTCCGCTCCAGTGGCATCGACTTCGACCGGCTCCCCCTCTACGGCATTGACTCCGGCCAGTTCGCCGCCCACCTCTATCGTTCCGGCCTCGTCGCTCATTGCCGTTTCTGCCGCCCGCACTCCACTCGATGGATCGCCTTTCACAGCTGCTACGACTTCGCCTATCTCGTCAAGGTGCTGGGGTTCGGCCGGCCTCTGCCCGACACCCTGGAAGAGTTCCTCGGCCTGGTGAACTTGCTCTTCGGAGAGACTGTGGATCTCAAGCACATTATGCGCGGCTGCAAGGGTCTCTCCGGCGGGCTTGAGAGAGTGGCGAGTACCCTCGGGGTGCCACGCCAAGCTGGGAAGTCGCATCAAGCTGGATCAGATAGCTTGGTGACCTGCCAAGTCTATCTGAAGATGAAGCGGAGGTTCTTCGACGACCAAGACGCCAAGGTGGCCTGCCATCGCGGCATCATCTACGGCCTACAAGCCTGCTGAATTCCTCCTTCGTTCTTGGAGTTTGTCAACGCAGCGCAGCGAAGGTGGTCGATTCTCAAAGCAAGTCAACTCAAATATGATCTTTCTCTTTTTCTTTGTGCACAAATGTCGAATGTTTCAACGTAAATAATATACAAATCAAGTCGTCTGTCAAATTCGGATGTAAAAATTGATTGCTGCTTGTGATGTATGGTAAGAATCCGAAGATTGTTGGATATGCACCACATCGATCTGTGCTCTGTTATTTTCTTGGATAAACTGATAGCTTTCAAATTGGGCAAACAACATGATATGTTGATGGCCGACGAGAGGAAGTTCCCGTACAAGGGGGAGTTGTTTCGTCCACGATCAAATCATTCAACAAACCGCAGTATAAAGATTTACGCTGTAGGAAAGAAACATAGACTCGATATCAACTCGATGCGCACAATGACAGCATCGGATGTGTCTGCAAGTGCAGAATCGACAGTCAAAGCTGGTTTACAACCCCTGCGTTTGGATTCTGAGATCCAAGTCGTTTCCTCTTGATCCACCAACCATCTCACCTCTGCTTCCTTTCACATTCAAATCCAGCAGAAGAAGATAACTGTCGTCGGCCTCATCTCTACCTTCCTGATAAAGTTGAAACCCTGAATCGTTCCTCTTCTTGATGTTTTCCTCTGACCGCACTTCTCTCAGCTCCGAGTGCTTCTCTTCGCAAACCCGACCGACGTTCTCCGTCAAGCCTGATAGTGGCAAGTCGAAATCCGTAAGCTGGGCTCTGGTGGCTTCCAAACTGCCTGACGAGCCATTCATGTCGAAACAAAGATCTTCTGAGCTTTCTCCCGTATTGCTTACAAGCACTTCCCCAGAGCCTCGATTCTCATTTGCAATTTCTTCTGTACCTGGTCAAGTAATCTCGTGAATGTTACAAGGAGTAGAGCCTTTGTTTGCCACACACCATTAGGCTTACCACGAGCTGCTCCTACAGTTTCCTCTGCACTTCGATCTGATACCACAACGCCTCTCCAAGAAGTATTTCTCTGCATGGTTTGTGACACATTAGATGACCGATATAAATTAGAGAGCATAAATCAAAGCCTGGAGTTCACGGGATTACTAAATTACAAAAACTACATCAAGTGCACAAACATTCGAATCTATACCGTTTAATAAGAACCATTACTGCTAAGATTCTTACGCTTCGCAAAACTTCCCTAGCTTGTTCGAAGCTATTAAATCCTTTGTAGTATCTCGAGTCAAGAAGCTCTTCTCGCGATTTATTTTCTTTAGCACAGTCCTATTTATTTACAGAACTCATTGACGTTTTGTATGCAACGTCACATCCTAGATTTATAAAAAGAATAAAAAATTAGTAATTTATTATCCATTATTTTATAATAAACTTCATTTTTTTTATTTTTTTTTCTTCATCCTTTAATTCAAATCCTTGTCTTTACAATAGTAAATATTCTATTAATTAGAAAAAGGACCACATCTTGGTAAAGTCATAAGTCTTTTCCACCGAAGTTCTCCATCAAGCCTGATAGTGGTAGGTCGAAATCCGTAAGCTGGGCTCTGGTGGCTTCCAAACTGCCTGACGAGCCATTCATATCGAAACAAAGATCTTCTGAGCTTTCTCCCGTATTGTTTACAAGCACTTCCCCAAAGCCTCGATTCTCATTTGCAATTTCTTCTGTACCTGGTCAAGTAATCTCATGAATGTTACAAGGAGTAGAGCCAAAGCCCATTGTAGTGGGTCCACTCTCTCGCTTACGCGGTCGAACCAAAGTCCATTGTAGTAGGTCCACTCTCTCGCTTACGCAGTCGAGCCGAAGCCCATCGTAGTGGGTCTAACCTCTTGCTTATGCGATCAAGCCAAAGCCCATCATAGTGGGTCCATCCTCCCGCAACGACGATCGAATCAAGACCCGCAACGACAGACTGACACCGATACTCTCGCTACGACGGTTGAATCAAGACCTGCTATAGCGGAAGCCGTCACAACAGACCGATATCGATACTCCAGATCC
Source organism: Musa acuminata AAA Group (assembly GCF_036884655.1). NCBI lineage: Eukaryota > Viridiplantae > Streptophyta > Magnoliopsida > Zingiberales > Musaceae > Musa > Musa acuminata. Next base: position 5,236,352 of record NC_088337.1, on the reverse strand, counting down.
TAAATAATCCTGATCGTGATGAGATCATGATAATGAGATCGGTTCACCTTTAAACACAGATCCTAAATAATCCTAGTCATAGGTTTACTCGAGAGGGACATCGAGAAAACAAGACAGATTAGTGTGATGTATACCTGTCCATATGATGCATGCAGCTGATCTTATAGCTGCTCGTTTGGGGACACTAGGGATATAGTACATGTGCTCATTGGAGAATGAGTTTACTGATTGATCCACTTCCGGAATGCTGAATGGCTGATGATGCCTTATTGTCAGACAGCGATTTCGTAGTCTCAGTGGGGTATCTGGTCCATAGGCTAGAGACACCAAGGATATCTTGTATTAGTGCTCCACTCTTTAATATCATACTTATAGGTTTGGATGTCCCAAATCTAGCATAATTGGTCATCGGGAGTGACAGTCAACCTTACGAGAGCTATTGAGTGTCGATAGAAGATCATCCGCTCTCAGTATCATGAGTAATATCTCATATGTTCTTGTTCAGAAAAATCCCTAGCCAAGGTCATTCGAATTGAGAGAGAAAGAGTTCTCCGAGAGAATCCGATTAGAGCGAGACTCGAGTAGAAACCATATGGGTTTGACAGCACCATACCCGGTATACGGTCTCTGTGATATTATATGAATGAGGGACTAAAGTTACATGATAAATGAGGACTGACATGTCCAATGGATTGGATTCCCCTATATCATCTAGGGACTACGGCATAATGGCCTAGTACGTCCGCAGTCGATGAGTCGAGTGAATTATTATTAAGATAATAATTCATTAAGCCAGAATGAGTTCTGATAGTTATGACTCATGGCCAGCTCGATATTGGGCCTAGAGAGTCTCACACATATGGTAGGCATTGTGATGAGTAGAGGTTTGAATATGAAATATCCGCCGGGGCCCCTATCTTATTAGATATATAATAAGCCCCTGAATTATTAAATCTCATGGAAGAGATCCAATAAGTGCTCATGAGATATTATTAGATATAGATATACTAATATAAGATGCTTGGGTAGTTGGATGGAGATTCTCCCCAATAGGGGAGGATCCATTAGGGTTAAGTTTACTGCGAAACTCAATAAATTGGAGGGAATAAGTGGTTTATAGGCTAGAGCCTTTTGCTTGCCTCTCATATTCTCCTCCCCTTCTCCAAGAAAGGAGTGCGCTTGACCTCATTCGCCCTCTCCTAGAGATCTGCAGGGATTCAGGAATATACGATCACCTTAGGTACCACAATTTATCTTATACGCAGTTTTAAGTTTCGCGGATTTTTGCACACTAATCTTCGCACGACGATGAATACATCTTTAGAAATTGGGGATTTTGTTTTCTGTTCTTCCGCTGCGCATGTGATGTCGCCCCCCAAGATTTCCCAACAGATACTCCCGCTATGACGGATTGATACCGATCCTCCCGCTCATATGATCGAGCCAACACACTCACACCCTGTTGGTCGAGTACCTGCCCAAGAAGCAAAAGAAGGGGCAAGCCCAAAAGAAGACCCAACCTTCCGGACAGTAGGGGGAGGGAAAAACGGAGAGGGAAACCTCCCAAAGCAGAAGGGGGAGATAAAAAAATGAGAGAGAGTGAACTACCGTGTGAAAAGGGGAGAACAAAGAGAGAGAGGGAAGGAAAAAAGAAAGGATTCACCTAGGTCAACATTTTTAATGAGATACTCGATGAGCTCTAGATGAGATCCTTGGACAGCACAGTGCAGGAGGGATCAAACCTTTCATGTTAACAGGCCTTGACAGAGACATCAAAGGATAATAGGATCCTAATTATCTCTAGATGACCTTTCTGAGCAACAAAATGGATCACAGCCGTATCACCCATAGCACCAGCTCCAACGTTGGCCTTATTCTTGTAGAGAAATCTTACTACCTCTGTATGCCCACACCAGAAGCCAGATGAAGTCTCAATTTCATATTTTTCATGTCAAGGTAGCAACATTAGATTACCAAACAAAAGATTTTGCAATAGATTCGTTTGTTCCAATTTTTTACGGAATAAAAAGAAAAGGAAAAATATGCAATGCATCTTTAGAATTGATACGGAGAAGCTTGGCACTACCATGTCCCCTCTCCACCTAGGCCAGCAACGCCACCAAAACCAAACGTGGGGGCCCCACCGACTCCTCCCAGGAACAACTCTACGGCTCGAACCTCAGCAGCCTTGGACCCCAGCATCCACCATTTGACCAGACCCGCAATAGCGGATCCATCCTCCCACCCATGCAGTCGAGATCAAGACCCGCTACGACAAAAGCCACCGCAACGGATCCATCCTCCCGCTTATGTGGCCGAGCCAAAACCCACAGCCGATCCATCCTCCCGTTTATGCTATCGAGCCAAAGCCCATCACAGTGAGTTCAGCATCCCGCTTATGCGGTCGAGCCAAAGCCCATCGCAGTGGGTCCACTCTCTAGCTTATGCAGTCGAGCCAAAGCCCATCGCAGTGGGTCTAACCTCTCACTTACATGAGCAAGCCAAAGCCCATCACAGTGGGTCCATCCTCCCGCTATGACGATCGAATCAAGACCCACTACAATAGACTGACACCGATACTCCCGCTATGACGGTTGAATCAAGAGCTACTATGACGGAAGCCGTCACAACATACAGATACCAATACACCTGCAACAACGATCGAATCAGGACCCGCTACGACGGAAGCCACCACGACGGATTGATACCGATACTGCTAGTCATAAATGCCCTACAAGCCAATCACGTGAGTGATGGCACATGTGACTTGACACATAGTCTTTTTGCTTATTATATTTTGGCATTGATCACTTTATATATATATATATATATATATATATATATATATATATATATATATATATATATATATATATATAGTGATGTCCTTGGATCTGTTCAATGGGAATCAGATCAATTCACCTTTAAACACAGATCCTAAATAATCCTAGTCATAGGTTTACTCGAGAGGGACATCAAGTTACCGGACATACTGGTGTGCTGTATACTCGTCCATATGATAGATGCAGCTGGTCTCATAGCTGCTCTTATGGGAACACTAGGGATATAGTATAGGTGCACATTGGAGAATGAGTTCACTGATTGATCCGCTTCCGAAATGTTGGATGGTTGATGATGTCTTATTGTCATACAGCGATTCCGTAATCCTAGTGATGTATCTGATCCTTAGACTTGAGACACCAAGGATGTCTTGTATTAGTGCTCCACTCTTTGATACCAGACTTATAGGTTTGGATGTCCTAGATCTAGCAAAGTCGGTCATCGGGAGTGATAGTCAACCGTACGAGCGCTATTGAGTGTCGATAAAGGATCATCCGCTCTCAGTATCATGAGAGAAATATCACAGATGTTCTTGCTCAGACAAATCTCTGGCCAGGGTCATTCGGATTGACAGAGAAAGAGTTCTCCGAGAGAATCTGATTAGAGCGAGACTCGAGTAGAAACCGTATGGATTTGACAACACCATACCCGGTATACGGTCTCTGGGATATTATATGGATGAGGGACTATAAATATACGGTAACTGAGGATTAACAGGTCCAATGGATTATATTCCCCTGTATCGTTTGGGGACTGCAACGTAGTGGCATAGTACGTCCGTAGTCGATGAGTCGAGTGAGTTATTATGGAGAGAATAATTCACTGAGCCAGAAGGAGTTCTAATAGGTATGACTCATTGCCAGCTCGATATTGGGTCTAAAGGGTTACACACATATGGTAAGCATTGCGATTAGTAAAGATTCGAATATGAAATATCCACCGGAACCCCTATCTTATTGGATATCCAATAACCCTCTGAATTATTGGATCACATGAACGAGATCCAATATTAGCCCATAAGAGATTATTGGATAGAGATCTACTAATATAAGATGCTTGGGTAGTTAGATGGAGATCCAATACCCAATAGGGGAGGATCCATTAGGGTTAAGTTTACTACGGAACTCTATAAATTGGAGGGAATCAATGGTTCATAGGCTAGAACCTTTTGCTTGCCTCTCCTATTCTCCTCTCCCTTTACCAGAGAGGAGTGCACTAGACCTCATTCACCCTCTCCTAGAAATCTGCAAGGATTCAGGGATATACGATATCCCTAGGTATCACAATTTATCTTATACGCAGTTTTAAGTTTCGCGGATTTTTGCGTACTAATCTTCGCACGACGACGAATACATCTTTAGGAATTGGGGATTTTGTTTTCTGTTCTTCCGCTACGCATGTGATGTCGCCCCCCAAGATTTCCCAACAAATACTCCCGCTATGACGGATTGATACCGATCCTCCCGCTCATACGATCGAGCCAACACACTCACACCCTGTTGGTCGAGTACCTGCCCAAGAAGCAGAAGAAGGGACAAGCCCAAAAGAAGACCCAACCTTCCGGACAGTAGGGGGAGGGAAAAACAGAGAGGGAAACCTCCCAAAGCAGAAGGGGGAGATCAAAAAATGAGAGAGAGTGAACTACCGTGCGAAAGGGGGAGAACAAAGAGAGAGAGGGAAGGAAAAAAGAAAGGATTCACTTGGGTCAACATTCGTCACTCCTACATTTGCCCTTACAAAAGAGTGTCATCCGCCTCGATGGATCTCGCACCAACCATCACAGCCTTAATAAAGATCTCACAGCAAAAACAACACTCACGCAAGCATGTAGTAGTATAAGTAAAATGACAAAATTCAAGGCCCCTTTGCAGTGTTCCGAAGCACACCTTCCAAGGGGGGCAAACAATACAAAAAAGTTTGGCATTGCCAGCTCACCTCGCCACCTAGGCCAACAACGCCACCAAAGCCAAATGTAGGAAACAACCAACTCCACCCAACCGCCAGTAGGGATCTACCCTACTGTCCTAGCTTCCCAAAGTGGGCACACAAGACCCACTCCTTACCGATACCGCAACTAAAGAAACCATGCCCCGTATTAATGGTTGGCAGCATGCCCCAGCTTCCCAATCGCCTCCTAGCTGACATCTCAACAGAAGCCATGCCTCTGCATTAATGACTGGCAGCATGCCCCCTGCTTCCCTAGTCGCCTACTGGCTGACATCTCAGCAGAAGCCAAGCCTCCGTATTAATGATTGACAGAATGGCCCGATTTCACCAGCCTTCCCCTTCGGATGACCGATGGAGGGCTAACTCCCTGCCTAACCTAAAGTGACAGGGGAGTCAGCCCAAAGGCGTCCCAACGGTCCGCACCAACAAGCCATCCTTATTAATGCCTCCACCATACATAGTAAGGGAGGCCTTGGCTAGCACACGTCTAGACCACTCAATGAGTAGGTATAAAAGCCAAGACCTATACCTAGACAAAAGGAGGCAGGCAAAAACCGCCTATTCTCTCATTTACACTACTCTCACTATTGTCTTCCTCCCTGTCCATCTTTCACTAACTTAAGCATCGGAGGGGTCGACCTGGGACACCCTCCGCGCAAGTCTATTGTGCAAGGTCGTCAGCGTAGCTCGGAGGCACGACTAGAAGGCAAGCCAGCAGAAGGGACCTACACTTTGGACATATAACTAATCGGGCCAACTCACTAGTCAACTGTCTCTGTGTGTTAACAAGAAATATCCAAAAAGTTGAGTTTGTACCCTATGACTTGCAACTTTCTAAGATGACAACAGGTTTAGTAAGAGAAACTATGATATATCCCTTTTTCGACCACATGGAGGTTCAAGATATTGAATAATTTTTGTTAATTTACTTACCCGATATCGAGATCTTGAAAAGTAAAGCACTTGTTGGATGTTTAAAATTTTTAATACCCAAAAACTCAAAACATAAATTGACAGAAAAGAGATGTTTAAATTGTCAACAGCAACAATTTCTCAGCTTCGTAATGAACATTTCCTATATTAAATCTAAGTATCGAAGCAACACAATTCCACCCACAAGTTATGTGGAAGTTCTTACACCGAAGAGTGTCAGTGTGGATGAATCCGCATGTATCATTTCTGCAAATCATTGCCACAGTCATCCTCCATCGATAGATAGTTTCATCATTTATATCCTTTTCTTCATTCTCTTTTCAAAGGAATCGAGTTGATATTTAAGACCTAAGACTCATAAGAGCCAGCTAGTCACAAATAATGCACCAAATCAGACAGCAGTGCGAATCCTAGCAAAGGAATTTAAATGAACCAGCTAAGTAGGTTAAAGCTCAAAACCCTAAGGGAACCATAAAACTCAGTGCCAAACTCTCGGCGGCGCAATAAGCTGCTCGCTCGACAGATTCTGAACCAAGCGAAGAGCCCACCACATGATAACGACAACAAAAGCGAAGATTGAGGAAAGGAGAACAAGGGAGAAAGGATACGGTGTCCGGGAATGGCGATCTCGAGTATTGACGGCGAGGGGATTAGCGTTGCAGATGGACTCGACCGTGGTGAGGTCCCCGTTCCTCGCGGCGGCGTGGAGATCGGAAGATTCGCTGCCCCCCTTCGGTAATCGGTTCTTCCTCCTCGATGCCGCTCCGGGGTCTCCCATCTCCGCGGGGTGTGCCGTCGTGGAGCTTCAAGCGACGAAGGCAGCGGTAGTACATACTTGATAGAAGGCCGAGACCGTAGCAGGATGGGCCGAGTTAAGGCCCACAAATGTGGAGACGTACTTCGAACGAAGATACCTTGGATCGTTAGAATCGGACTAGGATTCCGAGAGACATCGGATCGAGCTGGGGCTTAACGCCCGCATCTTTCCTTCTTGGATTAGGATTATAGCTCGATTCGGATAGGATTCCGAATCGAACTGGGGTTCGGACAGTCTGCCTGTTATATAAGGACGTGACCTTTGGACTTGTCACGCATCACTCCTCTCCGACACTCTTCTTCGCTCCACACTGTTGTCTCGTCGCGTGGAAAGATGTCTTCGCAACGAGGAGGAGGAGGAGGAGGGCGGCAACATTTGGTGGTGCGCTCGGTTTGGGCGTGGAACTTGGAGTACGAGTTCTCCATCATTGCTTCCCTCGTGGATCGCTTCTCTTACGTCGCCTTCGACACGGAGTTTCCCGGCTTCCTCTACAGAACTCGGAGGCCACACCGTCTTCTCCCGCCCAGCCTGCGCTACGCCATCCTCAAGGCCAACGTCGACAAGATGGAGCTCGTCCAACTCGGCCTCACCCTCTTCGACGCCTTCGGCGACCTCCCCTCCATCGGCACCGGCGGCAGGGTCGGGTACGTGTGGGAGTTCAACTTCCGCGAATTCGATGTCCGACGCGACCTCCACGCGCCGGACTCCGTCGACCTGCTCCGCTCCAGTGGCATCGACTTCGACCGGCTCCCCCTCTACGGCATTGACTCCGGCCAGTTCGCCGCCCACCTCTATCGTTCCGGCCTCGTCGCTCATTGCCGTTTCTGCCGCCCGCACTCCACTCGATGGATCGCCTTTCACAGCTGCTACGACTTCGCCTATCTCGTCAAGGTGCTGGGGTTCGGCCGGCCTCTGCCCGACACCCTGGAAGAGTTCCTCGGCCTGGTGAACTTGCTCTTCGGAGAGACTGTGGATCTCAAGCACATTATGCGCGGCTGCAAGGGTCTCTCCGGCGGGCTGGAGAGAGTGGCGAGTACCCTCGGGGTGCCACGCCAAGCTGGGAAGTCGCATCAAGCTGGATCAGATAGCTTGGTGACCTGCCAAGTCTATCTGAAGATGAAGCGGAGGTTCTTCGACGACCAAGACGCCAAGGTGGCCTGCCATCGCGGCATCATCTACGGCCTACAAGCCTGCTGAATTCCTCCTTCGTTCTTGGAGTTTGTCAACGCAGCGCAGTGAAGGTGGTCGATTCTCAAAGCAAGTCAACTCAAATATGATCTTTCTCTTTTTCTTTGTGCACAAATGTCGAATGTTTCAACGTAAATAATATACAAATCAAGTCGTCTGTCAAATTCGGATGTAAAAATTGATTGCTGCTTGTGATGTATGGTAAGAATCCGAAGATTGTTGGATATGCACCACATCGATCTGTGCTCTGTTATTTTCTTGGATAAACTGATAGCTTTCAAATTGGGCAAACAACATGATATGTTGATGGCCGACGAGAGGAAGTTCCCGTACAAGGGGGAGTTGTTTCGTCCACGATCAAATCATTCAACAAACCGCAGTATAAAGATTTACGCTGTAGGAAAGAAACATAGACTCGATATCAACTCGATGCGCACAATGACAGCATCGGATGTGTCTGCAAGTGCAGAATCGACAGTCAAAGCTGGTTTACAACCCCTGCGTTTGGATTCTGAGATCCAAGTCGTTTCCTCTTGATCCACCAACCATCTCACCTCTGCTTCCTTTCACATTCAAATCCAGCAGAAGAAGATAACTGTCGTCGGCCTCATCTCTACCTTCCTGATAAAGTTGAAACCCTGAATCGTTCCTCTTCTTGATGTTTTCCTCTGACCGCACTTCTCTCAGCTCCGAGTGCTTCTCTTCGCAAACCCGACCGACGTTCTCCGTCAAGCCTGATAGTGGCAAGTCGAAATCCGTAAGCTGGGCTCTGGTGGCTTCCAAACTGCCTGACGAGCCATTCATGTCGAAACAAAGATCTTCTGAGCTTTCTCCCGTATTGCTTACAAGCACTTCCCCAGAGCCTCGATTCTCATTTGCAATTTCTTCTGTACCTGGTCAAGTAATCTCGTGAATGTTACAAGGAGTAGAGCCTTTGTTTGCCACACACCATTAGGCTTACCACGAGCTGCTCCTACAGTTTCCTCTGCACTTCGATCTGATACCACAACGCCTCTCCAAGAAGTATTTCTCTGCATGGTTTGTGACACATTAGATAACCGATATAAATTAGAGAGCATAAATCAAAGCCTGGAGTTCACGGGATTACTAAATTACAAAAACTACATCAAGTGCACAAACATTCGAATCTATACCGTTTAATAAGAACCATTACTGCTAAGATTCTTACGCTTCGCAAAACTTCCCTAGCTTGTTCGAAGCTATTAAATCCTTTGTAGTATCTCGAGTCAAGAAGCTCTTCTCGCGATTTATTTTCTTTAGCACAGTCCTATTTATTTACAGAACTCATTGACGTTTTGTATGCAGCGTCACATCCTAGATTTATAAAAAGAATAAAAAATTAGTAATTTATTATCCATTATTTTATAATAAACTTCATTTTTTTATTTTTTTTTCTTCATCCTTTAATTCAAATCCTTGTCTTTACAATAGTAAATATTCTATTAATTAGAAAAAGGACCACATCTTGGTAAAGTCATAAGTCTTTTCCACCGAAGTTCTCCATCAAGCCTGATAGTGGTAGGTCGAAATCCGTAAGCTGGGCTCTGGTGGCTTCCAAACTGCCTGACGAGCCATTCATATCGAAACAAAGATCTTCTGAGCTTTCTCCCGTATTGTTTACAAGCACTTCCCCAAAGCCTCGATTCTCATTTGCAATTTCTTCTGTACCTGGTCAAGTAATCTCATGAATGTTACAAGGAGTAGAGCCAAAGCCCATTGTAGTGGGTCCACTCTCTCGCTTACGCGGTCGAACCAAAGTCCATTGTAGTAGGTCCACTCTCTCGCTTACGCAGTCGAGCCGAAGCCCATCGTAGTGGGTCTAACCTCTTGCTTATGCGATCAAGCCAAAGCCCATCATAGTGGGTCCATCCTCCCGCAACGACGATCGAATCAAGACCCGCAACGACAGACTGACACCGATACTCTCGCTACGACGGTTGAATCAAGACCTGCTATAGCGGAAGCCGTCACAACAGACCGATATCGATACTCCAGATCCTAAATAATCCTGATCGTGATGAGATCATGATAATGAGATCGGTTCACCTTTAAACGCAGATCCTAAATAATCCTAGTCATAGGTTTACTCGAGAGGGACATCGAGAAAACAAGACAGATTAGTGTGATGTATACCTGTCCATATGATGCATGCGGCTGATCTTATAGCTGCTCGTTTGGGGACACTAGGGATATAGTACATGTGCTCATTGGAGAATGAGTTTACTGATTGATCCACTTCCGGAATGCTGAATGGCTGATGATGCCTTATTGTCAGACAGCGATTTCGTAGTCTCAGTGGGGTATCTGGTCCATAGGCTAGAGACACCAAGGATATCTTGTATTAGTGCTCCACTCTTTAATATCATATTTATAGGTTTGGATGTCCCAAATCTAGCATAATTGGTCATCGGGAGTGACAGTCAACCTTACGAGAGCTATTGAGTGTCGATAGAAGATCATCCGCTCTCAGTATCATGAGTAATATCTCATATGTTCTTGTTCAGAAAAATCCCTAGCCAAGGTCATTCGAATTGAGAGAGAAAGAGTTCTCCGAGAGAATCCGATTAGAGCGAGACTCGAGTAGAAACCATATGGGTTTGACAGCACCATACCCGGTATACGGTCTCTGTGATATTATATGAATGAGGGACTAAAGTTACATGATAAATGAGGACTGACATGTCCAATGGATTGGATTCCCCTATATCATCTAGGGACTACGGCATAATGGCCTAGTACGTCCGCAGTCGATGAGTCGAGTGAATTATTATTAAGATAATAATTCATTAAGCCAGAATGAGTTCTGATAGTTATGACTCATGGCCAGCTCGATATTGGGCCTAGAGAGTCTCACACATATGGTAGGCATTGTGATGAGTAGAGGTTTGAATATGAAATATCCGCCGGGGCCCCTATCTTATTAGATATATAATAAGCCCCTGAATTATTAAATCTCATGGAAGAGATCCAATAAGTGCTCATGAGATATTATTAGATATAGATATACTAATATAAGATGCTTGGGTAGTTGGATGGAGATTCTCCCCAATAGGGGAGGATCCATTAGGGTTAAGTTTACTGCGAAACTCAATAAATTGGAGGGAATAAGTGGTTTATAGGCTAGAGCCTTTTGCTTGCCTCTCATATTCTCCTCCCCTTCTCCAAGAAAGGAGTGCGCTTGACCTCATTCGCCCTCTCCTAGAGATCTGCAGGGATTCAGGAATATACGATCACCTTAGGTACCACAATTTATCTTATACGCAGTTTTAAGTTTCGCGGATTTTTGCACACTAATCTTCGCACGACGATGAATACATCTTTAGAAATTGGGGATTTTGTTTTCTGTTCTTCCGCTGCGCATGTGATGTCGCCCCCCAAGATTTCCCAACAGATACTCCCGCTATGACGGATTGATACCGATCCTCCCGCTCATATGATCGAGCCAACACACTCACACCCTGTTGGTCGAGTACCTGCCCAAGAAGCAAAAGAAGGGGCAAGCCCAAAAGAAGACCCAACCTTCCGGACAGTAGGGGGAGGGAAAAACGGAGAGGGAAACCTCCCAAAGCAGAAGGGGGAGATAAAAAAATGAGAGAGAGTGAACTACCGTGTGAAAAGGGGAGAACAAAGAGAGAGAGGGAAGGAAAAAAGAAAGGATTCACCTAGGTCAACATTTTTAATGAGATACTCGATGAGCTCTAGATGAGATCCTTGGACAGCACAGTGCAGGAGGGATCAAACCTTTCATGTTAACAGGCCTTGACAGAGACATCAAAGGATAATAGGATCCTAATTATCTCTAGATGACCTTTCTGAGCAACAAAATGGATCACAGCCGTATCACCCATAGCACCAGCTCCAACGTTGGCCTTATTCTTGTAGAGAAATCTTACTACCTCTGTATGCCCACACCAGAAGCCAGATGAAGTCTCAATTTCATATTTTTCATGTCAAGGTAGCAACATTAGATTACCAAACAAAAGATTTTGCAATAGATTCGTTTGTTCCAATTTTTTACGGAATAAAAAGAAAAGGAAAAATATGCAATGCATCTTTAGAATTGATACGGAGAAGCTTGGCACTACCATGTCCCCTCTCCACCTAGGCCAGCAACGCCACCAAAACCAAACGTGGGGGCCCCACCGACTCCTCCCAGGAACAACTCTACGGCTCGAACCTCAGCAGCCTTGGACCCCAGCATCCACCATTTGACCAGACCCGCAATAGCGGATCCATCCTCCCACCCATGCAGTCGAGATCAAGACCCGCTACGACAAAAGCCACCTCAACGGATCCATCCTCCCGCTTATGTGGCCGAGCCAAAACCCACAGCTGATCCATCCTCCCGTTTATGCTATCGAGCCAAAGCCCATCACAGTGAGTTCAGCATCCCGCTTATGCGGTCGAGCCAAAGCCCATCGCAGTGGGTCCACTCTCTAGCTTATGCAGTCGAGCCAAAGCCCATCGCAGTGGGTCTAACCTCTCGCTTACATGAGCAAGCCAAAGCCCATCACAGTGGGTCCATCCTCCCGCTATGACGATCGAATCAAGACCCACTACAATAGACTGACACCGATACTCCCGCTATGACGGTTGAATCAAGAGCTACTATGACGGAAGTCGTCACAACATGCAGATACCAATACACCTGCAACAACGATCGAATCAGGACCCGCTACGACGGAAGCCACCACGACGGATTGATACCGATACTGCTAGTCATAAGTGCCCTACAAGCCAATCACGTGAGTGATGGCACATGTGACTTGACACATAGACTTTTTGCTTATTATATTTTGGCATTGATCACTTTATATATATATGTATATATATATATATATATATATATATTGTGATGTCCTTGGATCTGTTCAATGGGAATCAGATTAATTCACCTTTAAACACAGATCCTAAATAATCCTAGTCATAGGTTTACTCGAGAGGGACATCAAGTTACCGGACATACTGGTGTGCTGTATACTCGTCCATATGATAGATGCAGCTGGTCTCATAGCTGCTCTTATGGGAACACTAGGGATATAGTATAGGTGCACATTGGAGAATGAGTTCACTGATTGATCCGCTTCCGAAATGTTGGATGGTTGATGATGTCTTATTGTCATACAGCGATTCCGTAATCCTAGTGATGTATCTGATCCTTAGACTTGAGACACCAAGGATGTCTTGTATTAGTGCTCCACTCTTTGATACCAGACTTATAGGTTTGGATGTCCTAGATCTAGCAAAGTCGGTCATCGTGAGTGATAGTCAACCGTACGAGCGCTATTGAGTGTCGATAAAGGATCATCCGCTCTCAGTATCATGAGAGAAATATCACATATGTTCTTGCTCAGACAAATCTCTGGCCAGGGTCATTCGGATTGACAGAGAAAGAGTTCTCCGAGAGAATCTGATTAGAGCGAGACTCGAGTAGAAACCGTATGGATTTGACAACACCATACCCGGTATACGGTCTCTGGGATATTATATGGATGAAGGACTATAAATATACGGTAACTGAGGATTAACAGGTCCAATGGATTATATTCCCCTGTATCGTTTGGGGACTGCAACGTAGTGGCATAGTACGTCCGCAGTCGATGAGTCGAGTGAGTTATTATGGAGATAATAATTCACTGAGCCAGAAGGAGTTCTAATAGGTATGACTCATTGCCAGCTCGATATTGGGTCTAAAGGGTTACACACATATGGTAAGCATTGCGATTAGTAAAGATTCGAATATGAAATATCCACCGGAACCCCTATCTTATTGGATATCCAATAACCCTCTGAATTATTGGATCACATGAACGAGATCCAATATTAGCCCATAAGAGATTATTGGATAGAGATCTACTAATATAAGATGCTTGGGTAGTTAGATGGAGATCCAATATCCAATAGGGGAGGATCCATTAGGGTTAAGTTTACTACGGAACTCTATAAATTGGAGGGAATCAATGGTTCATAGGCTAGAACCTTTTGCTTGCCTCTCCTATTCTCCTCTCCCTTTACTAGAGAGGAGTGCACTAGACCTCATTCACCCTCTCCTAGAAATCTGCAAGGATTCAGGGATATACGATATCCCTAGGTATCACAATTTATCTTATACGCAGTTTTAAGTTTCGCGGATTTTTGCGTACTAATCTTCGCACGACGACGAATATATCTTTAGGAATTGGGGATTTTGTTTTCTGTTCTTCCGCTGCGCATGTGATGTCGCCCCCCAAGATTTCCCAACAAATACTCCCGCTATGACGGATTGATACCGATCCTCCCGCTCATACGATCGAGCCAACACACTCACACCCTGTTGGTCGAGTACCTGCCCAAGAAGCAGAAGAAGGGACAAGCCCAAAAGAAGACCCAACCTTCCGGACAGTAGGGGGAGGGAAAAACAGAGAGGGAAACCTCCCAAAGCAGAAGGGGGAGATCAAAAAATGAGAGAGAGTGAACTACCGTGCGAAATGGGGAGAACAAAGAGAGAGAGGGAAGGAAAAAAGAAAGGATTCACTTGGGTCAACATTCGTCACTCCTACATTTGCCCTTACAAAAGAGTGTCATCCGCCTCGATGGATCTCGCACCAACCATCACAGCCTTAATAAAGATCTCACAGCAAAAACAACACTCACGCAAGCATGTAGTAGTATAAGTAAAATGACAAAATTCAAGGCCCCTTTGCAATGTTCCGAAGCACACCTTCCAAGGGGGGCAAACAATACAAAAAAGTTTGGCATTGCCAGCTCACCTCGCCACCTAGGCCAACAACGCCACCAAAGCCAAATGTAGGAAACAACCAACTCCACCCAACCGCCAGTAGGGATCTGCCCTACTGTCCTAGCTTCCCAAAGTGGGCACACAAGACCCACTCCTTACCGATACCGCAACTAAAGAAACCATGCCCCGTATTAATGGTTGGCAGCATGCCCCAGCTTCCCAATCGCCTCCTACCTGACATCTCAACAGAAGCCATGCCTCTGCATTAATGACTGGCAGCATGCCCCCTGCTTCCCTAGTCGCCTACTGGCTGACATCTCAGCAGAAGCCAAGCCTCCGTATTAATGATTGACAGAATGGCCCGATTTCACCAGCCTTCCCCTTCGGATGACCGATGGAGGGCTAACTCCCTGCCTAACCTAAAGTGACAGAGGAGTCAGCCCAAAGGCGTCCCAACGGTCCGCACCAACAAGCCATCCTTATTAATGCCTCCACCATACATAGTAAGGGAGGCCTTGGCTAGCACACGTCTAGACCACTCAATGAGTAGGTATAAAAGCCAAGACCTATACCTAGACAAAAGGAGGCAGGCAAAAACCGCCTATTCTCTCATTTACACTACTCTCACTATTGTCTTCCTCCCTGTCCATCTTTCACTAACTTAAGCATCGGAGGGGTCGACCTGGGACACCCTCCGCGCAAGTCTATTGTGCAAGGTCGTCAGCGTAGCTCGGAGGCACGACTAGAAGGCAAGCCAGCAGAAGGGACCTACACTTTGGACATATAACTAATCGGGCCAACTCACTAGTCAACTGTCTCTGTGTGTTAACAAGAAATATCCAAAAAGTTGAGTTTGTACCCTATGACTTGCAACTTTCTAAGATGACAACAGGTTTAGTAAGAAAAACTATGATGTATCCCTTTTTCGACCATATGGAGGTTCAAGATATTGAATAATTTTTATTAATTTACTTACCCGATATCGAGATCTTGAAAAGTAAAGCACTTGTTGGATGTTTAAAATTTTTAATACCCAAAAACTCATAACATAAATTGACAGAAAAGAGATGTTTAAATTGTCAACAGCAACAATTTCTCAGCTTCGTAATGAACATTTCCAATATTAAATCTAAGTATCGAAGCAACACAATTCCACCCACAAGTTATGTGGAAGTTCTTATACCGAAGAGTGTCAGTGTGGATGAATCCGCATGTATCATTTCTGCAAATCATTGCCACAGTCATCCTCCATCGATAGATAGTTTCATCATCTATATCCTTTTCTTCATTCTCTTTTCAAAGGAATCGAGTTGATATTTAAGACCTAAGACTCAGAAGGGCCAGCTAGTCACAAATAATGCACCAAATCAGACAGCAATGCGAATCCTAGCAAAGGAATTTAAATGAACCAGCCAAGTAGGTTAAAGCTCAAAAACCCTAAGGGAACCTTAAACCTCAGTGCCAAACTCTCGGCGGCGCAATAAGCTGCTCGCTCGACAGATTCTGAACCAAGCGAAGAGCCCACCACATGATAACGACAACAAAAGCGAAGATTGAGGAAAGGAGAACAAGGGAGAAAGGATACGGTGTCCGGGAATGGCGATCTCGAGTATTGACGGCGAGGGGATTAGCGTTGCAGATGGACTCGACCGTGGTGAGGTCCCCGTTCCTCGCGGCGGCGTGGAGATCGGAAGATTCGCTGCCCCCCTTCGGTAATCGGTTCTTCCTCCTCGATGCCGCTCCGGGGTCTCCCATCTCCGCGGGGTGTGCCGTCGTGGAGCTTCAAGCGACGAAGGCAGCGGTAGTACATACTTGATAGAAGGCCGAGACCGTAGCAGGATGGGCCGAGTTAAGGCCCACAAATGTGGAGACGTACTTCGAACGAAGATACCTTGGATCGTTAGAATCGGACTAGGATTCCGAGAGACATCGGATCGAGCTGGGGCTTAACGCCCGCATCTTTCCTTCTTGGATTAGGATTATAGCTCGATTCGGATAGGAATCCGAATCGAACTGGGGTTCGGACAGTCTGCCTGTTATATAAGGACGTGACCTTTGGACTTGTCACGCATCACTCCTCTCCGACACTCTTCTTCGCTCCACACTGTTGTCTCGTCGCGTGGAAAGATGTCTTCGCAACGAGGAGGAGGAGGAGGAGGGCGGCAACATTTGGTGGTGCGCTCGGTTTGGGCGTGGAACTTGGAGTACGAGTTCTCCATCATTGCTTCCCTCGTGGATCGCTTCTCTTACGTCGCCTTCGACACGGAGTTTCCCGGCTTCCTCTACAGAACTCGGAGGCCACACCGTCTTCTCCCGCCCAGCCTGCGCTACGCCATCCTCAAGGCCAACGTCGACAAGATGGAGCTCGTCCAACTCGGCCTCACCCTCTTCGACGCCTTCGGCGACCTCCCCTCCATCGGCACCGGCGGCAGGGTCGGGTACGTGTGGGAGTTCAACTTCCGCGAATTCGATGTCCGACGCGACCTCCACGCGCCGGACTCCGTCGACCTGCTCCGCTCCAGTGGCATCGACTTCGACCGGCTCCCCCTCTACGGCATTGACTCCGGCCAGTTCGCCGCCCACCTCTATCGTTCCGGCCTCGTCGCTCATTGCCGTTTCTGCCGCCCGCACTCCACTCGATGGATCGCCTTTCACAGCTGCTACGACTTCGCCTATCTCGTCAAGGTGCTGGGGTTCGGCCGGCCTCTGCCCGACACCCTGGAAGAGTTCCTCGGCCTGGTGAACTTGCTCTTCGGAGAGACTGTGGATCTCAAGCACATTATGCGCGGCTGCAAGGGTCTCTCCGGCGGGCTGGAGAGAGTGGCGAGTACCCTCGGGGTGCCACGCCAAGCTGGGAAGTCGCATCAAGCTGGATCAGATAGCTTGGTGACCTGCCAAGTCTATCTGAAGATGAAGCGGAGGTTCTTCGACGACCAAGACGCCAAGGTGGCCTGCCATCGCGGCATCATCTACGGCCTACAAGCCTGCTGAATTCCTCCTTCGTTCTTGGAGTTTGTCAACGCAGCGCAGTGAAGGTGGTCGATTCTCAAAGCAAGTCAACTCAAATATGATCTTTCTCTTTTTCTTTGTGCACAAATGTCGAATGTTTCAACGTAAATAATATACAAATCAAGTCGTCTGTCAAATTCGGATGTAAAAATTGATTGCTGCTTGTGATGTATGGTAAGAATCCGAAGATTGTTGGATATGCACCACATCGATCTGTGCTCTGTTATTTTCTTGGATAAACTGATAGCTTTCAAATTGGGCAAACAACATGATATGTTGATGGCCGACGAGAGGAAGTTCCCGTACAAGGGGGAGTTGTTTCGTCCACGATCAAATCATTCAACAAACCGCAGTATAAAGATTTACGCTGTAGGAAAGAAACATAGACTCGATATCAACTCGATGCGCACAATGACAGCATCGGATGTGTCTGCAAGTGCAGAATCGACAGTCAAAGCTGGTTTACAACCCCTGCGTTTGGATTCTGAGATCCAAGTCGTTTCCTCTTGATCCACCAACCATCTCACCTCTGCTTCCTTTCACATTCAAATCCAGCAGAAGAAGATAACTGTCGTCGGCCTCATCTCTACCTTCCTGATAAAGTTGAAACCCTGAATCGTTCCTCTTCTTGATGTTTTCCTCTGACCGCACTTCTCTCAGCTCCGAGTGCTTCTCTTCGCAAACCCGACCGACGTTCTCCGTCAAGCCTGATAGTGGCAAGTCGAAATCCGTAAGCTGGGCTCTGGTGGCTTCCAAACTGCCTGACGAGCCATTCATGTCGAAACAAAGATCTTCTGAGCTTTCTCCCGTATTGCTTACAAGCACTTCCCCAGAGCCTCGATTCTCATTTGCAATTTCTTCTGTACCTGGTCAAGTAATCTCGTGAATGTTACAAGGAGTAGAGCCTTTGTTTGCCACACACCATTAGGCTTACCACGAGCTGCTCCTACAGTTTCCTCTGCACTTCGATCTGATACCACAACGCCTCTCCAAGAAGTATTTCTCTGCATGGTTTGTGACACATTAGATGACCGATATAAATTAGAGAGCATAAATCAAAGCCTGGAGTTCACGGGATTACTAAATTACAAAAACTACATCAAGTGCACAAACATTCGAATCTATACCGTTTAATAAGAACCATTACTGCTAAGATTCTTACGCTTCGCAAAACTTCCCTAGCTTGTTCGAAGCTATTAAATCCTTTGTAGTATCTCGAGTCAAGAAGCTCTTCTCGCGATTTATTTTCTTTAGCACAGTCCTATTTATTTACAGAACTCATTGACGTTTTGTATGCAGCGTCACATCCTAGATTTATAAAAAGAATAAAAAATTAGTAATTTATTATCCATTATTTTATAATAAACTTCATTTTTTTTATTTTTTTTTCTTCATCCTTTAATTCAAATCCTTGTCTTTACAATAGTAAATATTCTATTAATTAGAAAAAGGACCACATCTTGGTAAAGTCATAAGTCTTTTCCACCGAAGTTCTCCATCAAGCCTGATAGTGGTAGGTCGAAATCCGTAAGCTGGGCTCTGGTGGCTTCCAAACTGCCTGACGAGCCATTCATATCGAAACAAAGATCTTCTGAGCTTTCTCCCGTATTGTTTACAAGCACTTCCCCAAAGCCTCGATTCTCATTTGCAATTTCTTCTGTACCTGGTCAAGTAATCTCATGAATGTTACAAGGAGTAGAGCCAAAGCCCATTGTAGTGGGTCCACTCTCTCGCTTACGCGGTCGAACCAAAGTCCATTGTAGTAGGTCCACTCTCTCGCTTACGCAGTCGAGCCGAAGCCCATCGTAGTGGGTCTAACCTCTTGCTTATGCGATCAAGCCAAAGCCCATCATAGTGGGTCCATCCTCCCGCAACGACGATCGAATCAAGACCCGCAACGACAGACTGACACCGATACTCTCGCTACGACGGTTGAATCAAGACCTGCTATAGCGGAAGCCGTCACAACAGACCGATATCGATACTCCAGATCCTAAATAATCCTGATCGTGATGAGATCATGATAATGAGATCGGTTCACCTTTAAACACAGATCCTAAATAATCCTAGTCATAGGTTTACTCGAGAGGGACATCGAGAAAACAAGACAGATTAGTGTGATGTATACCTGTCCATATGATGCATGCAGCTGATCTTATAGCTGCTCGTTTGGGGACACTAGGGATATAGTACATGTGCTCATTGGAGAATGAGTTTACTGATTGATCCACTTCCGGAATGCTGAATGGCTGATGATGCCTTATTGTCAGACAGCGATTTCGTAGTCTCAGTGGGGTATCTGGTCCATAGGCTAGAGACACCAAGGATATCTTGTATTAGTGCTCCACTCTTTAATATCATACTTATAGGTTTGGATGTCCCAAATCTAGCATAATTGGTCATCGGGAGTGACAGTCAACCTTACGAGAGCTATTGAGTGTCGATAGAAGATCATCCGCTCTCAGTATCATGAGTAATATCTCATATGTTCTTGTTCAGAAAAATCCCTAGCCAAGGTCATTCGAATTGAGAGAGAAAGAGTTCTCCGAGAGAATCCGATTAGAGCGAGACTCGAGTAGAAACCATATGGGTTTGACAGCACCATACCCGGTATACGGTCTCTGTGATATTATATGAATGAGGGACTAAAGTTACATGGTAAATGAGGACTGACATGTCCAATGGATTGGATTCCCCTATATCATCTAGGGACTACGACATAATGGCCTAGTACGTCCGCAGTCGATGAGTCGAGTGAATTATTATTAAGATAATAATTCATTAAGCCAGAATGAGTTCTGATAGTTATGACTCATGGCCAGCTCGATATTGGGCCTAGAGAGTCTCACACATATGGTAGGCATTGTGATGAGTAGAGGTTTGAATATGAAATATCCGCCGGGGCCCCTATCTTATTAGATATATAATAAGCCCCTGAATTATTAAATCTCATGGAAGAGATCCAATAAGTGCTCATGAGATATTATTAGATATAGATATACTAATATAAGATGCTTGGGTAGTTGGATGGAGATTCTCCCCCATAGGGGAGGATCCATTAGGGTTAAGTTTACTACGAAACTCAATAAATTGGAGGGAATAAGTGGTTTATAGGCTAGAGCCTTTTGCTTGCCTCTCATATTCTCCTCCCCTTCTCCAAGAAAGGAGTGCGCTTGACCTCATTCGCCCTCTCCTAGAGATCTGCAGGGATTCAGGAATATACGATCACCTTAGGTACCACAATTTATCTTATACGCAGTTTTAAGTTTCGCGGATTTTTGCACACTAATCTTCGCACGACGATGAATACATCTTTAGAAACTGGGGATTTTGTTTTCTGTTCTTCCGCTGCGCATGTGATGTCGCCCCCCAAGATTTCCCAACAGATACTCCCGCTATGACGGATTGATACCGATCCTCCCGCTCATATGATCGAGCCAACACACTCACACCCTGTTGGTCGAGTACCTGCCTAAGAAGCAGAAGAAGGGGCAAGCCCAAAAGAAGACCCAACCTTCCGGACAGTAGGGGGAGGGAAAAACAGAGAGGGAAACCTCCCAAAGCAGAAGGGGGAGATAAAAAAATGAGAGAGAGTGAACTACCGTGTGAAAAGGGGAGAACAAAGAGAGAGAGGGAAGGAAAAAAGAAAGGATTCACCTAGGTCAACATTTTTAATGAGATACTCGATGAGCTCTAGATGAGATCCTTGGACAGCACAGTGCAGGAGGGATCAAACCTTTCATGTTAACAGGCCTTGACAGAGACATCAAAGGATAATAGGATCCTAATTATCTCTAGATGACCTTTCTGAGCAACAAAATGGATCACAGCCGTATCACCCATAGCACCAGCTCCAACGTTGGCCTTATTCTTGTAGAGAAATCTTACTACCTCTGTATGCCCACACCAGAAGCCAGATGAAGTCTCAATTTCATATTTTTCATGTCAAGGTAGCAACATTAGATTACCAAACAAAAGATTTTGCAATAGATTCGTTTGTTCCAATTTTTTACGGAATAAAAAGAAAAGGAAAAATATGCAATGCATCTTTAGAATTGATACGGAGAAGCTTGGCACTACCATGTCCCCTCTCCACCTAGGCCAGCAACGCCACCAAAACCAAACATGGGGGCCCCACCGACTCCTCCCAGGAACAACTCTACGGCTCGAACCTCAGCAGCCTTGGACCCCAGCATCCACCATTAGACCAGACCCGCAATAGCGGATCCATCCTCCCACCCATGCAGTCGAGATCAAGACCCGCTACGACAAAAGCCACCTCAACGGATCCATCCTCCCGCTTATGTGGCCGAGCCAAAACCCACAGCCGATCCATCCTCCCGTTTATGCTATCGAGCCAAAGCCCATCACAGTGAGTTCAGCATCCCGCTTATGCGGTCGAGCCAAAGCCCATCGCAGTGGGTCCACTCTCTAGCTTATGCAGTCGAGCCAAAGCCCATCGCAGTGGGTCTAACCTCTCGCTTACATGAGCAAGCCAAAGCCCATCACAGTGGGTCCATCCTCCCGCTATGACGATCGAATCAAGACCCACTACAATAGACTGACACCAATACTCCCGCTATGACGGTTGAATCAAGAGCTACTATGACGGAAGTCGTCACAACATGCAGATACCAATACACCTGCAACAACGATCGAATCAGGACCCGCTACGACGGAAGCCACCACGACGGATTGATACCGATACTGCTAGTCATAAGTGCCCTACAAGCCAATCACGTGAGTGATGGCACATGTGACTTGACACATAGTCTTTTTGCTTATTATATTTTGGCATTGATCACTTTATATATATATGTATATATATATATATATATATATATATATATATATATATATATATATATATATATATATATATATATATATATATATTGTGATGTCCTTGGATCTGTTCAATGGGAATCAGATCAATTCACCTTTAAACACAGATCCTAAATAATCCTGGTCATAGGTTTACTCGAGAGGGACATCAAGTTACCGGACATACTGGTGTGCTGTATACTCGTCCATATGATAGATGCAGCTGGTCTCATAGCTGCTCTTATGGGAACACTAGGGATATAGTATAGGTGCACATTGGAGAATGAGTTCACTGATTGATCCGCTTCCGAAATGTTGGATGGTTGATGATGTCTTATTGTCATACAGCGATTCCGTAATCCTAGTGATGTATCTGATCCTTAGACTTGAGACACCAAGGATGTCTTGTATTAGTGCTCCACTCTTTGATACCAGACTTATAGGTTTGGATGTCCTAGATCTAGCAAAGTCGGTCATCGTGAGTGATAGTCAACCGTACGAGCGCTATTGAGTGTCGATAAAGGATCATCCGCTCTCAGTATCATGAGAGAAATATCACATATGTTCTTGCTCAGACAAATCTCTGGCCAGGGTCATTCGGATTGACAGAGAAAGAGTTCTCCGAGAGAATCTGATTAGAGCGAGACTCGAGTAGAAACCGTATGGATTTGACAACACCATACCCGGTATACGGTCTCTGGGATATTATATGGATGAAGGACTATAAATATACGGTAACTGAGGATTAACAGGTCCAATGGATTATATTCCCCTGTATCGTTTGGGGACTGCAACGTAGTGGCATAGTACGTCCGCAGTCGATGAGTCGAGTGAGTTATTATGGAGATAATAATTCACTGAGCCAGAAGGAGTTCTAATAGGTATGACTCATTGCCAGCTCGATATTGGGTCTAAAGGGTTACACACATATGGTAAGCATTGCGATTAGTAAAGATTCGAATATGAAATATCCACCGGAACCCCTATCTTATTAGATATCCAATAACCCTCTGAATTATTGGATCACATGAACGAGATCCAATATTAGCCCATAAGAGATTATTGGATAGAGATCTACTAATATAAGATGCTTGGGTAGTTAGATGGAGATCCAATACCCAATAGGGGAGGATCCATTAGGGTTAAGTTTACTACGGAACTCTATAAATTGGAGGGAATCAATGGTTCATAGGCTAGAACCTTTTGCTTGCCTCTCCTATTCTCCTCTCCCTTTACTAGAGAGGAGTGCACTAGACCTCATTCACCCTCTCCTAGAAATCTGCAAGGATTCAGGGATATACGATATCCCTAGGTATCACAATTTATCTTATACGCAGTTTTAAGTTTCGCGGATTTTTGCGTACTAATCTTCGCACGACGACGAATATATCTTTAGGAATTGGGGATTTTGTTTTCTGTTCTTCCGCTGCGCATGTGATGTCGCCCCCCAAGATTTCCCAACAAATACTCCCGCTATGACGGATTGATACCGATCCTCCCGCTCATACGATCGAGCCAACACACTCACACCCTGTTGGTCGAGTACCTGCCCAAGAAGCAGAAGAAGGGACAAGCCCAAAAGAAGACCCAACCTTCCGGACAGTAGGGGGAGGGAAAAACAGAGAGGGAAACCTCCCAAAGCAGAAGGGGGAGATCAAAAAATGAGAGAGAGTGAACTACCGTGCGAAATGGGGAGAACAAAGAGAGAGAGGGAAGGAAAAAAGAAAGGATTCACTTGGGTCAACATTCGTCACTCCTACATTTGCCCTTACAAAAGAGTGTCATCCGCCTCGATGGATCTCGCACCAACCATCACAGCCTTAATAAAGATCTCGCAGCAAAAACAACACTCACGCAAGCATGTAGTAGTATAAGTAAAATGACAAAATTCAAGGCCCCTTTGCAGTGTTCCGAAGCACACCTTCCAAGGGGGGCAAACAATACAAAAAAGTTTGGCATTGCCAGCTCACCTCGCCACCTAGGCCAACAACGCCACCAAAGCCAAATGTAGGAAACAACCAACTCCACCCAACCGCCAGTAGGGATCTGCCCTACTGTCCTAGCTTCCCAAAGTGGGCACACAAGACCCACTCCTTACCGATACCGCAACTAAAGAAACCATGCCCCGTATTAATGGTTGGCAGCATGCCCCAGCTTCCCAATCGCCTCCTAGCTGACATCTCAACAGAAGCCATGCCTCTGCATTAATGACTGGCAGCATGCCCCCTGCTTCCCTAGTCGCCTACTGGCTGACATCTCAGCAGAAGCCAAGCCTCCGTATTAATGATTGACAGAATGGCCCGATTTCACCAGCCTTCCCCTTCGGATGACCGATGGAGGGCTAACTCCCTGCCTAACCTAAAGTGACAGGGGAGTCAGCCCAAAGGCGTCCCAACGGTCCGCACCAACAAGCCATCCTTATTAATGCCTCCACCATACATAGTAAGGGAGGCCTTGGCTAGCACACGTCTAGACCACTCAATGAGTAGGTATAAAAGCCAAGACCTATACCTAGACAAAAGGAGGCAGGCAAAAACCGCCTATTCTCTCATTTACACTACTCTCACTATTGTCTTCCTCCCTGTCCATCTTTCACTAACTTAAGCATCGGAGGGGTCGACCTGGGACACCCTCCGCGCAAGTCTATTGTGCAAGGTCGTCAGCGTAGCTCGGAGGCACGACTAGAAGGCAAGCCAGCAGAAGGGACCTACACTTTGGACATATAACTAATCGGGCCAACTCACTAGTCAACTGTCTCTGTGTGTTAACAAGAAATATCCAAAAAGTTGAGTTTGTACCCTATGACTTGCAACTTTCTAAGATGACAACAGGTTTAGTAAGAAAAACTATGATGTATCCCTTTTTCGACCATATGGAGGTTCAAGATATTGAATAATTTTTATTAATTTACTTACCCGATATCGAGATCTTGAAAAGTAAAGCACTTGTTGGATGTTTAAAATTTTTAATACCCAAAAACTCATAACATAAATTGACAGAAAAGAGATGTTTAAATTGTCAACAGCAACAATTTCTCAGCTTCGTAATGAACATTTCCAATATTAAATCTAAGTATCGAAGCAACACAATTCCACCCACAAGTTATGTGGAAGTTCTTATACCGAAGAGTGTCAGTGTGGATGAATCCGCATGTATCATTTCTGCAAATCATTGCCACAGTCATCCTCCATCGATAGATAGTTTCATCATCTATATCCTTTTCTTCATTCTCTTTTCAAAGGAATCGAGTTGATATTTAAGACCTAAGACTCAGAAGGGCCAGCTAGTCACAAATAATGCACCAAATCAGACAGCAATGCGAATCCTAGCAAAGGAATTTAAATGAACCAGCCAAGTAGGTTAAAGCTCAAAAACCCTAAGGGAACCTTAAACCTCAGTGCCAAACTCTCGGCGGCGCAATAAGCTGCTCGCTCGACAGATTCTGAACCAAGCGAAGAGCCCACCACATGATAACGACAACAAAAGCGAAGATTGAGGAAAGGAGAACAAGGGAGAAAGGATACGGTGTCCGGGAATGGCGATCTCGAGTATTGACGGCGAGGGGATTAGCGTTGCAGATGGACTCGACCGTGGTGAGGTCCCCGTTCCTCGCGGCGGCGTGGAGATCGGAAGATTCGCTGCCCCCCTTCGGTAATCGGTTCTTCCTCCTCGATGCCGCTCCGGGGTCTCCCATCTCCGCGGGGTGTGCCGTCGTGGAGCTTCAAGCGACGAAGGCAGCGGTAGTACATACTTGATAGAAGGCCGAGACCGTAGCAGGATGGGCCGAGTTAAGGCCCACAAATGTGGAGACGTACTTCGAAGGAAGATACCTTGGATCGTTAGAATCGGACTAGGATTCCGAGAGACATCGGATCGAGCTGGGGCTTAACGCCCGCATCTTTCCTTCTTGGATTAGGATTATAGCTCGATTCGGATAGGAATCCGAATCGAACTGGGGTTCGGACAGTCTGCCTGTTATATAAGGACGTGACCTTTGGACTTGTCACGCATCACTCCTCTCCGACACTCTTCTTCGCTCCACACTGTTGTCTCGTCGCGTGGAAAGATGTCTTCGCAACGAGGAGGAGGAGGAGGAGGGCGGCAACATTTGGTGGTGCGCTCGGTTTGGGCGTGGAACTTGGAGTACGAGTTCTCCATCATTGCTTCCCTCGTGGATCGCTTCTCTTACGTCGCCTTCGACACGGAGTTTCCCGGCTTCCTCTACAGAACTCGGAGGCCACACCGTCTTCTCCCGCCCAGCCTGCGCTACGCCATCCTCAAGGCCAACGTCGACAAGATGGAGCTCGTCCAACTCGGCCTCACCCTCTTCGACGCCTTCGGCGACCTCCCCTCCATCGGCACCGGCGGCAGGGTCGGGTACGTGTGGGAGTTCAACTTCCGCGAATTCGATGTCCGACGCGACCTCCACGCGCCGGACTCCGTCGACCTGCTCCGCTCCAGTGGCATCGACTTCGACCGGCTCCCCCTCTACGGCATTGACTCCGGCCAGTTCGCCGCCCACCTCTATCGTTCCGGCCTCGTCGCTCATTGCCGTTTCTGCCGCCCGCACTCCACTCGATGGATCGCCTTTCACAGCTGCTACGACTTCGCCTATCTCGTCAAGGTGCTGGGGTTCGGCCGGCCTCTGCCCGACACCCTGGAAGAGTTCCTCGGCCTGGTGAACTTGCTCTTCGGAGAGACTGTGGATCTCAAGCACATTATGCGCGGCTGCAAGGGTCTCTCCGGCGGGCTGGAGAGAGTGGCGAGTACCCTCGGGGTGCCACGCCAAGCTGGGAAGTCGCATCAAGCTGGATCAGATAGCTTGGTGACCTGCCAAGTCTATCTGAAGATGAAGCGGAGGTTCTTCGACGACCAAGACGCCAAGGTGGCCTGCCATCGCGGCATCATCTACGGCCTACAAGCCTGCTGAATTCCTCCTTCGTTCTTGGAGTTTGTCAACGCAGCGCAGCGAAGGTGGTCGATTCTCAAAGCAAGTCAACTCAAATATGATCTTTCTCTTTTTCTTTGTGCACAAATGTCGAATGTTTCAACGTAAATAATATACAAATCAAGTCGTCTGTCAAATTCGGATGTAAAAATTGATTGCTGCTTGTGATGTATGGTAAGAATCCGAAGATTGTTGGATATGCACCACATCGATCTGTGCTCTGTTATTTTCTTGGATAAACTGATAGCTTTCAAATTGGGCAAACAACATGATATGTTGATGGCCGACGAGAGGAAGTTCCCGTACAAGGGGGAGTTGTTTCGTCCACGATCAAATCATTCAACAAACCGCAGTATAAAGATTTACGCTGTAGGAAAGAAACATAGACTCGATATCAACTCGATGCGCACAATGACAGCATCGGATGTGTCTGCAAGTGCAGAATCGACAGTCAAAGCTGGTTTACAACCCCTGCGTTTGGATTCTGAGATCCAAGTCGTTTCCTCTTGATCCACCAACCATCTCACCTCTGCTTCCTTTCACATTCAAATCCAGCAGAAGAAGATAACTGTCGTCGGCCTCATCTCTACCTTCCTGATAAAGTTGAAACCCTGAATCGTTCCTCTTCTTGATGTTTTCCTCTGACCGCACTTCTCTCAGCTCCGAGTGCTTCTCTTCGCAAACCCGACCGACGTTCTCCGTCAAGCCTGATAGTGGCAAGTCGAAATCCGTAAGCTGGGCTCTGGTGGCTTCCAAACTGCCTGACGAGCCATTCATGTCGAAACAAAGATCTTCTGAGCTTTCTCCCGTATTGCTTACAAGCACTTCCCCAGAGCCTCGATTCTCATTTGCAATTTCTTCTGTACCTGGTCAAGTAATCTCGTGAATGTTACAAGGAGTAGAGCCTTTGTTTGCCACACACCATTAGGCTTACCACGAGCTGCTCCTACAGTTTCCTCTGCACTTCGATCTGATACCACAACGCCTCTCCAAGAAGTATTTCTCTGCATGGTTTGTGACACATTAGATGACCGATATAAATTAGAGAGCATAAATCAAAGCCTGGAGTTCACGGGATTACTAAATTACAAAAACTACATCAAGTGCACAAACATTCGAATCTATACCGTTTAATAAGAACCATTACTGCTAAGATTCTTACGCTTCGCAAAACTTCCCTAGCTTGTTCGAAGCTATTAAATCCTTTGTAGTATCTCGAGTCAAGAAGCTCTTCTCGCGATTTATTTTCTTTAGCACAGTCCTATTTATTTACAGAACTCATTGACGTTTTGTATGCAGCGTCACATCCTAGATTTATAAAAAGAATAAAAAATTAGTAATTTATTATCCATTATTTTATAATAAACTTCATTTTTTTTATTTTTTTTTCTTCATCCTTTAATTCAAATCCTTGTCTTTACAATAGTAAATATTCTATTAATTAGAAAAAGGACCACATCTTGGTAAAGTCATAAGTCTTTTCCACCGAAGTTCTCCATCAAGCCTGATAGTGGTAGGTCGAAATCCGTAAGCTGGGCTCTGGTGGCTTCCAAACTGCCTGACGAGCCATTCATATCGAAACAAAGATCTTCTGAGCTTTCTCCCGTATTGTTTACAAGCACTTCCCCAAAGCCTCGATTCTCATTTGCAATTTCTTCTGTACCTGGTCAAGTAATCTCATGAATGTTACAAGGAGTAGAGCCAAAGCCCATTGTAGTGGGTCCACTCTCTCGCTTACGCGGTCGAACCAAAGTCCATTGTAGTAGGTCCACTCTCTCGCTTACGCAGTCGAGCCGAAGCCCATCGTAGTGGGTCTAACCTCTTGCTTATGCGATCAAGCCAAAGCCCATCATAGTGGGTCCATCCTCCCGCAACGACGATCGAATCAAGACCCGCAACGACAGACTGACACCGATACTCTCGCTACGACGGTTGAATCAAGACCTGCTATAGCGGAAGCCGTCACAACAGACCGATATCGATACTCCAGATCCTAAATAATCCTGATCGTGATGAGATCATGATAATGAGATCGGTTCACCTTTAAACACAGATCCTAAATAATCCTAGTCATAGGTTTACTCGAGAGGGACATCGAGAAAACAAGACAGATTAGTGTGATGTATACCTGTCCATATGATGCATGCAGCTGATCTTATAGCTGCTCGTTTGGGGACACTAGGGATATAGTACATGTGCTCATTGGAGAATGAGTTTACTGATTGATCCACTTCCGGAATGCTGAATGGCTGATGATGCCTTATTGTCAGACAGCGATTTCGTAGTCTCAGTGGGGTATCTGGTCCATAGGCTAGAGACACCAAGGATATCTTGTATTAGTGCTCCACTCTTTAATATCATACTTATAGGTTTGGATGTCCCAAATCTAGCATAATTGGTCATCGGGAGTGACAGTCAACCTTACGAGAGCTATTGAGTGTCGATAGAAGATCATCCGCTCTCAGTATCATGAGTAATATCTCATATGTTCTTGTTCAGAAAAATCCCTAGCCAAGGTCATTCGAATTGAGAGAGAAAGAGTTCTCCGAGAGAATCCGATTAGAGCGAGACTCGAGTAGAAACCATATGGGTTTGACAGCACCATACCCGGTATACGGTCTCTGTGATATTATATGAATGAGGGACTAAAGTTACATGATAAATGAGGACTGACATGTCCAATGGATTGGATTCCCCTATATCATCTAGGGACTACGGCATAATGGCCTAGTACGTCCGCAGTCGATGAGTCGAGTGAATTATTATTAAGATAATAATTCATTAAGCCAGAATGAGTTCTGATAGTTATGACTCATGGCCAGCTCGATATTGGGCCTAGAGAGTCTCACACATATGGTAGGCATTGTGATGAGCAGAGGTTTGAATATGAAATATCCGCCGGGGCCCCTATCTTATTAGATATATAATAAGCCCCTGAATTATTAAATCTCATGGAAGAGATCCAATAAGTGCTCATGAGATATTATTAGATATAGATATACTAATATAAGATGCTTGGGTAGTTGGATGGAGATTCTCCCCAATAGGGGAGGATCCATTAGGGTTAAGTTTACTGCGAAACTCAATAAATTGGAGGGAATAAGTGGTTTATAGGCTAGAGCCTTTTGCTTGCCTCTCATATTCTCCTCCCCTTCTCCAAGAAAGGAGTGCGCTTGACCTCATTCGCCCTCTCCTAGAGATCTGCAGGGATTCAGGAATATACGATCACCTTAGGTACCACAATTTATCTTATACGCAGTTTTAAGTTTCGCGGATTTTTGCACACTAATCTTCGCACGACGAGGAATACATCTTTAGAAATTGGGGATTTTGTTTTCTGTTCTTCCGCTGCGCATGTGATGTCGCCCCCCAAGATTTCCCAACAGATACTCCCGCTATGACGGATTGATACCGATCCTCCCGCTTATATGATCGAGCCAACACACTCACACCCTGTTGGTCGAGTACCTGCCCAAGAAGCAAAAGAAGGGGCAAGCCCAAAAGAAGACCCAACCTTCCGGACAGTAGGGGGAGGGAAAAACGGAGAGGGAAACCTCCCAAAGCAGAAGGGGGAGATAAAAAAATGAGAGAGAGTGAACTACCGTGTGAAAAGGGGAGAACAAAGAGAGAGAGGGAAGGAAAAAAGAAAGGATTCACCTAGGTCAACATTTTTAATGAGATACTCGATGAGCTCTAGATGAGATCCTTGGACAGCACAGTGCAGGAGGGATCAAACCTTTCATGTTAACAGGCCTTGACAGAGACATCAAAGGATAATAGGATCCTAATTATCTCTAGATGACCTTTCTGAGCAACAAAATGGATCACAGCCGTATCACCCATAGCACCAGCTCCAACGTTGGCCTTATTCTTGTAGAGAAATCTTACTACCTCTGTATGCCCACACCAGAAGCCAGATGAAGTCTCAATTTCATATTTTTCATGTCAAGGTAGCAACATTAGATTACCAAACAAAAGATTTTGCAATAGATTCGTTTGTTCCAATTTTTTACGGAATAAAAAGAAAAGGAAAAATATGCAATGCATCTTTAGAATTGATACGGAGAAGCTTGGCACTACCATGTCCCCTCTCCACCTAGGCCAGCAACGCCACCAAAACCAAACGTGGGGGCCCCACCGACTCCTCCCAGGAACAACTCTACGGCTCGAACCTCAGCAGCCTTGGACCCCAGCATCCACCATTTGACCAGACCCGCAATAGCGGATCCATCCTCCCACCCATGCAGTCGAGATCAAGACCCGCTACGACAAAAGCCACCTCAACGGATCCATCCTCCCGCTTATGTGGCCGAGCCAAAACCCACAGCCGATCCATCCTCCCGTTTATGCTATCGAGCCAAAGCCCATCACAGTGAGTTCAGCATCCCGCTTATGCGGTCGAGCCAAAGCCCATCGCAGTGGGTCCACTCTCTAGCTTATGTAGTCGAGCCAAAGCCCATCGCAGTGGGTCTAACCTCTCACTTACATGAGCAAGCCAAAGCCCATCACAGTGGGTCCATCCTCCCGCTATGACGATCGAATCAAGACCCACTACAATAGACTGACACCGATACTCCCGCTATGACGGTTGAATCAAGAGCTACTATGACGGAAGCCGTCACAACATACAGATACCAATACACCTGCAACAACGATCGAATCAGGACCCGCTACGACGGAAGCCACCACGACGGATTGATACCGATACTGCTAGTCATAAGTGCCCGACAAGCCAATCACGTGAGTGATGGCACATGTGACTTGACACATAGTCTTTTTGCTTATTATATTTTGGCATTGATCACTTTATATATATATATATATATATATATATATATATATATATATATATATATATATATATATATATATATATATATATATATATATATATATATATATATATATATATATTGTGATGTCCTTGGATCTGTTCAATGGGAATCAGATCAATTCACCTTTAAACACAGATCCTAAATAATCCTGGTCATAGGTTTACTCGAGAGGGACATCAAGTTACCGGACATACTGGTGTGCTGTATACTCGTCCATATGATAGATGCAGCTGGTCTCATAGCTGCTCTTATGGGAACACTAGGGATATAGTATAGGTGCACATTGGAGAATGAGTTCACTAATTGATCCGCTTCCGAAATGTTGGATGGTTGATGATGTCTTATTGTCATACAGCGATTCCGTAATCCTAGTGATGTATCTGATCCTTAGACTTGAGACACCAAGGATGTCTTGTATTAGTGCTCCACTCTTTGATACCAGACTTATAGGTTTGGATGTCCTAGATCTAGCAAAGTCGGTCATCGGGAGTGATAGTCAACCGTACGAGCGCTATTGAGTGTCGATAAAGGATCATCCGCTCTCAGTATCATGAGAGAAATATCACATATGTTCTTGCTCAGACAAATCTCTGGCCAGGGTCATTCGGATTGACAGAGAAAGAGTTCTCCGAGAGAATCTGATTAGAGCGAGACTCGAGTAGAAACCGTATGGATTTGACAACACCATACCCGGTATACGGTCTCTGGGATATTATATGGATGAGGGACTATAAATATACGGTAACTGAGGATTAACAGGTCCAATGGATTATATTCCCCTGTATCGTTTGGGGACTGCAACGTAGTGGCATAGTACGTCCGTAGTCGATGAGTCGAGTGAGTTATTATGGAGATAATAATTCACTGAGCCAGAAGGAGTTCTAATAGGTATGACTCATTGCCAGCTCGATATTGGGTCTAAAGGGTTACACACATATGGTAAGCATTGCGATTAGTAAAGATTCGAATATGAAATATCCACCGGAACCCCTATCTTATTGGATATCCAATAACCCTCTGAATTATTGGATCACATGAACGAGATCCAATATTAGCCCATAAGAGACTATTGGATAGAGATCTACTAATATAAGATGCTTGGGTAGTTAGATGGAGATCCAATACCCAATAGGGGAGGATCCATTAGGGTTAAGTTTACTACGGAACTCTATAAATTGGAGGGAATCAATGGTTCATAGGCTAGAACCTTTTGCTTGCCTCTCCTATTCTCCTCTCCCTTTACCAGAGAGGAGTGCACTAGACCTCATTCACCCTCTCCTAGAAATCTGCAAGGATTCAGGGATATACGATATCCCTAGGTATCACAATTTATCTTATACGCAGTTTTAAGTTTCGCGGATTTTTGCGTACTAATCTTCGCACGACGACGAATACATCTTTAGGAATTGGGGATTTTGTTTTCTGTTCTTCCGCTGCGCATGTGATGTCGCCCCCCAAGATTTCCCAACAAATACTCCCGCTATGACGGATTGATACCGATCCTCCCGCTCATACGATCGAGCCAACACACTCACACCCTGTTGGTCGAGTACCTGCCCAAGAAGCAGAAGAAGGGACAAGCCCAAAAGAAGACCCAACCTTCCGGACAGTAGGGGGAGGGAAAAACAGAGAGGGAAACCTCCCAAAGCAGAAGGGGGAGATCAAAAAATGAGAGAGAGTGAACTACCGTGCGAAATGGGGAGAACAAAGAGAGAGAGGGAAGGAAAAAAGAAAGGATTCACTTGGGTCAACATTCGTCACTCCTACATTTGCCCTTACAAAAGAGTGTCATCCGCCTCGATGGATCTCGCACCAACCATCACAGCCTTAATAAAGATCTCACAGCAAAAACAACACTCACGCAAGCATGTAGTAGTATAAGTAAAATGACAAAATTCAAGGCCCCTTTGCAGTGTTCCGAAGCACACCTTCCAAGGGGGGCAAACAATACAAAAAAGTTTGGCATTGCCAGCTCACCTCGCCACCTAGGCCAACAACGCCACCAAAGCCAAATGTAGGAAACAACCAACTCCACCCAACCGCCAGTAGGGATCTGCCCTACTGTCCTAGCTTCCCAAAGTGGGCACACAAGACCCACTCCTTACCGATACCGCAACTAAAGAAACCATGCCCCGTATTAATGGTTGGCAGCATGCCCCAGCTTCCCAATCGCCTCCTAGCTGACATCTCAACAGAAGCCATGCCTCTGCATTAATGACTGGCAGCATGCCCCCTGCTTCCCTAGTCGCCTACTGGCTGACATCTCAGCAGAAGCCAAGCCTCCGTATTAATGATTGACAGAATGGCCCGATTTCACCAGCCTTCCCCTTCGGATGACCGATGGAGGGCTAACTCCCTGCCTAACCTAAAGTGACAGGGGAGTCAGCCCAAAGGCGTCCCAACGGTCCGCACCAACAAGCCATCCTTATTAATGCCTCCACCATACATAGTAAGGGAGGCCTTGGCTAGCACACGTCTAGACCACTCAATGAGTAGGTATAAAAGCCAAGACCTATACCTAGACAAAAGGAGGCAGGCAAAAACCGCCTATTCTCTCATTTACACTACTCTCACTATTGTCTTCCTCCCTGTCCATCTTTCACTAACTTAAGCATCGGAGGGGTCGACCTGGGACACCCTCCGCGCAAGTCTATTGTGCAAGGTCATCAGCGTAGCTCGGAGGCACGACTAGAAGGCAAGCCAGCAGAAGGGACCTACACTTTGGACATATAACTAATCGGGCCAACTCACTAGTCAACTGTCTCTGTGTGTTAACAAGAAATATCCAAAAAGTTGAGTTTGTACCCTATGACTTGCAACTTTCTAAGATGACAACAGGTTTAGTAAGAAAAACTATGATGTATCCCTTTTTCGACCATATGGAGGTTCAAGATATTGAATAATTTTTATTAATTTACTTACCCGATATCGAGATCTTGAAAAGTAAAGCACTTGTTGGATGTTTAAAATTTTTAATACCCAAAAACTCATAACATAAATTGACAGAAAAGAGATGTTTAAATTGTCAACAGCAACAATTTCTCAGCTTCGTAATGAACATTTCCAATATTAAATCTAAGTATCGAAGCAACACAATTCCACCCACAAGTTATGTGGAAGTTCTTATACCGAAGAGTGTCAGTGTGGATGAATCCGCATGTATCATTTCTGCAAATCATTGCCACAGTCATCCTCCATCGATAGATAGTTTCATCATCTATATCCTTTTCTTCATTCTCTTTTCAAAGGAATCGAGTTGATATTTAAGACCTAAGACTCAGAAGGGCCAGCTAGTCACAAATAATGCACCAAATCAGACAGCAATGCGAATCCTAGCAAAGGAATTTAAATGAACCAGCCAAGTAGGTTAAAGCTCAAAAACCCTAAGGGAACCTTAAACCTCAGTGCCAAACTCTCGGCGGCGCAATAAGCTGCTCGCTCGACAGATTCTGAACCAAGCGAAGAGCCCACCACATGATAACGACAACAAAAGCGAAGATTGAGGAAAGGAGAACAAGGGAGAAAGGATACGGTGTCCGGGAATGGCGATCTCGAGTATTGACGGCGAGGGGATTAGCGTTGCAGATGGACTCGACCGTGGTGAGGTCCCCGTTCCTCGCGGCGGCGTGGAGATCGGAAGATTCGCTGCCCCCCTTCGGTAATCGGTTCTTCCTCCTCGATGCCGCTCCGGGGTCTCCCATCTCCGCGGGGTGTGCCGTCGTGGAGCTTCAAGCGACGAAGGCAGCGGTAATACATAGTTGATTGAAGGCCGAGACCGTAGCAGGATGGGCCGAGTTAAGGCCCACAAATGTGGAGACGTACTTCGAACGAAGATACCTTGGATCGTTAGAATCGGACTAGGATTCCGAGAGACATCGGATCGAGCTGGGGCTTAACGCCCGCATCTTTCCTTCTTGGATTAGGATTATAGCTCGATTCGGATAGGATTCCGAATCGAACTGGGGTTCGGACAGTCTGCCTGTTATATAAGGACGTGACCTTTGGACTTGTCACGCATCACTCCTCTCCGACACTCTTCTTCGCTCCACACTGTTGTATCGTCGCGTGGAAAGATGTCTTCGCAACGAGGAGGAGGAGGAGGAGGGCGGCAACATTTGGTGGTGCGCTCGGTTTGGGCGTGGAACTTGGAGTACGAGTTCTCCATCATTGCTTCCCTCGTGGATCGCTTCTCTTACGTCGCCTTCGACACGGAGTTTCCCGGCTTCCTCTACAGAACTCGGAGGCCACACCGTCTTCTCCCGCCCAGCCTGCGCTACGCCATCCTCAAGGCCAACGTCGACAAGATGGAGCTCGTCCAACTCGGCCTCACCCTCTTCGACGCCTTCGGCGACCTCCCCTCCATCGGCACCGGCGGCAGGGTCGGGTACGTGTGGGAGTTCAACTTCCGCGAATTCGATGTCCGACGCGACCTCCACGCGCCGGACTCCGTCGACCTGCTCCGCTCCAGTGGCATCGACTTCGACCGGCTCCCCCTCTACGGCATTGACTCCGGCCAGTTCGCCGCCCACCTCTATCGTTCCGGCCTCGTCGCTCATTGCCGTTTCTGCCGCCCGCACTCCACTCGATGGATCGCCTTTCACAGCTGCTACGACTTCGCCTATCTCATCAAGGTGCTGGGGTTCGGCCGGCCTCTGCCCGACACCCTGGAAGAGTTCCTCGGCCTGGTGAACTTGCTCTTCGGAGAGACTGTGGATCTCAAGCACATTATGCGCGGCTGCAAGGGTCTCTCCGGCGGGCTTGAGAGAGTGGCGAGTACCCTCGGGGTGCCACGCCAAGCTGGGAAGTCGCATCAAGCTGGATCAGATAGCTTGGTGACCTGCCAAGTCTATCTGAAGATGAAGCGGAGGTTCTTCGACGACCAAGACGCCAAGGTGGCCTGCCATCGCGGCATCATCTACGGCCTACAAGCCTGCTGAATTCCTCCTTCGTTCTTGGAGTTTGTCAACGCAGCGCAGCGAAGGTGGTCGATTCTCAAAGCAAGTCAACTCAAATATGATCTTTCTCTTTTTCTTTGTGCACAAATGTCGAATGTTTCAACGTAAATAATATACAAATCAAGTCGTCTGTCAAATTCGGATGTAAAAATTGATTGCTGCTTGTGATGTATGGTAAGAATCCGAAGATTGTTGGATATGCACCACATCGATCTGTGCTCTGTTATTTTCTTGGATAAACTGATAGCTTTCAAATTGGGCAAACAACATGATATGTTGATGGCCGACGAGAGGAAGTTCCCGTACAAGGGGGAGTTGTTTCGTCCACGATCAAATCATTCAACAAACCGCAGTATAAAGATTTACGCTGTAGGAAAGAAACATAGACTCGATATCAACTCGATGCGCACAATGACAGCATCGGATGTGTCTGCAAGTGCAGAATCGACAGTCAAAGCTGGTTTACAACCCCTGCGTTTGGATTCTGAGATCCAAGTCGTTTCCTCTTGATCCACCAACCATCTCACCTCTGCTTCCTTTCACATTCAAATCCAGCAGAAGAAGATAACTGTCGTCGGCCTCAT
Organism: Musa acuminata AAA Group; assembly: GCF_036884655.1. Taxonomy (NCBI): domain Eukaryota; kingdom Viridiplantae; phylum Streptophyta; class Magnoliopsida; order Zingiberales; family Musaceae; genus Musa; species Musa acuminata. Next base: position 5,198,732 of record NC_088337.1, on the reverse strand, counting down.
CTCTACCTTCCTGATAAAGTTGAAACCCTGAATCGTTCCTCTTCTTGATGTTTTCCTCTGACCGCACTTCTCTCAGCTCCGAGTGCTTCTCTTCGCAAACCCGACCGACGTTCTCCGTCAAGCCTGATAGTGGCAAGTCGAAATCCGTAAGCTGGGCTCTGGTGGCTTCCAAACTGCCTGACGAGCCATTCATGTCGAAACAAAGATCTTCTGAGCTTTCTCCCGTATTGCTTACAAGCACTTCCCCAGAGCCTCGATTCTCATTTGAAATTTCTTCTGTACCTGGTCAAGTAATCTCGTGAATGTTACAAGGAGTAGAGCCATTGTTTGCCACACACCATTAGGCTTACCACGAGCTGCTCCTGCAGTTTCCTCTGCACTTCGATCTGATACCACAACGCCTCTCCAAGAAGTATTTCTATGCATGGTTTGTGACACATTAGATGACCGATATAAATTAGAGAGCATAAATCAAAGCCTGGAGTTCACGGGATTACTAAATTACAAAAACTACATCAAGTGCACAAACATTCGAATCTATACCGTTTAATAAGAACCATTACTGTTAAGATTCTTACGCTTCGCAAAACTTCCCTAGCTTGTTCGAAGCTATTAAATCCTTTGTAGTATCTCGAGTCAAGAAGCTCTTCTCCGCGATTTATTTTCTTTAGCACAGTCCTATTTATTTGCAAAACTCATTGACGTTTTGTATGCAGCGTCACATCCTAGATTTATAAAAAGAATAAAAAATTTGTAATTTATTATCCATTATTTATATAATAAACTTCCTTTTTTTTGTTTTTTTTCTTCATCCTTTAATTCAAATCCTTGTCTTTACAATAGTAAATATTTTATTAATTAGAAAAAGGACCACATCTTGGTAAAGTCATAAGTCTCTTCCACCGAAACTTCAGATCTATTACAAAATAGTAAATTACTTTGAAAATAAATATTAGATAAACTGATTTATTATTAAATCGTTTATAGTATCTCGAGTTATTGATGTTTAGTAGTATTTCGAGTCAACTCATTGATGTTTTACATGCAGTGTTACGGTAAGTAACTTTTTGAGCCGTGACCTTCGGGTCGACGCGGCTGGTTCAGGGCTCCAAATGGCTGGGATCAGACGTGGCTCCCCTTGGAATCTTGAGGTGGCTGATGCAGGGGATCTGGCTGGAAAGTTCTGCGACGCCGAGTGGATTCAGCAGCGGTCGAGTACTTGCACACAGGTCGGGTCGGTAGCTCGGCCCGACCCCTCCGACGATCTAGTCAGTGATGCGGAGAGGAGTTTTTTTTGTGCCAGATCGTCCCCCCCTGGCCGTTGGGAGCCAGGGAGTACTTATAAAGGGGGTTTGTGTTACCTGATGTGCCGTCCTGCAGGAGCAGGGCCGTACCTCTGATGGCGTCTGTCGTCGTCGTGGGCGTTGCGTGGAAGGCCGAGCTTCCGTAGGGTATGGGGAGTGTTAGTCAGCGCCTTCCCCTGCCTCGGCCGGTCGTGAGGGGTCAGCCGAGGAGGTCGTTTGGGTACGGTGGGTGTGGGTGCATGTCGTGTCGGTGTTAATGCTCGCTCGGTATGGGCGCGTGTCGTGTCGATGTTAATGCTCGCTCCCTGGGGCAGTGTGCCGCACAGGGGTGTCTGACGTGGGGGTGTATTACGTCAAATCTGGGGTGTTATGTCCAATCAGTTTTTACCCCTATCATCTGACCCCCCCCGAAAGGAGTTATACGTCGGTTTTGCCTGCAGGGAGTTCGATGCATGGCTTCTCGCTTCAGGCGGGCTGTTTATGCGGGTCTGAGGGGCACGATGTAGACGGGCCGGTCGCGCGAACGCATCTCGAGCAGCACAAGGCTGAGGCACGCGATTTAGTCGGGAGGCCGAGTATGATTGGACTCAGGGGCAACGGAACCGACGAGGGCCGAGGAACACAATGCAGGCGGGGTGACCGCGCAGGTGTGGTTTCGGGAGGCGCAGAGCCGAGGGCCGAGGAGCACAATGCAAGCGGGGTGACCGCGCAGGTGTGGTCTCAAGATGGCGTAGAGCCGAGGGCCGAGGAGCACAACGCAGGCGGGGTGACCGCGCAGGTGTGGTCTCGGGATGGCGTAGAGCCGAGGGCCGAGGAGCACAACGCAGGCGGGGTGACCGCGCAGGTGTGGTCTCGGGATGGCAGGAGCGAGAGCACGACGCGGGCGTACTGGCGGCACTGGTCTGTCTCGGGAACATGGAGCCAAGGAGCACGACGCAGGCGGGGTGACCGCGCAGGCGTGGTCACGAGGGCCATGCGACCGAGTAGCACGATCGGGCGGGCAAGACGCGAGGACGTGGCCTCGAGCATCACACGGCCGAGGAACATGACAAGCGGTCAGGCCGCGCCGAGGTGGATCTCGGTAGAGATTGGCCGAGGTGCTCGGTGCTGGCAGGCCGCGACCGAGGTGGTGGCCTCGGGCGTGATACGACCGGGGCGGTACTTGGTTCTTGACCAGTGATTGGCCGCTCGACCATGCGCGGGCGCGGGCGGCCAGGTTGCTTTCTCCCTGGGGAAGATCAAAGGGCCACCCCTTTTGGGAGTCGCTGGTTTTCGAGGTTGACATGATTAGTGACTCCGTACTTTGCACCGCGCTGCGATTAAATGCCGCGCCAAGCCGTAGTTATGGCGATGCGATGTTTGTGTCTTCGCAGCGCACCTCAGGAGAGGAAAGGTCGCTGTTTCGGCGGGAAGCAGGCTATAAGCAGCGCTCCATTGGCATCTTTCACTTCCTGGTACCTGCATTCGCTTCGACCCCCTCTTTGGGTGACCTAGCCTAGCACTCCTCAGCCGCCCTACCTTTTCCAAAGCTCGGTAAGGATGGCTTCTCCTCTGTTCTCTCCATCTTCGCCTCCTCTTTCCGGTGCCGTCGGCGAGGAGGCGGTGTCGGCGAGCTCCCGCTCGTCGTCCGAGGAAAGGGCCACCAAAGCCCTTGAATCGCTGATGTGGCCGCACGACCTCGACTCCACCGTGAGCGAGTCGTCGCTTGGCCTCCTTCGGGATCGTTACGGTATCCCGGTGGAATTCACGCTCATTGCCCCCGAGTCGGGGCAGCGAGCGTATGATCCCATACCTAGGGGCTTTGCCCTGACCGTGGATGCCTTCGAGGCCGGGCTACGCCTTCCGTTCCATCCAGTCATAACCTCCTGCGTCTCGTGGTGGCGCATCTCTCCTTCTCAGATGGCGTCGAATTCCTGGCGCTATCTGGTGGCGTTCCTTGGGGAATGTCACTATGCCAAAATCACCCCGAGCCGGTCTCTTTTCCTTTCTTGCTTTCGTCTGTCCAGAGGGTCGGGGGGCTATTACTTGTCCGCCCGACCGGGTTTCGGGGTCAGCGGGGCTCCTTCCAGCAACAAGGGGTGGAAGGAGCGTTTCTTCTACGTTTGCCATCCGGAGAGCTGGAACTTTGGGCTCTGGTGTGCGGCGCGCGTGGTCGATAATACTGCCCCGGTCTTGGATGAGGGGGAGCTTCAGGCCCTTCGAAGATTGAAGGAGATCCTCCCGTCCTCCAGAGTCATCCGAAAGATGACCGAGGCGTGGTTGGTCGAGGCGGGCTTGAGCCCGGTACCTCGAGGTATGCCTTGAAAAGGAGGTGGCGGCAGGCCTTCCTATTTTATTTCTCTTTTGGAATACTAACCGAGGTCGATAGGTTGGTGCAGAAATGGTGAACCTCACTTTAGTGCGTGGAGGACGCGCTCCGTCGGCTGCATCTCCACGGCGCCAAATCAGCCTGGGCGTCGGTACAAGAGAGGCACCGGTGGAGCTCGAGGTCGGTCGTCCTCGAAAGAAGGCCAAGGTTGCCGCTCCGAAGAAGCCGACTCCCCCAAAGGCTCAGGAAAGCGAAGGGGCGGCGGAGTCAGGCTAGCGCGACCGGCGAGGTGGGCGAGGTCGGGGCGAGGCCGGCCCGAGCAATGAGGGGGCAGGGAAGGCGCCCAGGGAGCCCTCGATCCGGGACCTGTGTCGCCTATCCGCGGGGCCGCTGAACGACTTCTACCAGGCGCGCCTGATGGGCGAGCTTTCAGAAGGCCAACCCTCTGACCGGTTGGTAGCCCGCTGGGGGGGGGCTGACCCGCGGGACCCGGGTGTGGGCTGATGGGGAGACCGCAGCCGCGTTCATCCGAGGAGGGTTGCATCCCGACATGGCTCGCGAGATGTACACTATGCCCTCGGATGTCCTGCTTGGTAAATCCGTGAAATCATTGCTGTGGGTAAGTGTTCCGCTGTCGGCTTCCGACCTATGTTTTGTCCGAGGGTGGTTCTGACTTTCCTTCTGCAGGGCCAGCACTACGCGATGACTTTGGCAAATCGCGTTCGCGACGCAGGTCGGGCCCTGGGCATCTTGTGCGACCGTAATGCCGAGCTGCGCAGGCAGCTCGAGGAGGTTCGTGCGGGGGCGGCTCCGGAGGCGGTTGCGGCGGCCGAGCAGCGCTCCTCGGAGCTTGAGGCAGAAGTGGCGCGCCTCCGAACTGAGGCTGGGGCGACCGACCAACGCATGTCGGCGCTGGAGGCCGAGGTCCTTCGCCTGAGGTCCGAGGCGAAGGAGGCTGAGGAGGAGAAAAGCAATCTCCGAGGGCTCCTAAGGGGGGCGCAGACCGAGGCTCGCCTGGTCCGAGGCGAGGTGGCCACCCTGACCCAGCGGTTGGAGGGAGCCCTAGTTGACGCAAAGGGGGCCTCAGAAGCTCTCGTGGCCGAGCGGGAGCGGCGTCCAGAGAAGGACAAGGAAATAATTGAAGCCTACAAGCAATCCTCAGGCTTCCAGCTCGGGCTAGTTCGGTCAGGGCAGGTCACCTACGAGTACGGGTACCGGATTGCCCTGGGCCGGTTCTAGACGCGCCATCCCGGGTTGGAGGTCGAGGTGGATCCGTTTACCTCGCACCCCGAGGATTTATATGTAGACATGCCGGAGGAAGTTCCTTTCGACGATAGCGTCTGGGGTTCCGATGGTTAGGATAGTCTTGAGGTCGGCTCGGCTGAGCTGTTTTTGAACCTTGTAACCTTTTGTAATTTTCGAGTCCTGTCGTAGTTGAGTCTTGTAATTCCACGCTTCAGAAACAAAGTCTTTTCCCAATATGTCTTTCAGCTTCGAAATTTGAGTCTTGCAATTCGAATTGAGTCTTGTAATTCCATGCTTCAGAAATAAAGAAGTCTTGTAATTCCATGCTTGAATCTTGGAAGCCACTTTGGAAGAGAAACCATCTTTTTTAGCCGAACAATTTCGCATAGGCAGAGACCTCAGACAAAAAACCTTTTAAGGTTCTGGACGTTCCATGTTCTCGGCAAAGAGGAACCGTCCATTGTCGTGAGCCGATAAGTGCCCAGTCGGACCACCCCAGTGACCCGATAAGGTCCCTCCCACTTGGGGGCCAGCTTCCCCCTTGTTCGGGTCGGGTCACTGACCTCGGCCTTTCGTAGGACTAGATCGCCTAACCTGATCGATCGAGGTTGCACCTTTCTGTTGTAGACCTTCGCGACGGCTCTCTGGTGAGAGAGGGCCTTTAGGTGCACGTTGGCGCGTCACTCCTCGAGTACGTCGAGGCTGGCGCGAAGTCCTTCGTTCGAGGCTTCCTCGTCATAGCTCCTTGTCCGTAGGGTGGTGACAGCCATCTCGGGCGGCAAGACAGCCTCGGTCCCGAACGTCAAGCTATACGGGGACTCTCCGGTAGCGACCTTGGGGGTGGTGCGCAGCGACCACAGTACGCTGGGGAGCTCGTCCGTCCAGGCCGATCGGGCCGCAGATACTCTTCTTCTAAGTCCGTCCAAGATGGATCGGTTGGTTGCCTCCGCCAGTCCGTTCGTCTGAGGATGGGCCACCGAACTGAACCTCAGTTGGATGCCATGGCCGGCACAGAACTCCCGGAACCTCCTGCCGGCGAACTGGGGTCCATTGTCCGTAATAATGACCTTGGGTAGCCCGAACCGAGTCACTAGGTTTTTCCAGACGAACTTCTCCATTTGGTGTTCCGTGATCGTCGCCAGCGGCTCGGCCTCGACCCACTTTGTGAAGTAGTCAACTCCTACGATTATGTATTTCCGCTGCCCAGAAGCCGGTGGGAAGGGTCCACGCAGGTCCAAACCCCACTGCGCGAATGGCCATGCGCAATCGATGGGGCTGAGTGGGACCGCGGGCTGTCGGGGTGTGCGGGCATGTAGCTGGCACGAACTGCACCGTTGTACGTAAGCTTTCGCGTCCCGGCACATGGTCGACCAGTAGTAGCCTTGGCGGAGTATTTTGTGCGCTAAGGTTCGCCCGCCGATGTGTTCGCCGCAGACCCCTTCGTGAGTTTCAGCTAGGACCGTTTGGGCTTCGTCAGGCTCCAAGCATCGCAGGAGGGGATAGGTGAAGGACCGTTTGTAAAGCCGGCCACTCTCCTTGGTGTACCACGCGTGCGTACGACGCAGGCGCCAAGCTGCGACTTCGTCGAGGGGAAGGGTTCCATCCAGCTTGAAGCGCAGCAGCTCTTGTACCCACGTGATCGGCGCATTGCCTGGGGCCGTAGTTGCTACTTCGATGGCGCGAGCAGGGAGCTCCTCAATCTCCGGCCATGCTTCGGGGGTTGGTCTTGACGCCAGCTTAGCGAGCGCGTCGGCTCGCTCGTTTTCCTCCCTCGGAACATTAGATAACGTAAAGTAAGGGAACTTCGCGGTTAGGTCCCTTACCCGTGCCAGGTATTTGGCCATGGTTGCGTCCCGAGCTTCGTATCCACCACTGAGCTGTTCGGCCACAAGCTGCGAGTCGGTGAGGACGTGTATCGCGGCCACCTGCATCTCGAGGGCCAGCCTTAATCCCGCTAGGAGCGCCTCGTATTCCGCCTCGTTGTTGGTGGCTTTAAACCCAAAGCGGAGGGAACGCTCGAACGAGCGTCCGTCAGGGGCGAGGAGAACCAGCCCCGCGCCGGCACCCCTCGAGTTGGCCGAGCCGTCCACGTGTAGGGTCCAGGCTTCAGGGGTTTGCTCGAGATCTCTGTCCTCCATCTGAGTTAACTCCGCGATGAAGTCGGCTACCGCTTGGGCCTTGATGGCGGTCCTGGGCACGTAACTGATATCGTGTTCACCGAGCTCCACTGCCCATTTGAGGAGCCGTCCTGCAACATCGAATTTTGTTAAGACTTGCCGAAGAGGTTGGTCGGTGATGACCTCCACCGGGTGTGCCTGGAAGTAGGGGCGCAACTTCCGAGCCGAGAGCACCAGGGCAAGTGCGAGTTTTTCTACCGGCGGGTAACACTCCTCAGGTCCACTCAGGACGTGGCTGACGTAGTAGATCGGGAGTTGTTGACCGGGGCCTTCCTTGACATGGACAGAGCTGACTGCATGTGGGGATGCCGCCAAGTAGAGGCCCAGCTTCTCGCCGGGGGAGACAGAGGCGAGCCGGGGGAGGCTGGCTAGGTGCTGCTTTATTTGTTTGAAAGCCTCCTCGCATTCCGGTGTCCATTGGAAGTTCTTCGGGTTTTTGAGCGCCTTGAAGAATGGGAGGTAGCGATCGCCCGATCGAGCGAGGAAGCGAGACAGGACGACAAGCCTCCCGTTGAGTCGCTGTAGGTCTTTGGTCGTCCCGGGGGACTGCATACTGACTATTGCTTGAACCTTTTCCGGGTTGGCGTCAATTCCTCTCTCGTGCACGATGAACCCAAGGAATTTCCCGGAGGTGACGCCGAAAGCACATTTCGTGGGGTTGAGCCGCATGCCGAACTTGCGCAGCGTGGCGAACACCTCGGCCAGGTCGGCAAGGTGCGTTCCGGCCTCTCGGCTTTTCACGATCATGTCGTCCACGTAGACTTCCATGTTCCTCCCGATCTGATGGGCGAACATCTTGTTCACCGTTCTTTGGTATGTGGCCCCAGCATTTTTTAGCCCGAATGGCATGACCTTTTAGAAGTATACCCCTTGATCGGTGAGGAAGGCCGTATGTTCCCTATCTTTGGGCGACATCCCGATCTGGTTATATCCTGAATAGGCATCCATGAAAGAGAGACGTGCGTGTCCGGCCGTAGAGTCGACCAGCTGGTCGATCTTCGGGAGGGGGTAGCAATCTTTAGGGCATGCATTGTTGAGACTGGTGTAGTCAACGCACATCCTCCAGCTTCCATTGTGTTTTTTCACGAGGACTACATTGGACAACCATTGAGGATATTTGGCTTCTTCTATGAAGCCTGCTGCTAAGAGCCGGTCCACCTCTTCTTGTGTGGCGCGTTGTCGGTCAGGGGCCTGGCGCCGGGGCTTTTGCTTCACCGGGCGAGCGTCAGGTGGGATGTTGAGATGATGCTCCGCGACCTCTGGGTCGACACCCGTCATGTCCGATGGGGACCAGGCGAAGACGTCGGCATTTTTCCGCAGGAGACCAACGAGCTGCTCTCGTTCCCGCTCGGGCAGCTCCGATCCGATCCTGACCGTCTGTTCTGGCCGAGCTTCTCGCAAAGGTATGTCGACAGTGGATCCCCTCGGCTCGGGATGAGGAGCTGGTTTTTTCGTTTCCTGCGGATCCTTCAGGGGCGCCTCGGTCCTGGCTCTCTTGCCCAATGATATGGCGGTAAGGTAGCACCGCCTGGACTCTCAGGGGCTTCCCATAACTTCCCCGACTCCAGCACCGGTTGGGAATTTGATGGTCTGGTAGTAGGTCGAGACGACGGCTCTGACCTTATTGAGGGTCGGCCGACCGAGTATGGCATTGTAAGCGGTGGGAAGGTCGACCACCAGGAAAGTGGTCATCACCGTCTTCGACTTTGGCGGGGTCCCCAGAGTCAAGGGCAAAGTAACAGCCCCCAGGGATGATATTGAATCTCCCGTGAAACCGGTGAGCGTCGAGCACATCGGGCTCAGATTCTCCCTGGCCAAGCCCAGCTTTTGGAGGGCGTCGAAGTAGAGTATGTCGGCCAAGCTCCCCATGTCGACCATGATCCTCCTCATCTGCGCGTTGGCTACCCTGGCCGATATCACCAAGGCGTCGTCGTGGTCGGGTCGCTCGGCAGCTCCGGTTGGGAAGGTAATCTCGGGCTCAGGCTTGTGTCCCGAGGCTTCGTCGGGAGCGGTTCGGGCATATGCCTTCCTGCCCGACATGGAGCCTCCTCCTGATGCGGGGCCCCCGACTATCACATCAATGTGTCGCTCGATGGGGCCCTCTGGGCGAGGCGATTGCTCTTTGTTCGGCCGGAGGTACTGGCCGAGGTGACCTCTGAGGATGAGCTCCTCGATTTGCCTCTTCAACTCGTAGCACTACTTAGTGTCGTGCCCGTGCTGCCGATGAAAACGGCAATACCTTGAGCGGTCTGCGAGCTCCCATGGGTTCCTCAACGGGTGAGGGTCCTTGAGCAGCCCCTTCCCCTTCTCGTGTAGGAATATTTCAGTTCGGGATGAATTCAAGGCGGGAAGAGGAGGCCTTGGGTCAGGTCTGTCCAACTTTCGCCGGGAAGCGGCGGGTTGTTGCTATCGGGGCGGCTCCGACTTGACCTTTTTGTGCTCCTCCCACTTTCCAGCCATCCAAGTCTCCGCGGCGATAAACTGACTGGCACGCTGGAGCATCTCGGGGACCACGGCGGGGGGCCGCTCCACAAGCGACCAGAAGAACCTGGAGGGCCGCAGGCCTGTCATGAATGCCTGCATCAAGAGAGAGGGGTGAGCATCCGACAATCCACGGATTTGTGTCGTAAATCGGTTCACAAAATGGGAGAGGGGCTCGTCCTCCTTCTGGTTGAGCCCGAGGAGCAACGCCATGGACGGCTTTGGTCGGACGTATGCCAGGAAGTTAAGCTCGAAATCCTTGGCGAGCTGATCGAAGGAGGCGACGGTCCCTGGCTTCAGGCCGCTGTACCATGTGCGGGCTGGCCCCCGCAGAGTTGTTGGGAACGCCCTGCACATCAGGGCGTTAGAAGTCCCGAATAGCGCCATCTGGGCGCGAAAAGCGGCCACGTGGTCCGCTGGGTCGGTGGCGCCGTCATACGCGTCCAGCGAGGGGAGGCGGAAGTGCGGCGGGATCGCCTGATCTTGTATCTCGGGGGTGAACGGAGATCCTTGGTGTCCGTCCGCCCCGAGCTCTCCCTTTGACTTAAGAACTTCCTGTTGTACCTCGTCAAGCCTTTGACTGACGAGGCACAGTTGAGCTCGTAGGGCATTTGTCGAATCGGCGGTCGGAGCCTCGGGCTCGGGGCAGCTCGCCGTGTCTTCCACTTCCCGGCTCCCGGGCCAAGTTGTGGGGTTTCGAGGTGAGCCAGGAAGCTTTGGAAGTGGTACGTGGGTCCAGACAGCGGTCCCCCGTTGCTGTGAAGGCTGGGTCGCATGCGGAGGGGTCCGTTGGGAGACGATCGGGATGATGGTCTGGACCATGCTTGTCAGGGCTCAGACTTACTTGGTGGGCGAGGTCGTGAAAGGCCTCGAGCGGTACTGACGACGGGCCGGCAGGTGCGCCGTCGGGAGGCGACAAGCCTGGGTCGTTGAACAATTGCCAGTAGCGTTCCGACACCACTACGGGGCGTTCGTCGCGAGTTTCGTCATGTGGGGGGTGTTCCCCCGAGGCGGGGAGCCCAGCGGTTGAGGGTCCGCCAAGGTGGATTCGCTGATCGCTTGACATTTGGACGACCCTCCTTCTAGCGCCAATCTGTTACGGTAAGTAGCTTTTTGAGCCGTGACCTTCGGGTCGACGCGACTGGTTCAGGGCTCCAAATGCCTGGGATCAGACGTGGCTCCCCTTGGAATCTTGAGGTGGCTAATGCAGGGGATCTGGCTGGAAAGTTCTGCGACGCCGAGTGGATTCAGCAGCGGTCGAGTACCTGCACACAGGTCGGGTCGGTAGCTCGGCCCGACCCCTCCGACGATCCAGTCAGTGATGTGGAGAGGAGTTGTTTTTGTGCCAGATCGTCCCCCCTTGGCCGTTGGGAGCCAGGGAGTACTTATAAAGGGGGTTTGTGTTACCTGATGTGCCATCCTGCAGGAGCAGGGCCGTACCTCTGATGGCGTCTGTCGTCGTCGTGGGCGTTGCGTGGAAGGCCGAGCTTCCGCAGGGTATGGGGAGCGTTAGTCAGCGCCTTCCCCTGCCTCGGCCGATCGTGAGGGGTCAGCTGAGGAGGTCGTTTGGGTACGGTGGGCGTGGGTGCATGTCGTGTCGGCGTTAATGCTCGCTCGGTATGGGTGCGTGTCGTGTCGGTGTTAATGCTCGCTCCCTGGGGCAGTGTGCCGCACAGGGGTGTCTGATGTGGGGGTGTATTATGTCAAATCTGGGGTGTTATGTCCAATCAGTTTTTACCCCTATCATGCAGCAAATGATATTTGTTAATGCTTTGCAATTTCTTGTATAAAGTTTAAATTTTATAATGCAATGATATGTAAAAGTAGAGTTTGTGCCATACACATACTCGACACTGTCTGTTCTAGAGACATCACTACTGGTGGTAGAGGGAACAATTAGTCTTGCTTGAATTGCTTCCTGTATGAGGAATAAAAAGCAGGCATGAATGCTCAATTCTAAGGAATGTATGTACTCTCTCAGTTTGTGGTGGCCTGTCTTGACCTACCATTTTTCTTTGCTTCCTGGCCTGTCTCCCTTCTGGTTTGCTTTCCGAGTCTGTACTTCTACAAACAGATAAAGCAAGATCAGAATAGAAACAATAGACCACAGAAGGAGGGACGAAGAGATGTGACCTCAAGATGACTCTTGAGATGGTAAAACATCAACCCCTTCATGCCCATCAAACTTAGCACTGACTTTGGAGTCGCTTCTCCCAATTGATCACCGAATTATAATCAACGATCACAATTCGATCGTAATTGACTCAGATCTACAATTCAGAAATATGAAGCTTCAGCAAGGTGAGTGGAAGGCACCGTGGCCTTCGTGGGAGCCAATCAATCATGTGAGGTTGCAATCAAGGTTTAGAGATGTTGAGCTAACTAACACTATTTCAAGTCAAAAATTAAAAGGATTAGAGAAAAGATGATGGGCTATGGATTTCCTGAGTAATTAATCCTTGTGAAGAGTCATTTCCACACACTGCCCATTTTTTGTACAGAACTTGCAAATAAATTGAAGATATCAAATTTACTCGTCACCGAAAGTATGTCAAGTTAGGTGCTCATGAATTCGAACGCCATCTTAACCTACAAGACCAACGCAAACTGGGAAGAAGAGACCATCGATTTGTAGCGACCAAACTTGCAGTTCAAAGGACCACCTACATCAAAAGAGAACAAGATTCTTCGACTCTCCACTCGTCCAGACCATTCCGTAAGTTCAACATACGGTACAACGATGAGAAGTTCATGAGAAAACTGATTTGAAAATGTGAGAACATTTCCGTCACCCACTGCAAAAGCATGCTTCGGATATAATGATGAAACAAAGAATAAAGATGTGCAACATTTGCTAACAAAAAACACCTTATAGATCAACACATAAAGTCCCAGAAAACAACACATAAAGTTACCAATAAAATGTTAGAGCTTCAACACTAGAGCTGCCCTTACATGATTGTTGTCTTTCGTATCTGAGTCCTATTCTTCATCCTCATCTTGTACATCATTTTTCAAACAAAAGGTGATCAAGGGAAACATTAAGACTTTTAATGTTTTGATGAGTCCTCAACAGCAACTGCTTCACCTCTTCTCTTTTCCTTAGTGTCCGTGCCTTCTTCATCGACATTAGCTGACTCTTCAAGGATGGAGACTCCATTGTTTTCTTTAATATTATCCGTTGAAACCGAGTCACCAACCTCCTTGATCGTAGTAGATTTATCATCTTTGGTCATAGGCTGTTTGCACTCAACGAGAAGGGCACAGACTTCCTCGGTGCTCACAAGGTCAATCGGTGTTTGCTAGGCCTTTGTCGTGGCGGTGAGGCTTGCACCTTTATTAATGAGATACTCGATGAGCTCTGGATGAGATCCTTGGACGGCATAGTGCAGAGGGGTCAAACCTTTCAAGTTAGCAGGCCTTGACAGAGACATCAGAGGATAATAGGATCCTAATTATCTCTAGATGACCTTTCTGAACAGCAAAATGGATCGCAGTCGTATCACCCATGGCAGCAGCAGCTCCAATGTCGGCGTTATTCTTGTAGAAAAATCTTGCTACCTCTGTCTGCCCAAACCAAGCAGCCAGATGAAGACTCAATTTCATATTATTCGTGTCAAGGTAGCAACATTAGATGATCAAACAAAAGATTTTTCAAAAGAATCATTAGTTCCAGTTTTAACAGAATAAAAACAAAAGTAAAAATGTGCAATGCAGTTGAGAGAATCAAGTTTCAGAATGATCCAAAAGTTGAGTTTGTACCATATGACTTGCAACTTTCTAAGATGACAACAGGTTTAGTAAGAAAAACTATGATGTATCCCTTTTTCGACCATATGGAGGTTCAAGATATTGAATAATTTTTATTAATTTACTTACCCGATATCGAGATCTTGAAAAGTAAAGCACTTGTTGGATGTTTAAAATTTTTAATACCCAAAAACTCATAACATAAATTGACAGAAAAGAGATGTTTAAATTGTCAACAGCAACAATTTCTCAGCTTCGTAATGAACATTTCCAATATTAAATCTAAGTATCGAAGCAACACAATTCCACCCACAAGTTATGTGGAAGTTCTTATACCGAAGAGTGTCAGTGTGGATGAATCCGCATGTATCATTTCTGCAAATCATTGCCACAGTCATCCTCCATCGATAGATAGTTTCATCATCTATATCCTTTTCTTCATTCTCTTTTCAAAGGAATCGAGTTGATATTTAAGACCTAAGACTCAGAAGGGCCAGCTAGTCACAAATAATGCACCAAATCAGACAGCAATGCGAATCCTAGCAAAGGAATTTAAATGAACCAGCCAAGTAGGTTAAAGCTCAAAAACCCTAAGGGAACCTTAAACCTCAGTGCCAAACTCTCGGCGGCGCAATAAGCTGCTCGCTCGACAGATTCTGAACCAAGCGAAGAGCCCACCACATGATAACGACAACAAAAGCGAAGATTGAGGAAAGGAGAACAAGGGAGAAAGGATACGGTGTCCGGGAATGGCGATCTCGAGTATTGACGGCGAGGGGATTAGCGTTGCAGATGGACTCGACCGTGGTGAGGTCCCCGTTCCTCGCGGCGGCGTGGAGATCGGAAGATTCGCTGCCCCCCTTCGGTAATCGGTTCTGATGCGGCCTAATCCTGTGCGGCCTACACCAGTTTAAGCCGTGACCTCAGGATGGTACGGCTCGGTTCGGGGTCCGGATGCCGAGGATCTCAGGAGGAGCTTGACGTCTTTCGAGAAAGGGTTCGCGGCAACCCGCTCGGGTCGTGGTCTTCGGAGGCGGATAGATGCAGCGCCCCGGTTGCGCGGTCGTCGTGTACCTGCACAAAGGTCGGACCGTCCCTCCGGCCCGACCCCTCCGACGGTCTAATTAGTGGACGAGAGGAGAATCCCCCTTTTTCTCAGGGCCTTGGACTCTTTATAGCTTGGGTCTGATATTACCTGATGTTCCTGTCTGTCAGAGCAAGGTCGTGTCTCTGGCGGGATTTGACATTGCTATTAAGGTCGCGTGGCGGACCATCTTGTCGCAGGATGTGGGTGGCCTCGATCGTCGCCCCCTGCGTTTGGGTGAACGTGCAGGGCATGGGCGAGGGAGTCGCTGGCTGTGAAGGGGTGACGTTGGCGATGTCAGGTCGATGTTAATGCTCGTTCACTCGATTGGCGACATGGCGTGTCACGTCGTCATTACTCCCTTAGGGGAGTACCTTCGGGTGTCACACCACGGGGTGGCTGGAGTCACAGTCTGCATCCCTGCTGACATTATGGTGACTCCCCTATCACTTCCCCCCCCAAGGCGGAGGTTTGCTACATTGGTCTTTAGAGTTTCGTGGATGGAGGGCGTCCTCGTGTATTGAACAGGCGAACCATAAGTCCGAGAAACGAGCGGCAAGTGATGACTGGATCGACGAGTCGCAGGTCGGGATTTGAACTGAAGCGACTCGGAACGACTGGGACGACGAGTCGCTGGTCGGAACCTGAACTGGAACGACTCGGAATGACTGGATCGACGGGTCGCAGGTCGGAATTTGAACTGGAACGACTCGGAATGACTGGATCGACGAGTCGCAGGTCGGAATTTGAACTGAAGCGACTCGGAATGACTGGATCGACAAGTCGCAGGTCGGAATTTGAACTGAAGCGACTCGGAATGACTGGATCGACGAGTCGCAGGTTGGAACCTGAACTGGAACGACTGGATCGACGAGTCGCAGGTTGGAACCTGAACTGGAACGACTCGGAACGACTGGATCGACGAGTCGCAGGTCGGAACCTGAACTGGAACGACTCGGAACGACTGGATCGACGAGTCGCAGGTCGGAACCTGAACTGGAACGACTCGGAATGACTGGATCGACGAGTCGCAGGTTGGAACCTGAACTGGAACGACTCGGAACGACTGGATCGACGAGTCGCAGGTTGGAACCTGAACTGGAATGACTCGGAACGACTGGATCGACGAGTCGCAGGTCGGAACCTGAACTGGAACGACTCGGAACGACTGGATCGACGAGTCGCAGGTCGGAACCTGAACTGGAACGACTCGGAATGACTGGATCGACGAGTCGCAGGTTGGAACCTGAACTGAAGCGACTCGGAATGACTGGATCGACGGGTCGCAGGTTGGAACCTGAACTGGAACGACTCGGAACGATTGGATCGACGAGTCGCAGGTTGGAACCTGAACTGGAATGACTCGGAATGACTGGATCGACGAGTCGCAGGTCGGAACCTGAACTGGCTGCATGCTGTCTCGCGTTGGCGCTGCGTTCGAGGCGGGGACCTCTATTGCGTTTGGGCAACACTGCCCTGTTGTCTCCCAAGGGCGGGAACGCGGGCGTCTTGAGTGGACTGCGCGGCGCCACGCGCCACGTGGCGCTTCAAGGGGGGTGGCGCAGTTTCTGGGGATCAGGCGCGCTGCCGGCTGCGATTTATTTCTCCTTTCTCGGGAAGCTCGACTGTCACCTTCGGCTTATTTTATATAAGCTTTCCCCAAAGGGGTTTCGCTGATCGTCGTTTGGTTGCTGTCGCTCCGTTTGGTTGCCGCCGCCCCTTGTTCGCCTTGTCCTTCGACTCAGGCCTTCCACATCGTCTTGAGGTTAGGATGTCTTCGTCTTCCTCCTCTTTTTCGTCCTCCACCTCTTCTTCTGAGGGCCCCGAGGTCAGGCATTTGTCTCCGGGGGGTGTATCCTTAAAAGTGGGGGGAAGTTCCGCCCGGCTTGCAAACCTCAAGCTGTGGCACGACGTAGAGTCGGTGGTGACCGAGGAGCTTTTGGAGGAGCTCCGGGTTCGCTACTGTATCCCGGAGGGTTACGGCCTGTCAGCCCCTCGTCCGGACCAACGGCCGTATGACCAGTTCCCTCAGGGGTTCGGGCTGACAGTGGGCGCTCTTGAGGCGGGGTTGCGGTTTCCGCTCCATCCTGTAATTGAGGACTGCCTCCGCACCTGGGGCATCTCGCCGTCTCAGATGGCGCCCAATTCCTGGCGATACTTGGTCATCTTCCTCGGGGAGTGTAGGATGGCCGGGATAGAACCGTCCAGGGCTCTATTTCTGGCCTGCTTTCGGCTGTGTAGGGGTCGGGGTGGGTATTATTTGGCCGCCCGTAGCGGGTTCAGGATCAGTGGTGCCCCTTCCAATAATAAAGGCTGGAAGAGTCGCTTCTTCTTCGTCAGCTGCAGTCGAGAGTGGGGCTTCAACACCGGATGGACTTCTCGCACGGTCGACAACGTCCTCCCGTTGCTTTCGGGCAGAGAGTCGGCGGATGTAGATCGTTTAAGGGGCATCCTGTCCTCTTCTCGGGTGATAAAAAAGATGACCGAGGAGTGGCTGGCCGACGTAGGGTTGAGCCCGGTTGCTGGGGGTATGGTTGCCTTCACGTCGTATGTACCTCCTCCTTCGTCTCGAGTTATCTGACTGATCGGGTCTCCTTTTGCAGGGATGGTGAACTTTCAGTCCGTGAAGAAGGCGTCGCACTCCCGACTGACCGCGTCTCAACCTCGGGGTGGCACTAGCTCCGGAGAAGTCCCGAAGAGGGGCGCGTCCGAGACTGCGCCGACTTCGCCGAACACGAGTCGGCCGGCGAAGAAACTGAAGACTGCGGTCCGGAAGGTGTCTGCGCGTTCGGCCGCTCGAGAGCGTGGCGCTTCGGGGTTGACGGGGACCGCCCCGTCAGGGGGGGCCTCGGGAAACGCCAAAGGAAAGGAGGCGGTCGAGCCGGCTGGTGGCGACCCGGCTCAAGGGGCATCGGTACGCCCGAAGTCGATGCGGGACCTGTGCCGTGTCAGCCGGTTGGGGGATGAGGAGTACCAGGCCCCGATCATGACCAACCTCCCTACCGGCGCAGCAGGAGCCTCCTACGTCCCTCGGTGGCCCGGGCTTAAAACTGACAGCAAGGTCTGGGCCGACGGATCGACAGTTCAGGAGTTTATCCGGGGGGCGCTCCACCCGCTGCTGGCCAGAGAACTTTATGGCTCCACCTCGGAGGTGTTGGCAGATCGAGCGGCGAAATCCTTGGTGTGGGTGAGTGGCATCCTTGCTTTTTTCGTTTGTCCGTCACTTCAGGTGTTGATGCTGACCTGGGTGTAGGGCCAACACTACGCCATGGCGCTGATCGACCGAGTCCTCGATGCCGAGTGGTTGATCGAACGACAATCGAGCACCTATGCCGCGCTTCGTCTCGAGAACCAAGAGCTAAGGCGGTCGTTCAGCCCGGAGGTCGTGGCAGCGGCCGAGCAGCGTGCCGCGGCGTTGGATGAAGAGGTGAAGCGCCTGAAGGGCGAGCTGGAGGAGAGCCAGGCTCGCGCCCGAACGCTGGACGATGAACTCCAAACGCTCTCCAACGACGTTGAGTCCGCGCGGTCGGCCGCTTGGGCCGCCGAGGCAGCCTTGAAGGAGGAACAACAGGCTCTGCCTGGGCGGATAGAGAGGGCGATCACCGAATACAAGGCATCGGACGGGTTCGAGCGCGGCCTGGTGAGGTCCGGACGGGCGACGTACGAGTTCGGATACCGAGTGGCCTGTGCTCGTGCCCGCTCGAGTCATCCGTAGTGGGAGCTGGAGTCGGATCCCTTCGCCGACCACCCATCGGACGAGGCGGTGGATATGCCGGCGAGCATCCCCTTCGATGACGGGCCCGAGACGCCCCCTCCGTGTTGATGCGTGTTTTTTGTTTTTGGTCGGGTTGGCTTTTCGGGTCTTTGTATTGCCTACCCAACGTTTTGTATGAATCCTTCATAATGGAGATGACTTATTCTGGCTATTGTCTCGTGCATCCCGCGTGATACATGTCTTTGTTTGGTTCTCCCTCACGGGTAGAATTTCTTCAGATTTGCTGCATTCCAGGTCCTCGGGAGGCGACTCCCTTCCATAGTTTCGAGTCGGTAGGTCCCTTCTCGGACCATGTCGTAGACCCTGTACGGGCCCTCCCAGTTGGGCGCGAGCTTGCCTCCTGCCTGGGTCGGGTTGGTTACCCCCTCTTTACGGAGGACGAGATCTCTGATCTTGATTGGGCGAGGACGAACTCTTTGGTTGTACATTCGTGCCACGGCCTTTTTATAGGCCAGGGTGCGTAGGTGGGCCTCGGTCCTCCTTTCTCCGAGGAGGTCTAAGCGCGCTCTCAGGCCTTCCTCGGAATCCTCTTGTTTGTAATCCGAGGTGCGAAAGGTTGGGAATACCACTTCGGGCGGTAGGACTGCTTCGGTCCCGAATGCAAGGCTGAACGGGGATTCGCCTGAGGCCGTCTTCGGGGTTGTCCGCATCGCCCATAGAACGCTTGGCAGTTCGTCTACCCAGGTTCCGTGCGCGCCTGAGACTCTCTTCCTCAGGCCCTCTAGAATCGCCCGATTCATTACCTCGGCCTGCCCGTTGGTCTGAAGGTGTGCCACCGAGCTAAACTTCAGTTGTATTCCATACGACGAACAGTAAGCCTTAAACTTGGCGTTGTTGAACTGGGCCCCATTGTCTGTGATAATGGCCTTCGGGATCCCGAACCGAGTGATGATGTTCTTCCATGTAAAGCTTTGGACTTGCCTCTCGGTGATGGAGGCCAACGGTTCGGCTTCAACCCATTTTGTGAAATAGTCAACCCCGACAATGAGAAAACGTCGTTGCCCCGAAGCCGGAGGGAAAGGACCGAGGAGATTGAGTCCCCATTGGGCGAAGGGCCAAGCGACTTCCATCGGGCTGAGAGGGATCGCCGGTTGGTGCTGCAGCCGGGCGTGCTTTTGACACTGTTGGCACTGTTGCACGTATGATGCGGTGTCTCAGCGCATCGTTGGCCAGTAGTATCCTTGTCGGAGGGTCTTGAAGGCCAGTGTTCGACCTCCGATATGTTCCCCACAAATTCCCTCGTGGAGCTCGGCGAGGACGGTGTTGGCCTCAGGTGGTGCAAGGCAGAGCAAGAGGGGCTGTGAGAAACCCCTACGGTACAGCTTCCCACCAACTAAGCTGTACCAGACTTGCGTTCGCCTTAGTCGTTTCGCTGCTGTCGGGTCGTCGGGCTCCGTCCCGTCTTTCTTGAAGCGGAGTATCTCCTCCATCCAGTTGGGCGGGTCTTGAGTCTCGATGACACCGCAGGTCGGTATGGTAGATGCCGTTATGTGCTCGATCACGGGGGTTTCTTCTAAACCCCGCGCGGAGGCTGCTTTCGCCAGGGCGTCAGCCGACGCGTTCTGGGCCCGGGGTACCTGAGTGATCAAGAACCGGCGGAAGAGGCGGGCGAGCCGTTGCGTTTCTGCTAGGTATGATGACATCGTGGGGTCCCGGGCCTCGTAGCTCCCATTCACGTGCCCTGTCACCAGCTGGGAGTCGTTGAACACCTCGAGGTTGTCTACCTGCATTTCTAAGGCGAGGCGTAGGCCATGTAGTAGCGCCTCATACTCGGCTTTGTTGTTAGTGGCCCGAAATTTCAGTCGGATAGACCTCTCGTAGATTTCTCCAGTAGGGCTTTTAAGTACGAGTCCGACCCCGGCTGCGCCGGTGATGGCGGAGCCGTCGACGTGCAGGGTCCACGCGCGGTCGGTGTCCTTCCGCCCATCTGCACAATCCTCGGGCGTTAGCTCAGAGATGAAGTCGGCCAGTACCTGGGCTTTGATGGCGTTCCGAGGAGAGTATTGGATATCGAACTCGCTGAGCTCGACCAACCACCGTAACATTCGGCCTGACATGTCGAACTTGGATAGGATTTTCTGCAGCGGCTGGTTGGTGATGACTTTGACCGTGTGGGACTGGAAGTATGGGTGCAGCTTTCGCGCCGTCTTTACCAACGCCAGAGCCAGCCTTTCGATGGGGGGGTACCGCGCCTCGGCACCGACGAGGACGTGGCTGACGTAATAGATAGGTTGCTGCTCCGGCGGTGCTTCTCGGACCAGTACCGAGCTGACCACACGCGCTGACGCCGCCAGGTAAAGGCCCAGGGTTTTCCCTGGCTGAGGGGAAGCGAGTCGGGGCAGGCGGGCAAGGTACGTCTTTAGGTCTTCAAAAGCTTCCTCGCACTCGGGGGTCCAAGTGAAGTTGTCGGCTTGTTGCAGGGCCTGGAAGAAGGGCAGGCATCTGTCGCCTGACCTGGATATGAATCTGCTGAGCGCCGCCAGCTTCCCCGTAAGGCATTGGACTTCTTTGACGGAGCGGGGTGAGTGCATCCGGGTTATGGCCCGTACCTTTTCCGAGTTGGCGTCTATTCCCCTCTGGTGGATGACGAAACCGAGGAATCTTCCCGAGCTAACCCCGAAAACGCATTTCGCGGGGTTTAGATGCATATTAAATCGTCTGAGGGTCTGAAAGGTTTCCGCCAAGTCGACCAGGTGCGCCTCTGCGGTTCTGCTCTTTACGATCATGTCGTCCACATATATCTCCATGTTCCTGCCAATTTGGCGTTTGAACAGCTTGTCGACCATCCTCTGGTAGGTTGCCCCAGCGTTCTTCAGGCCGAACGGCATCACCCTGTAGCAATATATTCCTCTATCGGTGATGAAGGCGGTATTCTCTTGGTCCTTTGGCGCCATGTGGATTTGGTTGTAGCCCGAGTACGCGTCCAAGAAGGTGAGGAGTTCATAACCCGAGGTGGCGTCGACTAACTGATCTATCCTTGGGAGCGGGTAATAGTCTTTAGGACACGCCCGGTTAAGGTCGGTATAGTCAACGCACATCCGCCAGCTCCCATTAGGCTTTTTAACGAGGACTACATTTGACAGCCATTGAGGGTACTTCACTTCGGAAATGAATCCGGCCTCTGTTAACCGGTCAACTTCTTCGCTGATCGCCTTCTGTCGGTCGGGCGCGAACCTCCGTGGTCTTTGCTTCACGGGCTTGGCCTCGGGATTGATGTTAAGGTGGTGTTCGGCTACCATCCGATCGATTCCTGGCATTTCCTTGGGCGACCATGCGAATACATTGGCATTTTCCTTCAGGAACTCGACGAGCTAGAGCTGGTTTTCTTTGGGCCGGGCCACGCCGATTTTCACAGTCTGACCGGGTCGGTCCTCCTTTATCGTCGTCTCGGAGAGTTGCTCAGGGGGTTCGAGGTGGGTTGGTGTGGCAGCCTCTTCTCGAGGGTCTGGGATATGGGGGCATACTCTCTTCGGGAGGGAGACCGCAGTGAGGTAGCACCTTCTCGATTCTCCTGGGTCGCTTCGTGACTCTCCGACCCCTGCCGGGGTGGGGAACTTAATGGCTCGGTGGTAGGTTGAGACTACCGCTTTCAGCTTGTTGAGCGTCGGGCGTCCGAGGATGACGTTGTAGGTCGAGGGCAGGCTGACCACCATGAACGTAGTCATTATCGTCTTGGTTCTTGGTTCCTCCCCAATGGTGACAGGGAGTGTGGTGGTGCCGAGCGGGGAGATTGAGTCTCCGGTGAATCCCGTGAGTGCCGAACTAATGGGAATGAGGTCCTCGGTGGGCAAGCCGAGCTTTTTGAAGGCGTCGAGGTACAAGACGTCGGCGGAGCTCCCAGTGTCGACCATCACTCTTTTTACCCAAGCGTTGGCGATCTGGATGGAGATCACCAGAGCGTCATCATGATGGGACCGTTCTCCCTCCTCGGCTCCAAACGAGATTTTGGGTTCTAGCTCGGGTCGGGGACGTTTCTCGACCGAGCTCCGGGCATAGGATTTCCTTGCGCTTGAACTACTGCCGCCTGCCGCCGGTCCCCCGATGATGACATCAACCTGCCTTTCGACGGGGATCCGGGGACGCGGGGTCGTTTCTCGGGGTTCCGTGAGATAGCGGCCGAGGTACCCCCTTCTGATCAGCTCCTCAATCTGGTTCTGGAGGTCGTGGCAATCCTCTGTGTCATGGCCATGGTCTCGGTGGAACCTACAGTATTTCGATCGATTTTTGTAAATAGCTCTCATGGGATTGGTGGGCCGCAAAAGACCTTTCTCCCTGATTTGGAGGAAGATCTCGGTACGGGGCGTGTTGAGTGGGAGGGGCGGAGGCCTCGGGAGCCGCTGCTCGGGATGGTCGAGCCTCCGACGGGGTTGTGGGTCGACCGGCGAGGTGGCGGTTCGGGATTGCTCGGTCCACGGCTTCTTCCCGACCGTGCGTCTTCCAGCCGCCAACGCTTCGCCGGCGATGTATTGGTTGGCACGGTGGAGCATCTCAGGGACAGCGGCCGGCGGCTTCTCAATTAGTGACTAGAAGAACCTTGAGGGTTTCAGCCCCGTCAGGAACGCCTGCATGATCAAAGAAGGGTGAGTGTCCGAATACCCGCGGATCTACGCGGCGAAGCGCGTTACGAACTGTGCGAGCGTCTCCTCCTCGTGCTGCGACAGCGCTAGTAGGGCGGCTATGGAAGGCCGAGGTCGTGCGCTGGTAAGGAAGTTTTGTTCAAACTCCTTGGCGAACTGGTCGAAAGATGCGATTGAGGATTGGCGCAGCCGGCTAAACCATGCGCGTGCTGGTCCTCTGAAGGTGGTCGGGGATGTACGGCACATCAATGCGTCGGACGTGCCGTAAAGGGCCATCTGAGTTCTGAACGCGGCGACATGTTCCGCTGGGTCGGAGCCGCCGTCGTATGTTTCTAGGGACGGTACCCTGAAGTTGAGGGGAACGGGTTTCTCTTGTATTTCCTGAACGAAAGGGGATCCACCCGAGGCGCCCTCATTTGATTCGTCCCGTGATTTCTGGAGCTCACGTCGGAACTCGTCTAGGCGGCAGTTGACCTGGGAGAATTGTACCTTAATGAAGCTGTCTGCCGTGTCGGACGATACGGTGTCAGAAACGCGTGCGGGCGAACTTTCGTGGTGAACGGCCCCGTCTCGGGTTTCACCGATTGCATCCCGTCCCGTGCTCGACTTTCGCTGGGCTGGGTCGGCCGGGGGATCTGTCAGTCGCCTGATTTCGGGAATAAGTGGGACAACGGTCTGCATTATCTCCGCCATTCCGTGTACTTGCTTAGCGAGGGCGAAAAACGCCTCGGGCGGTACGACCGGGGGGCCGACCGCGGGTAATGGGGGTGGCATCCCTAAGTCGTTGAACAGGTGCCAATAACGATCTGGCGTTGACGTCGGGATTTCTCCTTCTTCGTGGGCGACGGGTCCGGCGGGGCCGGTGTGAGGATCGCTCGACATTCGGCCCTCCTTCTAGCGCCAATCTGATGCGGCCTAATCCTGTGCGGCCTACACCAGTTTAAGCCGTGACCTCAGGATGGTACGGCTCGGTTCTGGGGTCCGGATGCCGAGGATCTCAGGAGGAGCTTGACGTCTTTCGAGAACGGGTTCGCGGCAACCCGCTCGGGTCGTGGTCTTCGGAGGCGGATAGATGCAGCGCCCCGGTTGCGCGGTCGCCGTGTACCTGCACAAAGGTCGGACCGTCCCTCCGGCCCGACCCCTCCGACGGTCTAATTAGTGGACGAGAGGAGAATCCCCGTTTTTCTCAGGGCCTTGGACTCTTTATAGCTTGGGTCTGATATTACCTGATGTTCCTGTCTGTCAGAGCAAGGTCGTGTCTCTGGCGGGATTTGACATTGCTATTAAGGTCGCGTGGCGGACCATCTTGTCGCAGGATGTGGGTGGCCTCGATCGTCGCCCCCTGCGTTTGGGTGAACGTGCAGGGCATGGGCGAGGGAGTCGCTGGCTGTGAAGGGGTGACGTTGGCGATGTCAGGTCAATGTTAATGCTCGTTCACTCGACTGGCGACATGGCGTGTCACGTCGTCATTACTCCCTTAGGGGAGTACCTTCGGGTGTCACACCACGGGGTGGCTGGCGTCACAGTCTGCATCCCTGCTGACATTATGGTGACTCCCCTATCAGGTTCTTCCTCCTCGATGCCGCTCCGGGGAGTTCTAATAGGTATGACTCATTGCCAGCTCGATATTGGGCCTAAAGGGTTACACACATATGGTAAGCATTGCGATTAGTAAAGATTCGAATATGAAATATCCACCGGAACCCCTATCTTATTGGATATCCAATAACCCTCTGAATTATTGGATCACATGAACGAGATCCAATATTAGCCCATGAGAGATTATTGGATAGAGATCTACTAATATAAGATGCTTGGGTAGTTAGATGGAGATCCAATACCCAATAGGGGAGGATCCATTAGGGTTAAGTTTACTACGGAACTCTATAAATTGGAGGGAATCAATGGTTCATAGGCTAGAACCTTTTGCTTGCCTCTCTTATTCTCCTCCCCCTCTACCAGAGAGGAGTGCGCTAGACCTCATTCACCCTCTCCTAGAAATCTGCAAGGATTCAGGGATATACGATCTCCCTAGGTATCACAATTTATCTTATACGCGGTTTTAAGTTTCGCGGATTTTTGCGTACTAATCTTCGCACGACGACGAATACATCTTTAGGAATTGGGGATTTTGTTTTCTGTTCTTCCGCTACGCATGTGATGTCGCCCCCCAAGATTTCCCAACAAATACTCCCGCTATGACGGATTGATACTGATCCTCCCGCTCATACGATCGAGCCAACACACTCACACCCTGTTGGTCGAGTACCTGCCCAAGAAGCAGAAGAAGGGACAAGCCCAAAAGAAGACCCAACCTTCCGGACAGTAGGGGGAGGGAAAAACAGAGAGGGAAACCTCCCAAAGCAGAAGGGGGAGATCAAAAAATGAGAGAGAGTGAACTACCGTGCGAAAGGGGGAGAACAAAGAGAGAGAGGGAAGGAAAAAAGAAAGGATTCACTTAGGTCAACATTCGTCACTCCTACATTTGCCCCTACAAAAGAGTGTCATCCGCCTCGATGGATCTCGCACCAACCATCACAGCCTTAATAAGGATCTCACAGCAAAAACAACACTCACGCAAGCATGTAGTAGTATAAGTAAAATGACAAAATTCAAGGCCCCTTTGCAGTGTCCCGAAGCACACCTTCCAAGGGGGGCAAACGATACAAAAAAGTTTGGCATTGCCAGCTCACCTCGCCACCTAGGCCAACAACGCCACCAAAGCCAAATGTAGGAAACAACCAACTCCACCCAACCGCCGGTAGGGATCTGCCCTACTGTCCTAGCTTCCCAAAGTGGGCACACAAGACCCACTCCTTACCGATACCGCAACTAAAGAAACCATGCCCCGTATTAATGGTTGGCAGCATGCCCGAGCTTCCCAACAGCCTCCTAGCTGACATCTCAACAGAAGCCATGCCTCTGCATTAATGACTGGCAGCATGCCCCATGCTTCCCTAGTCGCCTACTGGCTGACATCTCAGCAGAAGCCAAGCCTCCGTATTAATGATTGACAGAATGGCCCGATTTCACCAGCCTTCCCCTTCGGATGACCGATGGAGGGCTCACTCCCTGCCTAACCTAAAGTGGCAGGGGAGTCAGCCCAAAGGCGTCCCAATGGTCCGCACCAACAAGCCATCCTTATTAATGCCTCCACCATACATAGTAAGGGAGGCCTTGGCTAGCACACGTCTAGACCACTCAATGAGTAGGTATAAAAGCCAAGACCTATACCTAGACAAAAGGAGGCAGGCAAAAACCGCCTATTCTCTCATTTACACTACTCTCACTATTGTCTTCCTCCCTGTCCATCTTTCACTAACTTAAGCATCGGAGGGGTCGACCTGAGACACCCTCGGCACAAGCCTATTGTGCAAGGTCGTCAGCGTAGCTAGGAGGTGCGACTAGAAGGCAAGCCAACAGAAGGGACCTACACTTTGGACATATAACTAATCGGGCCAACTCACTAGTCAATTGTCTCAGTGTGTTAACAAGAAATATCCAAAAAGCTGAGTTTGTACCCTATGACTTGTAAATTTCTTAGATGACAACAGATTTAGTATAAGAAACTATGATATATCCTCTTTCCCACCACATAGAGGTTGAAGATATGGAATAATTTTTGTTAATTTACTTACCCAAGATTGAGATCTTGAAAAGTAAAGCACTTCTTGGATGTTTAAAAATTCTAATACCCAAAAACACATAACATACATTGACAGAAAAGAGATGTTTAAATTGTCGACGGCAACAATTTCTCAGCTTCGTAATGAACATTTCCTATATTAAATCTAAGTATCGAAGCAACACAATTCCACCCACAAGTTATGTGGAAGTTCTTATACCGAAGAGTGTCAGTGTGGATGAATCCGCATGTATCATTTCTGCAAATCATTGCCACAGTCATCCTCCATCGATAGATAGTTTCATCATCTATATCCTTTTCTTCATTCTCTTTTCAAAGGAATCGAGTTGATATTTAAGACCTAAGACTCAGAAGGGCCAGCTAGTCACAAATAATGCACCAAATCAGACAGCAATGCGAATCCTAGCAAAGGAATTTAAATGAACCAGCCAAGTAGGTTAAAGCTCAAAAACCCTAAGGGAACCTTAAACCTCAGTGCCAAACTCTCGGCGGCGCAATAAGCTGCTCGCTCGACAGATTCTGAACCAAGCGAAGAGCCCACCACATGATAACGACAACAAAAGCGAAGATTGAGGAAAGGAGAACAAGGGAGAAAGGATACGGTGTCCGGGAATGGCGATCTCGAGTATTGACGGCGAGGGGATTAGCGTTGCAGATGGACTCGACCGTGGTGAGGTCCCCGTTCCTCGCGGCGGCGTGGAGATCGGAAGATTCGCTGCCCCCCTTCGGTAATCGGTTCTTCCTCCTCGATGCCGCTCCGGGGTCTCCCATCTCCGCGGGGTGTGCCGTCGTGGAGCTTCAAGCGACGAAGGCAGCGGTAATACATAGTTGATTGAAGGCCGAGACCGTAGCAGGATGGGCCGAGTTAAGGCCCACAAATGTGGAGACGTACTTCGAACGAAGATACCTTGGATCGTTAGAATCGGACTAGGATTCCGAGAGACATCGGATCGAGCTGGGGCTTAACGCCCGCATCTTTCCTTCTTGGATTAGGATTATAGCTCGATTCGGATAGGAATCCGAATCGAACTGGGGTTCGGACAGTCTGCCTGTTATATAAGGACGTGACCTTTGGACTTGTCACGCATCACTCCTCTCCGACACTCTTCTTCGCTCCACACTGTTGTATCGTCGCGTGGAAAGATGTCTTCGCAACGAGGAGGAGGAGGAGGAGGGCGGCAACATTTGGTGGTGCGCTCGGTTTGGGCGTGGAACTTGGAGTACGAGTTCTCCATCATTGCTTCCCTCGTGGATCGCTTCTCTTACGTCGCCTTCGACACGGAGTTTCCCGGCTTCCTCTACAGAACTCGGAGGCCACACCGTCTTCTCCCGCCCAGCCTGCGCTACGCCATCCTCAAGGCCAACGTCGACAAGATGGAGCTCGTCCAACTCGGCCTCACCCTCTTCGACGCCTTCGGCGACCTCCCCTCCATCGGCACCGGCGGCAGGGTCGGGTACGTGTGGGAGTTCAACTTCCGCGAATTCGATGTCCGACGCGACCTCCACGCGCCGGACTCCGTCGACCTGCTCCGCTCCAGTGGCATCGACTTCGACCGGCTCCCCCTCTACGGCATTGACTCCGGCCAGTTCGCCGCCCACCTCTATCGTTCCGGCCTCGTCGCTCATTGCCGTTTCTGCCGCCCGCACTCCACTCGATGGATCGCCTTTCACAGCTGCTACGACTTCGCCTATCTCGTCAAGGTGCTGGGGTTCGGCCGGCCTCTGCCCGACACCCTGGAAGAGTTCCTCGGCCTGGTGAACTTGCTCTTCGGAGAGACTGTGGATCTCAAGCACATTATGCGCGGCTGCAAGGGTCTCTCCGGCGGGCTGGAGAGAGTGGCGAGTACCCTCGGGGTGCCACGCCAAGCTGGGAAGTCGCATCAAGCTGGATCAGATAGCTTGGTGACCTGCCAAGTCTATCTGAAGATGAAGCGGAGGTTCTTCGACGACCAAGACGCCAAGGTGGCCTGCCATCGCGGCATCATCTACGGCCTACAAGCCTGCTGAATTCCTCCTTCGTTCTTGGAGTTTGTCAACGTAGCGCAGTGAAGGTGGTCGATTCTCAAAGCAAGTCAACTCAAATATGATCTTTCTCTTTTTCTTTGTGCACAAATGTCGAATGTTTCAACGTAAATAATATACAAATCAAGTCGTCTGTCAAATTCGGATGTAAAAATTGATTGCTGCTTGTGATGTATGGTAAGAATCCGAAGATTGTTGGATATGCACCACATCGATCTGTGCTCTGTTATTTTCTTGGATAAACTGATAGCTTTCAAATTGGGCAAACAACATGATATGTTGATGGCCGACGAGAGGAAGTTCCCGTACAAGGGGGAGTTGTTTCGTCCACGATCAAATCATTCAACAAACCGCAGTATAAAGATTTACGCTGTAGGAAAGAAACATAGACTCGATATCAACTCGATGCGCACAATGACAGCATCGGATGTGTCTGCAAGTGCAGAATCGACAGTCAAAGCTGGTTTACAACCCCTGCGTTTGGATTCTGAGATCCAAGTCGTTTCCTCTTGATCCACCAACCATCTCACCTCTGCTTCCTTTCACATTCAAATCCAGCAGAAGAAGATAACTGTCGTCGGCCTCATCTCTACCTTCCTGATAAAGTTGAAACCCTGAATCGTTCCTCTTCTTGATGTTTTCCTCTGACCGCACTTCTCTCAGCTCCGAGTGCTTCTCTTCGCAAACCCGACCGACGTTCTCCGTCAAGCCTGATAGTGGCAAGTCGAAATCCGTAAGCTGGGCTCTGGTGGCTTCCAAACTGCCTGACGAGCCATTCATGTCGAAACAAAGATCTTCTGAGCTTTCTCCCGTATTGCTTACAAGCACTTCCCCAGAGCCTCGATTCTCATTTGCAATTTCTTCTGTACCTGGTCAAGTAATCTCGTGAATGTTACAAGGAGTAGAGCCTTTGTTTGCCACACACCATTAGGCTTACCACGAGCTGCTCCTACAGTTTCCTCTGCACTTCGATCTGATACCACAACGCCTCTCCAAGAAGTATTTCTCTGCATGGTTTGTGACACATTAGATGACCGATATAAATTAGAGAGCATAAATGAAAGCCTAGAGTTCACGGGATTACTAAATTACAAAAACTACATCAAGTGCACAAACATTCGAATCTATACCGTTTAATAAGAATCACAGACTAACCATTACTGCTAAGATTCTTACGCTTCGCAAAATTTCCCTAGCTTGTTCGAAGCTATTAAATCCTTTGTAGTATCTCGAGTCAAGAAGCTATTCTCCACGATTTATTTTCTTTAGCACAGTCCTATTTATTTGCAGAACTCATTGACGTTTTGTATGCAGCGTCACATCCCATATTTATAAAAAGAATAAAAAATCAGTAATTTATTATCCATTATTTATATAATAAACTTCCTTTTTTTGTTTTTTTTTCTTCATCCTTTAATTCAAATCCTTGTCTTTACAATAATAAATATTCTATTAATTAGAAAAAGGACTACATCTTCTTGGTAAGTCATAAGTCTCTTCCACCGAAGCTTCAGATCTATTACAAAGTAGTAAATTACTCTGAAAATAAATATTAGATAAACTGATTTATTATTAAATCTTTTATAGTATCTCGAGTTATTGATGTTTAGTAGTATTTCGAGTCATTACATAACTCATTGATGTTTTACATGCAGCACATGATATTTGTTAAAGCTTTGCAATTTCTTGTATAAAGTTTAAATTTTATATGCAACGATATGTAAAAGTAGAGTTTGTGCCATACACATACCCGACACCGTCTGTTCTAAAGACGTCACTGCTGGTGGTAGAGGAACAATTAGTCTTCTCGTGGTGTGTCTAACATCAAAGCTCAGACCCTTATTTATAGTTCCAAAACGAGACAACAAGTCTGATTTTCCCGATGTGGGACTATGGGACTTGCCAAACTAACAAATCTCCACCTTGGCATGTCCCAACAAAACTTGCTCCACCTTCTTCACAAAGCCCCAACGGGCAATCACCAACAATGAACACCAACCAAATCCAAGCACTGCTTGAACTTGTAAACCGGAAGAGGCTTCGTAAACATATCAGCTGGATTGTCCTTCGTATGAATTTTCTGAACAAGGACTTTTCCTTCAGCAATCAACCACTTAGCGGAATTATCACAAGAAACTGCATCTGAATAGGAAGTAGGCTCACCAACTTCACTTGTTTCTTCTGCAACAGACAAAGCATATGCAACCAAATTTGCATATCTTTGTGGTGGTCGAATATCTCTCCGTGGTCTATCCTTGGCTATGGAATATTGCTCTTCCTCTGGATCATCTGCGTCAGTAGACTCGGGACCACCTACTGGCATTCTTTGAGTAGAAGAGTTCGACTTAAAGGAATCTGAACTCCCAATCTCAAGCTCCACCTGCTTCTGCGCACTATCATTTGTACAACTAGTAGATTCCTCTTTAGAAGATAGCATAGATAATTCATCAAAAGTAACATCTCTACTGATTATAAATTTTGGGGATTTGGGATCAGGACACCATAATCTGTATCCTTTCACCCCAGTAGCATACCCAAGGAAAATACACTTTTTAGCCCGAGGCTCTAATTTTCCTTCATTTACATGCATGTATGCTGGACACCCAAAAATTTTAAAATCAGAATAATCAGCAGGAGTACCTGACCAAACTTCCTCTGGAGTTTTAAAGTTAAGTGCTGCAGAAGGAGCGCGGTTGACAACGTAACAGGCCATATTAATCGCCTCTGCCCAAAAGTCTTTTGTCAACCCTGCATTTGAGATCATACACCTCGCTCTCTCCAAGAGTGTTCTATTCATACGTTCAGCCACACCATTTTGCTGAGGTGTCATCCTAACAGTGCGATGCCGAACGATTCCTTCATTTTTGCAAAATTCATTAAAGTCACCTTCACAAAATTCCATGCCATTATCTGTTCGAAGCCGCTTAATCTGTTTACATGTTTGCTTCTCAATCAAAACCTTCCATTGTTTAAAGGTTAGAAAAACATCATTTTTATGCTTCAGAAAATAAACCCAAACTTTCCTGGAATAATCATCAATGAAAGTCAACATATACCTGGCACCACCCTTAGACTGAACTTGAGCTGGACCCCAAAGGTCTGAATGAATATAGTCAAGAGTACCTTTCGTTTTGTGAACTGCCGGAGAATTGAAGCTGACTCTTTTTTGCTTTCCAAAAATGCAGTGTTCACAAAAGTCCAGTGGCCCAGTACTCTGTCCACAAAGTAGACCTCTTTTGCTCAATATGCTCAAACCTTTTTCGCTCATATGACCCAAACGCATATGCCATAATTTGGTGATGTCAGAATCAGACAATGATGATGACGAGACTGCAACTGAACCTGTGACAGTAGTTCCCTGCAGAATATACAAGCTACCAGACCTACAAGCTTTCATAACAATAAGGGCACTTCTAGAAACTTTCATAACTCCACCTTCAGCTGTGTATTTACACCCAAGGGCCTCTAGGGTGCCTAAAGAGATGAGATTCTTTTTTAAATCAGGAACATGTCTAACATTAGTGAGCGTCCTCACAATACCATCATGCATTTTAATTCGGATTGTGCCTCTACCAACAACATCACATGCGGCATTATTGCCCATCAAAACAATTCCACCATTACAAGATTCATATGTGGAAAACAAATCCCTATTGGGACACATGTGATAAGAACAACCTGAATCTAAAATCCATTCATTTTTAGACTTTGTCCTGTCATCAGTAGCAAAGAAAATATTTCCAAAATTCTCATCAGATGCTACACTAGCTTCAGCGGATTCAATAGTTTTCTCAACAAATTTTTCCTTTTGCTTTAATTTATTTTTCAATTTAAAGCAATCAGATTTAATGTGCCCCATTTTATGACAATATCTGCATTCCAAATTTCTATGTCTGGATTTAGATCTAGATTTAGATCTACTACTGTCAAATTCTCTTTTATCCATTTTATCCCTGACAACCAGACCCTCAGCCTGATTTCCTCTACTTTCCCCAGTAATATTCCTGTCTATTTGCTCCTTAGATTTTAGTGCAGATTTAATTTCCTGATACGAAACTGTTTCTTTTCCATAAATCAAAGTATCACGGAAATGCTTAAAAGATTGGGGAAGAGAACACAAGAGTAACAAAGCCTTATCCTCATCATCAATTTTTGCATCTATATTCTCCAAATCCATAACCAAAGAATCAAACTTATCAAGATGTGAGAGTATAGATGTACCTTCAGTCATCCGAAGCATATACAGACTCTGCTTCAAGTAGAGACGATTCTCCACTGTCCTCTTCATGTACAAGGCTTTAAGTTTGTCCCACATGCTCTTAGCCGTAGTCTCCGTAGCTACCTCCCGTAAAACCTCATCAGAGAGATTTAGAATGATGCTTGATCGGGCCTTCTTATCCATACCCGCAAGCTCTTCTTTTGACATACCATCTGGAATGTTCTCAGCATCCTGTAGTGCCAAATCAACTCCGTCTTGAACCAAAATGGCCTCCATCTTGAGTTGCCACATGCCGAAGTTGACATTTCTGTCGAATTTCTCGACAACAATCTTTGTTATTGTCATTGTTGCCAAAAGATCCCAGAACCAGGCTCTGATACCAGTTTGTTAGAGCTAGCCCCAGGATATTTACCAAAGGATAATTTTGGCAACACAACAAAGACAATAAAGCGGAAATAATAAAAGCGACAAGAACAAACAAAACACCAGAACACCAGATATACGTGGTTCGGTCAAATGACTTTGACCTACATCCACGGAAGAAAGAGGAGCAAACTACTATTATAAAAGAGGGACACTTACAAATGCCTTAGGAAATGTTCCTAGGCCATAAAACACCTTCAGCTTCCTAAACAAGAAGACTTCAAACCATAAGCAGGTTTTCTTATGATGCCTGCTGTACTTCTTGTGGTATCTGTGATACTTCTCGTGGTGTGTCTAACATCAAAGCTCAGACCCTTATTTATAGTTCCAAAACGAGACAACAAGTCTGATTTTCCCGATGTGGGACTATGGGACTTGCCAAACTAACAAGCTTCAGCAAGGTGAGTGGAAGGCACCATGGCCTTCGTGGGAGCCAATCAATCATGTGAGGTTGCAATCAAGGTTTAGAGATGTTGAGCTAACTAACACTACTTCAAGTCAAAAATTAAAAGGATTAGAGAAAAGATGATGGGCTATGGATTTCCTGAGTAATTAATCCTTGTGAAGTGTCATTTCCACACACTGCCAATTTTTTGTACAGAACTTGCAAATAAATTGAAGACATCAAATTTACTCGTCACCGAAAGTATGTCAAGTTAGGTGCTCATGAATTCGAACGCCATCTTAACTTGTAGTTACCAAACTTGCAGTTCGAAGGACCACCTACATCAAAAGAGAACAAGATTCTTCGACTCTCCACTCGTCCAAACCATTCCGTAAGTTCAACGTAAGGTACAACGATGAGAAGTTCATGAGAAAACTGATTTGAAAATGTGAGAACATTTCCGTCACCCACTGCAAAAGCATGCTTCGGATATAATGATGAAACAAAGAATAAAGATGTGCAACATTTGCTAACAAAAAACACCTTATAGATCAACACATAAAGTCCCAGAAAACAACACATAAAGTTACCAATAAAATGTTAGAGCTTCAACACTAGAGCTGCCCTTACATGATCGTTGTCTTTCGTATCCGAATCCTATTCTTCATCCTCATCTTGTACATCATTTTTCAAACACAAGGTGATCAAGGGAAACATTAAGACATTTAATGTTTTGATGAGTCCTCATCAGCAGCTGCTTCACCTCTTCTCTTTTCCTTAGTGTCCGTGCCTTCTTCATCGACATTAGCTGACTCTTCAGGGATGGAGACTCCATTGTTTTCTTTAATATTATCCATTGAAACCGAGTCACCAACCTCCTTGATCGTAGTAAATTTATCATCTTTGGTCATAGGCTGTTTGCACTCAACTAGAAGGGCACAGACTTCCTCGGTGCTCACAAGGTCAATAGGTGTTTGCTAGGCCTTTGTCGTGGCGGTGAGGCTTGCACCTTTTTTAATGAGATACTCGATGAGCTCTGGATGAGATCCTTGAACGACATAGTGCAGAGGGGT
This sequence comes from Musa acuminata AAA Group, assembly GCF_036884655.1. NCBI lineage: Eukaryota > Viridiplantae > Streptophyta > Magnoliopsida > Zingiberales > Musaceae > Musa > Musa acuminata. The sequence goes on along the minus strand of NC_088337.1, from coordinate 5,164,263 downwards.
CAAACCTTTCAAGTTAGCAGGCCTTGACAGAGACATCAGAGGATAATAGGATCCTAATTATCTCTAGATGACCTTTCTGAGCAGCAAAATGGATCGCAGCCGTATCACCCATAGCAGCAACAACTCCAATGTCGGTGTTATTCTTGCAGAGAAATCTTACTACCTCTGTCTGCCCAAACCAAGCAGCCAGATGAAGACTCAATTTCATATTATTCGTGTCAAGGTAGTAACATTAGATTACCAAACAAAAGATTTATCAATAGATTCGTTTGTTCCACTTTTTTACAAAATAAAAAGAAAAGAAAAAATGTGCAATGCATACGAGAATCAAATTTCAGAATTGATAGGGAGAAGCTTGGCGCTACCAGATCCCCTCGCCACCTAAGCCAGCAACGCCACCAAAGCCAAATGTGGGGGCCCCCACCAACACCTCCCAATTGCCAGCAGGGATCTGCCCTGCCAATCCTGGCTTCACAACGTGGTGTCACGGCCTTAGCTGGAATTGCCTAAGGCGTGATGCACCCTTGCGGCCAAGACGCGAACTTAGCTTGCGTTGCCTAAGACTTGCTTCGCCCTTGCGATATTGTTTCGCAAAGAACAGCCCACTTGCAACCTCTCGCTGGTCCCGAAGGACCTGTAAAAGAGAAAGTTGATTAGTACGAAAGAACGAGCAACGGACAAGTCCCGAAATCTCGCGAAAAGGGGAAGCTTTACAAGCAATTCAACGAGCACCTTGCGTGCACAAGAGAAAAGAGGGAGAGGTGGAAAACAAGGGCTTTAGAAGGTTGAACGAATAGCTGCAAGCCCACAAACAGTTGCTCACCGAGTCCCGGGCCCGACAACAAGTTCCCGTCAAGGCAACGTGCGAACTTGCGAATGAGTGTTCAACGCCTTGTACTATATCGAAGCCCCATCCACCCCTGTGCCACCCGGGGGGTTCAAAGGGGCTGAGATGGCTGACGTTTTGGTGAGCGAAGGCAGATTCCAGAAATCAGCCCGCGACACACGAAAACGGAGCTGTTTTGGGCTGTTTTGAGGATGTTTTGCTCGGTTCGATGAGCGGTCGCTTTTTAACGCTGCAGCTTGTTCGAACTTACATTTTTACAAGTAAAATGACTCAAAACCAAGGCAAAACAAGCTGCTAAGTAACTGTACATGTAGATGAGAGCGACGAACGGTTCGTTGAACGGAGTTGTTGCGGGCGCGCGACGACCGTTCGTGACATTCTCCCCCACCTAAACTGTTGACGCCCTCGTCGAGGCTTGTTGGTAGTTGTTGATGATCTCTTCTTCATGTCGCAGGGCGTCTTCAGGCTCCCAACTGGCTTCAGTTCGGGGAGGTTTTCGCCACTTCACCAAGTACTCTGTCTGCTCAGCTCCGTTGGGTAGCTTTATCTTGTGGTCCGCCAGAATGGTTTCAACTCGCTTCTCGTAGGAGGCTGTGATGGGAGGTAGCCGAGTTGGACACTTCGGGAAGCATCTTGCGGATCCGAGTGGTAGGCTTTTAGGTTGCTGGCGTGAAGAACGTTGTGAATTTTGAACCACGTCGGCAGCTGCAACTTATAAGAGACGTTGCCTACCCTGCTGATAATTGGGAAGGGCCCTTCATACTTGCGCACCAATCCTTTGTGGACTTTGTTCCTAAAGAATTGGAGTGATGCTGGTTGGAGCTTTACCAACACCAAATCGCCAACTTTGAACTCTTGCGGTCGCCTTCCTAAGTCTGCCCACTTCTTCATCCTTCTTGCCGCCTTCTCCAAGTAAGCCCGCGCAATATCTGCATTTCGATGCCACTCCTTTGCGAAATGGTAGGCTGACGGACTACTCCCAGTATACCCAATGGCCATGGTGTGCGGAGTCGACGGTTGTTGTCCGGTAATGATCTCGAAGGGGCTCTTGTTGGATGCAAAGCTCCGCTGCAAGTTGTAGGAGAATTGGGCAATGTCCAACAGCTTCACCCAATCTCGTTGGTTGGCACTCACGTAGTGCCAAAGATATTGCTCCAGAAGCGAGAGTATCCTTTCAGTCTGGCCATCCGTCTAGGGGTGGAGGCTTGTAGAGAAGTATAACTTTGACCCCAACAATTTGAATAGCTCGGTCCAGAATCGTCCCAGGAACCGAGCGTCTCGATCACTAATGATATTGTGCGGGACTCCCCAATACTTCACCACATCCTTCATCATCAGCTTAGCCGCCTCCTCTGCTGAACGGTGTAGGGGAGCATCAATGAAAGTTGCATACTTTGAAAACCGATCGACCACCACGAGTATCGATCCGAGTCTCCCTACAAGTGGCAAGCTTGATATGAAGTCCAAGGAAATGCTCTCCCACGGCCTTTCTGGTACGGGCAACGACTCCAAAAGTCCCACCGGCTTCCGTTGCTCCACCTTGTCTTGTTAGCAAGTAAGGCATGTTCGAACATATTCCACCACATCAATCCCATCTTCGGCCAGTAGAAGGCCCTCTCCACGAGAGCCAACGTTTTGTGAATACCTGGGTGTCCAGCCCAAAGGGAATCGTGACACTCTTTTAAAAGTTCACGCCTCAAATTGTCTACTCGGGGAACATAAACCCTATTGCTTTTGTTGTAAACGAGTCCCTCCTGGACCCAAAATCGTCGTGTCTTGCCTTCTTTGATGAGCTGCATCAGGATAACTGCCTGGGGGTCACTATACAGTCCATCTCTGATCCTGGAAAGGAAGTTGGAGTGCAACTGACTTGCTTGGCCTCCGCCCTCCAATTGTGTGGCATTCACACGCTCCACTTTCCGACTCAATGCATCGGCCACGACATTCGCCTTCCCAGGCTTATACTCTATTGCCATATCAAATTCAGCCAGGAAGTCCTGCCAACGCGCCTGCTTTGGGGAGATCTTCTTCTGAGTTTGGAAATAGCTCAGAGCGATGTTGTCCGTCCTCAGCACAAATCGCGATTCGCGGAGATAGTGTCGCCAAACTCGTAGACAATGGATCACCGCTGTCATCTCCTTCTCATGCACTGGATGTCGCCACTCGGTCTCGTTGAGTTTGCGACTCTCGTAGGCCACCGGATGACCCTCCTGCATGAGTACTCCCCCAATAGCAAAGTCCGAAGCATCTGTATGGACTTCAAAAGGCTCCCCATAGTCTGGCAATTTGAGCACTGGTTCTTCCATAACAGCGGCCTTCAGATCTTGGAATGTCATTTCACATTTCTCAGACCACTTCCAAGGTTGCTCTTTCTTCAGTAACTCCGTCAGTGGAGTTGCACGCTTCGAGTACCCCGCTATGAAGCGTCGATAGTAGTTGACGAAACCAATGAAGGATCTCAACTCTGGCACCTTCTTTGGAGTTCGCCATTCCGCAATCGCTTGCACCTTCAACCTATCCATCCGAATAGAACCATTACCGATTTGATGCCCCAAGAATAGGATCTCCGTTTGGGCGAAGTAGCATTTCTCCCTTTTTACGAACAATGTATTCTCCCTGAGAACCTTGAAAATTGTCCGAAGGTGCTGGACATGTTCCTCGAGCGTTTGGTTGTATACGACGATATCGTCTAAGTAGACGACCACGAACTTGTCCAAATACTCCTTGAATAGTTGGTTCATGAGAGTGCAGAACGTGGCTGGAGCGTTGGTTAAGCCGAAAGGCATCACCAAGAACTCAAACGCTCCATACCTGATCACACAGGTAGTCTTCGCCTCGTCGCCTTCAACGATGCGCACCTGCCAATACCCCGACCGAAGGTCGAGTTTTGAGAAATACTTAGCTTTGCCCAACTGGTCGAACAAGTCCGCGATGAGCGGGATGGGATACTCGTTCTTCACTGTCACTTTGTTAAGGGCTCGGTAATCGACGCAGAGTCGGAGGCTCCTATCTTGTTTCTTCTGGAAGAGAACTAGAGCTCCGAAAGGTGCTTTAGAGCTGAGGATGAGACCACTACTTAGCAATTCACCTAACTGCTTCCTGAGTTCTGCCAACTCTGGCGGGGGCATGCGGTAGGGTGGTCTCGCTGGAGGCTTCACTCCTGGCTCCAGCTCGATGCTGTGATCCGCGCCTCTGCATGGTGGAAGAGTCTTCGGCAATTCGGGTGGCATAACGTCATTGAACTCTTTCAGGACGTTCGCCACCACAGCAGGTTCTTGAATGGCCTTCTCGTTGAGTGGCTCTAGCTTCATAGCAGCCACAAATGTTAATTCACCTTTTCGCACCCCTTTCTTCAGTTGTAATGTCGATATGTGTTGGTGCTCCTTGGTTCCTCTTCGAGAGACAGGAACCACGCAGGGGTCGTCACCTCCCATCATACATAGGGAGTTCAAGAACGGCATTGGCACCAACTTCGCCACGTGCATAAACTCCATTCCAAGAATCACTTGGAAGTCATCCAATGGCACTGCCATCATGTTGGTGTTCCCGCTCCATGTCCCGATTTTGATGGGGACTCCCTTCGCTAACCCGAAGATTCGCCTGGCCTCCGAGTTCACCGCCTTCATTCGGCTTGGGCTCTTCTCCAAGATCAACCCAAGTCGTTGTGCTTCTCGATCAGCTATGAAGTTGTGGGTAGCGCCCGTGTCCACCATTGCACGGGTCGTTTGGCCATTTAGCTTGATGTCCACATACATCAGTTCACTACTTCCTGCTTTTTGTGTCTTTGTTTTCATGTTCTCCCCCACTTGACCCCGCATGGCGTTCAACAAAAGCATTGCTCCCATCCGGGATCCTTGTGACTCCACGTCGTCGCTGCTGGATTCAGAACTGCTCGAACTAAGAGCAACAGCTTTGCCCTTGTCCGATCGGGGGGGGTGGATGGAAGCCGTCAAAGCATTGAGTACCTGTTTTTGTGGGCACTCCCTCACCATGTGAGGTCCTCCGCACAAGTAGCATCCTCCAGGTTTTGAAACCTTGCCTTTCGGGTTTGGCCCTTTGTGGGAACTCTTCTTCTTTTGTTCACCCCCGAGCTCCTTCCCTCGAGAATGTTTCGGAGGGCGATTGCTTGAAGATTGTTTCCTTCTCCTTGGGTCTTTAGAGGAAACAAAGTCGGTGAGCCTTTCTGCAGCAGCAATTGCCCCGACCACATCGGTAACATTCCTTCGATTTAGTTCTTGTTGAGCCCATGGCTTCAAACCATCGAGGAAGCTGAACAACTTGTCCTTCTCGGACATGTCCTGTATGTCCAGCATTAGTGCAGAAAACTGTTTCACATAATCTCATATGGTGGTACTCTGGCGGAGTTGTCTCAACTTCCTTCTTGCGACGAACTCTGTGTTCTCTGGTAGGAACTGAGTTCTCAACTCCCGCTTCAAGTCCTCCCATGTGTCAACCCGACACCGACCTTGTTGGATCTCCTCCCAGCGAGTTCGCCACCAAAGTTTTGCATCTCCATTCAGATACATTGTTGCTATAGAAACTTTGGTATCTTCAGAATCGGGCCTCGTAGCTCGAAAGTATTGTTCCATGTTGAACAGAAAGTTCTCGAGCTCTTTGGCATCTCTGGCCCCTCCATATCCATGAGGCTCGGGTGCCCGTAAATTTTGTAGTGGTGCAACGCGGGTGTTGCTTCCTCCCGCATTTAGTGCTCTAGTGAGCATTGTCACCCTTGAAGTGAGTTCCGCCACAACTTCCTGCAGGTGTTGCACGGAGTCTTTGGTGTCATCAGACAGTCGGTCGACTAGGGCCTCGACCTTGTCTATCCTGGACTCTGCTTCCTCTTGCGAGCTCTCTACCCTAACAAGCCTTTGTTGGCCATGGTAGAGTTCCTCCACGCTTGCTTCAAGAACATCCAAGCGGGTTTCCGCCGTTGTGAGTCTCTCCTTGTGACTCTTCTTCCCAGTTGGCGCTCCATATTGCGCCTCCTCCGCTCGCGGAGAGTAGCCAACTTCTCGCTCATCATGTTCGCTGTCGCGCTCCTCTTGAGCGGCTCCAACAGCATGAAAGCGAGTGTGCACATGCAGCCCACCTGTGGCTGCTTGGGGCAAGGGTCTGGCTTGCCCCGTCTTGCTGGATTCGCCACGATGCTTTGACATAGCGAAGTTACGAAGTTCCTTCGCTGCTCGCTTGAAGTGCTTGCCCGCTCTGATACCACAATGTCACGGCCTTAGCTAGAATTGCCTAAGGCGTGAGGCACCCTTGCGGCCAAGACGCGAACTTAGCTTGCGTTGCCTAAGACGCGCTTCGCCCTTACGATATTGCTCTGCAAAGATCAGCCCACTTGCAACCTCTCGCAGGTCCCAAAGGACCTGTAAAAGAGAAAGTTGACTAGTTCGAAAGAACGAGCAACAGACAAGTCCCGAAGTCTCGCGAAAAGGGGAAGCTTTACAAGCAATTCAGCGAGCACCTTGCGTGCACAAGAGAAAAGAGAGAGAGGGGGAAACCAAGGGCTTTAGAAGGTTGAACGAACAGCTGCAAGCCCACAAACAACTGCTCACCGAGTCCCGAGCGCAACAACAAGTTCCCGTCAAGGCAACGTGCGAACTTGCGAATGAGTGTTCAACGCCCAGTACTATACCGAAGCCCCATCCACCCCTGTGCCACCCGGGGGGTTCAAAGGGGCTGAGATGGCTGACGTTTTGGTGAGCGGAGGCAGATTCCAGAAATCAGCCCGCTGCACACGAAAACGGAGCTATTTTGGGCTGTTTTGTTCGGTTCGGTGAGCGGTCGCTCTGTAACGCTGCAGCTTATTTGAACTTACATTTTTACAAGCAAAATGACTCAAAACCAAGGCAAAACAGGCTGCCAAGTAACTGTACATGTAGATGAGAGCGACGAACGGTTCGTTGAACGGAGTTGTTGCGGGCGCGCGACGACCGTTCGTGACAGTGGGCACATAAGACCCACTCCTTACTAATGCCGCAGCTAAAGAAACCATGCCCCGCATTAATGGTTGGCAGCATGCCCCAGCTTCCCCGACCGCCTCCTGGCTGACATCTCAACAGAAGCGATGCCTCTGCATTAATGACTGGCAGCATGCCCCTGCTTCCCTAGTAGCCTCCTGGTTGACATATCAACAAAAGCCATGCTTTAGTATTAATGATTGATAGCATGACCCGATTTCACTAGCCTTCCCCTCCGGACGACCGATAGAGGGCCCACTCTTTGCCTAACCCAAAGCGACAGGGGAGTTAGCCCAAAGGCGTCCCAACGGTCCGCACCAGCAAGCCGTCCTTATTAATGCCGCCACCATACATAGTAAGAGGGGCCTGGCTAACACACGTCTAGACTGCTCGATGCCTTGGTAAAAAATCCAAGCCCCAGACCAAGACAAAAGGAGGCAGGCAAAAACCCTCTATTCTCTCATTTACACTACTCACACTATTGTCTTCCTGCCCCTCCATCAGTCCATCGGCGCAAGCCTATTGTGCAAGGTCGTCAGCGTAGCTTGAAGGCGTGACTAGAAGGCAAGCCAGCAGAAGAGACCTACACTTTTGGCAGATAACTAATCAGGCCGACTCACCGATCGACGGTCTTTGTGTGTTAAGAAGAAATATCCAAAAGTTGAGTTTGTACCCTATGACTTGCAAATTTCTTAGATGACAACAGATTTAGTATAAGAAACTATGATATATCCTCTTTCCCACCACATAGAGGTTGAAGATATGGAATAATTTTTGTTAATTTACTTACCCAAGATTGAGATCTTGAAAAGTAAAGCACTTGTTGGATGTTTAAAAATTCTAATACCCAAAAACACATAACATACATTGACAGAAAAGAGATGTTTAAATTGTCGACGGCAACAATTTCTCAGCTTCGTAATGAACATTTCCTATATTAAATCTAAGTATCGAAGCAACACAATTCCACCCACAAGTTATGTGGAAGTTCTTATACCGAAGAGTGTCAGTGTGGATGAATCCGCATGTATCATTTCTGCAAATCATTGCCACAGTCATCCTCCATCGATAGATAGTTTCATCATCTATATCCTTTTCTTCATTCTCTTTTCAAAGGAATCGAGTTGATATTTAAGACCTAAGACTCAGAAGGGCCAGCTAGTCACAAATAATGCACCAAATCAGACAGCAATGCGAATCCTAGCAAAGGAATTTAAATGAACCAGCCAAGTAGGTTAAAGCTCAAAAACCCTAAGGGAACCTTAAACCTCAGTGCCAAACTCTCGGCGGCGCAATAAGCTGCTCGCTCGACAGATTCTGAACCAAGCGAAGAGCCCACCACATGATAACGACAACAAAAGCGAAGATTGAGGAAAGGAGAACAAGGGAGAAAGGATACGGTGTCCGGGAATGGCGATCTCGAGTATTGACGGCGAGGGGATTAGCGTTGCAGATGGACTCGACCGTGGTGAGGTCCCCGTTCCTCGCGGCGGCGTGGAGATCGGAAGATTCGCTGCCCCCCTTCGGTAATCGGTTCTTCCTCCTCGATGCCGCTCCGGGGTCTCCCATCTCCGCGGGGTGTGCCGTCGTGGAGCTTCAAGCGACGAAGGCAGCGGTAATACATAGTTGATTGAAGGCCGAGACCGTAGCAGGATGGGCCGAGTTAAGGCCCACAAATGTGGAGACGTACTTCGAACGAAGATACCTTGGATCGTTAGAATCGGACTAGGATTCCGAGAGACATCGGATCGAGCTGGGGCTTAACGCCCGCATCTTTCCTTCTTGGATTAGGATTATAGCTCGATTCGGATAGGATTCCGAATCGAACTGGGGTTCGGACAGTCTGCCTGTTATATAAGGACGTGACCTTTGGACTTGTCACGCATCACTCCTCTCCGACACTCTTCTTCGCTCCACACTGTTGTATCGTCGCGTGGAAAGATGTCTTCGCAACGAGGAGGAGGAGGAGGAGGGCGGCAACATTTGGTGGTGCGCTCGGTTTGGGCGTGGAACTTGGAGTACGAGTTCTCCATCATTGCTTCCCTCGTGGATCGCTTCTCTTACGTCGCCTTCGACACGGAGTTTCCCGGCTTCCTCTACAGAACTCGGAGGCCACACCGTCTTCTCCCGCCCAGCCTGCGCTACGCCATCCTCAAGGCCAACGTCGACAAGATGGAGCTCGTCCAACTCGGCCTCACCCTCTTCGACGCCTTCGGCGACCTCCCCTCCATCGGCACCGGCGGCAGGGTCGGGTACGTGTGGGAGTTCAACTTCCGCGAATTCGATGTCCGACGCGACCTCCACGCGCCGGACTCCGTCGACCTGCTCCGCTCCAGTGGCATCGACTTCGACCGGCTCCCCCTCTACGGCATTGACTCCGGCCAGTTCGCCGCCCACCTCTATCGTTCCGGCCTCGTCGCTCATTGCCGTTTCTGCCGCCCGCACTCCACTCGATGGATCGCCTTTCACAGCTGCTACGACTTCGCCTATCTCGTCAAGGTGCTGGGGTTCGGCCGGCCTCTGCCCGACACCCTGGAAGAGTTCCTCGGCCTGGTGAACTTGCTCTTCGGAGAGACTGTGGATCTCAAGCACATTATGCGCGGCTGCAAGGGTCTCTCCGGCGGGCTGGAGAGAGTGGCGAGTACCCTCGGGGTGCCACGCCAAGCTGGGAAGTCGCATCAAGCTGGATCAGATAGCTTGGTGACCTGCCAAGTCTATCTGAAGATGAAGCGGAGGTTCTTCGACGACCAAGACGCCAAGGTGGCCTGCCATCGCGGCATCATCTACGGCCTACAAGCCTGCTGAATTCCTCCTTCGTTCTTGGAGTTTGTCAACGCAGCGCAGTGAAGGTGGTCGATTCTCAAAGCAAGTCAACTCAAATATGATCTTTCTCTTTTTCTTTGTGCACAAATGTCGAATGTTTCAACGTAAATAATATACAAATCAAGTCGTCTGTCAAATTCGGATGTAAAAATTGATTGCTGCTTGTGATGTATGGTAAGAATCCGAAGATTGTTGGATATGCACCACATCGATCTGTGCTCTGTTATTTTCTTGGATAAACTGATAGCTTTCAAATTGGGCAAACAACATGATATGTTGATGGCCGACGAGAGGAAGTTCCCGTACAAGGGGGAGTTGTTTCGTCCACGATCAAATCATTCAACAAACCGCAGTATAAAGATTTACGCTGTAGGAAAGAAACATAGACTCGATATCAACTCGATGCGCACAATGACAGCATCGGATGTGTCTGCAAGTGCAGAATCGACAGTCAAAGCTGGTTTACAACCCCTGCGTTTGGATTCTGAGATCCAAGTCGTTTCCTCTTGATCCACCAACCATCTCACCTCTGCTTCCTTTCACATTCAAATCCAGCAGAAGAAGATAACTGTCGTCGGCCTCATCTCTACCTTCCTGATAAAGTTGAAACCCTGAATCGTTCCTCTTCTTGATGTTTTCCTCTGACCGCACTTCTCTCAGCTCCGAGTGCTTCTCTTCGCAAACCCGACCGACGTTCTCCGTCAAGCCTGATAGTGGCAAGTCGAAATCCGTAAGCTGGGCTCTGGTGGCTTCCAAACTGCCTGACGAGCCATTCATGTCGAAACAAAGATCTTCTGGGCTTTCTCCAGTATTGCTTACAAGCACTTCCCCAGAGCCTCGATTCTCATTTGAAATTTCTTCTGTACCTGGTCAAGTAATCTCGTGAATGTTACAAGGAGTAGAGCCATTGTTTGCCACACACCATTAGGCTTACCACGAGCTGCTCCTGCAGTTTCCTCTGCACTTCGATCTGATACCACAACGCCTCTCCAAGAAGTATTTCTATGCATGGTTTGTGACACATTAGATGACCGATATAAATTAGAGAGCATAAATCAAAGCCTGGAGTTCACGGGATTACTAAATTACAAAAACTACATCAAGTGCACAAACATTCGAATCTATACCGTTTAATAAGAATCACAGACTAACCATTACTGCTAAGATTCTTACGCTTCGCAAAATTTCCCTAGCTTGTTCGAAGCTATTAAATCCTTTGTAGTATCTCGAGTCAAGAAGCTCTTCTCCACGATTTATTTTCTTTAGCACAGTCCTATTTATTTGCAGAACTCATTGACGTTTTGTATGCAGCGTCACATCCCATATTTATAAAAAAGAATAAAAAATCAGTAATTTATTATCCATTATTTATATAATAAACTTCCTTTTTTTGTTTTTTTTCTCTTAATCTTTTAATTCAAATCCTTGTCTTTACAATAGTAAATTTTCTATTAATTAGAAAAAGGACCACATCTTCTTGGTAAAGTCATAAGTATCTTCCACTGAAGTTCTCCATCAAGCCTGATAGTGGCAAGTCGAAATCCGTAAGCTGGGCTCTGGTGGCTTCCAAACTACCTGACGAGCCATTCATGTCGAAACAAAGATCTTCTGAGCTTTCTCCCGTATTGCTTACAAGCACTTCCCCAAAGCCTCGATTCTCATTTGCAATTTCTTCTGTACCTGGTCAAGTAATCTCGTGAATGTTACAAGGAGTAGAGCCTTTGTTTGCCACACACCATTAGGCTTACCACGAGCTGCTCCTGCAGTTTCCTCTGCACTTCGATCTGATACCACAACGCCTCTCCAAGAAGTATTTCTCTGCATGGTTTGTGACACATTAGATGACCGATATAAATTAGAGAGCATAAATCAAAGCCTGGAGTTCACGGGATTACTAAATTACAAAAACTACATCAAGTGCACAAACATTCGAATCTATACCGTTTAATAAGAATCACAGACTAACCATTACTGCTAAGATTCTTACGCTTCGCAAAATTTCTCTTGCTTGTTCGAAGCTATTAAATCCTTTGTAGTATCTCGAGTCAAGAAGCTCTTCTCCACGATTTATTTTCTTTAGCACAGTCCTATTTATTTGCAGAACTCATTGACGTTTTGTATGCAGCGTCACATCCCATATTTATAAAAAGAATAAAAAATCAGTAATTTATTATCCATTATTTATATAATAAACTTCCTTTTTATGTTTTTTTTTTTCTTAATCTTTTAATTCAAATCCTTGTCTTTACAATAGTAAATTTTTTATTAATTAGAAAAAGGACCACATCTTCTTAGTAAAGTCATAAGTATCTTCCACTGAAGTTCTCCATCAAGCCTGATAGTGGTAGGTCGAAATCCGTAAGCTGGGCTCTGGTGGCTTCCAAACTGCCTGACGAGCCATTCATGTCGAAACAAAGATCTTCTGAGCTTTCTCCCGTTTTGTTTACAAGCACTTCCCCAAAGCGTCGATTCTCATTTGCAATTTCTTCTGTACCTGGTCAAGTAATCTCGTGAATGTTACAAGGAGTAGAGCCAAAGCCCATTGTAGTGGGTCCACTCTCTCGCTTACGCGGTCGAGCCAAAGTCCATTGTAGTGGGTCCACTCTCTCGCTTACGCAGTCGAGTCGAAGCCCATCGTAGTGGGTCTAACCTCCTGCTTACGCGATCAAGCCAAAGCCCATCATAGTGGGTCCATCCTCCCGCAACGACGATCGAATCAAGGCCCGCAACGACAGACTGACACCGATACTCTCGCTACGACGGTTGAATCAAGACCTTCTATAGCGGAAGCCGTCACAACAGACCGATATCGATACTCCAGATCCTAAATAATCCTGATCGTGATGAGATCACGATAATGAGATCGGTTCACCTTTAAACACATATCCTAAATAATCCTGGCCATAGGTTTACTCGAGAGGGACATCGAGAAAACAAGACAGATTAGTGTGATGTATACCTGTCCATATGATGCATGCAGCTGATCTTATAGCTGCTCGTTTGGGGACACTAGGGATATAGTACATGTGCTCATTGGAGAATGAGTTTACTGATTGATCCACTTTCGGAATGCTGAATGGCTGATGATGCCTTATTGTTAGACAACGATTTCGTAGTCCCAGTGGGGTATCTGGTCCATAGGCTAGAGACACCAAGGATATCTTGTATTAGTGCTCCACTCTTTAATATCAGACTTATAGGTTTGGATGTCCCAAATCTAGCATAGTTAGTTATCGGGAGTGACAGTCAACCTTACGAGAGCTATTGAGTGTCGATAGAAGATCATCCGCTCTCAGTATCATGAGGAATATCTCATATGTTCTTGCTCAGAAAAATCCCTAGCCAAGGTCATTCGAATTGAGAGAGAAAGAGTTCCCCGAGAGAATCCGATTAGAGCGAGACTCGAGTAGAAACCATATGGGTTTGACAACACCATACCCGGTATACGGTCTCTGTGATATTATATAAATGAGGGACTAAAGTTACATGGTAAATGAGGACTGACATGTCTAATGGATTGGATTCCCCTATATCATCTAGGGACTACGGCATAATGGCCTAGTACGTCCACAGTCGATGAGTCGAGTGAATTATTATTAAAATAATAATTCATTGAGCCAGAATGAGTTCTGATAATTATGACTCATGGCCAGCTCGATATTGGGCCTAGAGAGTCACACACATATGGTAGGCATTGTGATGAGTAGAGGTTTGAATATGAAATATCCGCCGGGGCCCCTATCTTATTAGATATCTAATAAGCCCCTGAATTATTAAATCTCATGGAAGAGATCCAATAAGTGCTCATGAGATATTATTAGATATAGATATACTAATATAAGATGCTTGGGTAGTTGGATGGAGATCCTCCCCAATAGGGGAGGATACATTAGGGTTAAGTTTACTGCGAAACTCAATAAATTGGAGGGAATAAGTGGTTTATAGGCTAGAGCCTTTTGCTTGCCTCTCATATTCTCCTCCCCTTCTCCAAGAAAGGAGTGCGCTTGACCTCATTCACCCTCTCCTAGAGATCTGCAGGGATTCAGGAATATACGATCACCTTAGGCACCACAATTTATCTTATACGCAGTTTTAAGTTTCGCGGATTTTTGCGCACTAATCTTCACACGACGATGAATACATCTTTAGAAATTGGGGATTTTGTTTTCTGTTCTTCCGCTGCACATGTGATGTCGCCCCCAAGATTTCCCAACAAATACTCCCGCTATGACGGATTGATACCGATCCTCCCGCTCATACGATCGAGCCAACATACTCACACCCTGTTGGTCGAGTACCTGCCCAAGAAGCAGAAGAAGGGGCAAGCCCAAAAGAAGACCCAACCTTCCGGACAGTAGGGGGAGGGAAAAACATAGAGGGAAACCTCCCAAAGCAGAAGGGGGAGATAAAAAAATGAGAGAGAGTGAACTACCGTGTGAAAGGGGGAGAACAAAGAGAGAGAGGGAAGGAAAAAAGAAAGGATTCACCTAGGTCAACATTTTTAATGAGATACTCGATGAGCTCTAAATGAGATCCTTGGACAACACAGTGCAGGAGGGGTCAAACCTTTCATGTTAACAGGCCTTGACAGAGACATCAAAGGATAATAGGATCCTAATTATCTCTAGATGACCTTTCTGAGCAACAAAATGGATCACAACCGTATCACACATAGCACAAGCTCCAACGTTGGCCTTATTCTTGTAGAGAAATCTTACTACCTCTGTATGCCCACACCAGAAGCCAAATGAAGTCTCAATTTCATATTTTTCGTGTTAAGGTAGCAACATTAGATTACCAAACAAAAGATTTTGCAATAGATTCATTTGTTCCAATTTTTTACGGAATAAAAAGAAAAGGAAAAATATGCAATGCATCTTTAGAATTGATACGGAGAAGCTTGGCACTACCATGTCCCCTCTCCACCTAGGCCAGCAACGCCACCAAAACCAAACGTGGGGGCCCCACCGACTCCTCCTAGGAACAGCTCTGCGGCTCGAACCTCAGCAGCCTTGGACCCCAGCATCCACCATTTGACCAGACCCGCCATAGCGAATCCATCCTCCCACCCATGCAGTCGAGATCAAGACCCGCTACGACAAAAGCCACCTCAACGGATCCATCCTCCCGCTTATGTGGCCGAGCCAAAACCCACAGCCGATCCATCCTCCCGTTTATGCTATCGAGCCAAAGCCCATCACAGTGAGTTCAACATCCCGCTTATGCGGTCGAGTCAAAGCCCATCGCAGTGGGTCCACTCTCTAGCTTATGCAGTCAAGCCAAAGCCCATCGCAGTGGGTCTAACCTCTCGCTTACATGATCAAGCCAAAGCCCATCATAGTGGGTCCATCCTCCCGCTTTGACGATCGAATCAAGACCCACTACAATAGACTAACACCGATACTCCCGCTACGACGGTTGAATCAAGACCTACTATGACGGAAGCCGTCACAACATACAGATACCAATACACCTGCAACAACGATCGAATCAGGACCCGCTACGACGAAAGCCACCACGACGGATTGATACTGATACTGCTAGTCATAAGTGCCCTACAAGCCAATCACGTGAGTGATGGCACATGTGACTTGACACATAATCTTTTTGCCTATTATATTTTGGCATTGATCACTTTATATATATATATATATATATATATATTGTGATGTCCTTGGATCTGTTCAATGAGAATCAGATCATAATGTAATCACAATAATGAGATCAATTCACCTTTAAACACAGATCCTAAATAATCCTGGTCATATGTTTACTCGAGAGGGACATCAAGTTACCGGACATACTGGTGTGCTGTATACCCGTCCATATGATGGATGCAACTAGTCTCATAGCTGCTCTTGTGGGAACACTAGGGATATAGTATAGGTGCACATTGGAGAATGAGTTCACTGATTGATCCGCTTCCGGAATGTTGGATGGTTGATGATGTCTTATTGTCATACAGCGATTCCGTAATCCTAGTGATGTATCTGATCCTTAGACTTGAGACACCAACGATGTTTTGTATTAGTGCTCAATTCTTTGATACCAGACTTATAGGTTTGGATGTCCTAGATCTAGCAAAGTCGGTCATCGGGAGTGATAGTCAACCGTACGAGCGCTATTGAGTGTCGATAAAGGATCATCCGCTCTCAGTATCATGAGAGAAATATTACATATGTTCTTGCTCAGACAAATCCCTGGCTAGGGTCATTCAGATTGACAGAGAAAGAGTTCTCCGAGAGAATCTGATTAGAGCGAGACTCGAGTAGAAACCGTATAGATTTGACAACACCATACCCGGTATACGGTCTCTGGGATATTATATGGATGAGGGACTATAAATATACGATAATTGAGGACTGACAGGTCCAATGGATTATATTCCCCTGTATCGTTTGGGGACTGCAACGTAGTGGCATAGTACGTCCGCAGTCGATGAGTCGAGTGAGTTATTATAGAGATAATAATTCACTGAGCCAGAAGGAGTTCTAATAGGTATGACTCATTGCCAGCTCGATATTGGGCCTAAAGGGTTACACACATATGGTAAGCATTGCGATTAGTAAAGATTCGAATATGAAATATCCGCCGGAACCCCTATCTTATTGGATATCCAATAACCCTCTGAATTATTGGATCACATGAACGAGATCCAATATTAGCCCATGAGAGATTATTGGATAGAGATCTACTAATATAAGATGCTTGGGTAGTTAGATGGAGATCCAATACCCAATAGGGGAGGATCCATTAGGGTTAAGTTTACTACGGAACTCTATAAATTGGAGGGAATCAATGGTTCATAGGCTAGAACCTTTTGCTTGCCTCTCTTATTCTCCTCCCCCTCTACCAGAGAGGAGTGCGCTAGACCTCATTCACCCTCTCCTAGAAATCTGCAAGGATTCAGGGATATACGATCTCCCTAGGTATCACAATTTATCTTATACGCGGTTTTAAGTTTCGCGGATTTTTGCGTACTAATCTTCGCACGACGACGAATACATCTTTAGGAATTGGGGATTTTGTTTTCTGTTCTTCCGCTACGCATGTGATGTCGCCCCCCAAGATTTCCCAACAAATACTCCCGCTATGACGGATTGATACTGATCCTCCCGCTCATACGATCGAGCCAACACACTCACACCCTGTTGGTCGAGTACCTGCCCAAGAAGCAGAAGAAGGGACAAGCCCAAAAGAAGACCCAACCTTCCGGACAGTAGGGGGAGGGAAAAACAGAGAGGGAAACCTCCCAAAGCAGAAGGGGGAGATCAAAAAATGAGAGAGAGTGAA
The DNA here is from genome assembly GCF_036884655.1 of Musa acuminata AAA Group. NCBI lineage: Eukaryota > Viridiplantae > Streptophyta > Magnoliopsida > Zingiberales > Musaceae > Musa > Musa acuminata. The sequence continues at coordinate 5,147,337 of NC_088337.1, read as the reverse complement.
CTACCGTGCCAAAGGGGGAGAACAAAGAGAGAGAGGGAAGGAAAAAAGAAAGGATTCACTTAGGTCAACATTCGTCACTCCTACATTTGCCCCTACAAAAGAGTGTCATCCGCCTCGATGGATCTCGCACCAACCATCACAGCCTTAATAAGGATCTCACAGCAAAAACAACACTCACGCAAGCATGTAGTAGTATAAGTAAAATGACAAAATTCAAGGCCCCTTTGTAGTGTCCCGAAGCACACCTTCCAAGGGGGGCAAACGATACAAAAAAGTTTGGCATTGCCAGCTCACCTCGCCACCTAGGCCAACAACGCCACCAAAGCCAAATGTAGGAAACAACCAACTCCACCCAACCGCCGGTAGGGATCTGCCCTACTGTCCTAGCTTCCCAAAGTGGGCACACAAGACCCACTCCTTACCGATACCGCAACTAAAGAAACCATGCCCCGTATTAATGGTTGGCAGCATGCCCGAGCTTCCCAACCGCCTCCTAGCTGACATCTCAACAGAAGCCATGCCTCTGCATTAATGACTGGCAGCATGCCCCATGCTTCCCTAGTCGCCTACTGGCTGACATCTCAGCAGAAGCCAAGCCTCCGTATTAATGATTGACAGAATGGCCCGATTTCACCAGCCTTCCCCTTCGGATGACCGATGGAGGGCTCACTCCCTGCCTAACCTAAAGTGGCAGGGGAGTCAGCCCAAAGGCGTCCCAATGGTCCGCACCAACAAGCCATCCTTATTAATGCCTCCACCATACATAGTAAGGGAGGCCTTGGCTAGCACACGTCTAGACCACTCAATGAGTAGGTATAAAAGCCAAGACCTATACCTAGACAAAAGGAGGCAGGCAAAAACCGCCTATTCTCTCATTTACACTACTCTCACTATTGTCTTCCTCCCTATCCATCTTTCACTAACTTAAGCATCGGAGGGGTCGACCTGAGACACCCTCGGCACAAGCCTATTGTGCAAGGTCGTCAGCGTAGCTAGGAGGCGCGACTAGAAGGCAAGCCAGCAGAAGGGACCTACACTTTGGACATATAACTAATCGGGCCAACTCACTAGTCAACTGTCTCTGTGTGTTAACAAGAAATATCCAAAAAGTTGAGTTTGTACCCTATGACTTGCAACTTTCTAAGATGACAACAGGTTTAGTAAGAAAAACTATGATGTATCCCTTTTTCGACCATATGGAGGTTCAAGATATTGAATAATTTTTATTAATTTACTTACCCGATATCGAGATCTTGAAAAGTAAAGCACTTGTTGGATGTTTAAAATTTTTAATACCCAAAAACTCATAACATAAATTGACAGAAAAGAGATGTTTAAATTGTCAACAGCAACAATTTCTCAGCTTCGTAATGAACATTTCCAATATTAAATCTAAGTATCGAAGCAACACAATTCCACCCACAAGTTATGTGGAAGTTCTTATACCGAAGAGTGTCAGTGTGGATGAATCCGAATGTATCATTTCTGCAAATCATTGCCACAGTCATCCTCCATCGATAGATAGTTTCATCATCTATATCCTTTTCTTCATTCTCTTTTCAAAGGAATCGAGTTGATATTTAAGACCTAAGACTCAGAAGGGCCAGCTAGTCACAAATAATGCACCAAATCAGACAGCAATGCGAATCCTAGCAAAGGAATTTAAATGAACCAGCCAAGTAGGTTAAAGCTCAAAAACCCTAAGGGAACCTTAAACCTCAGTGCCAAACTCTCGGCGGCGCAATAAGCTGCTCGCTCGACAGATTCTGAACCAAGCGAAGAGCCCACCACATGATAACGACAACAAAAGCGAAGATTGAGGAAAGGAGAACAAGGGAGAAAGGATACGGTGTCCGGGAATGGCGATCTCGAGTATTGACGGCGAGGGGATTAGCGTTGCAGATGGACTCGACCGTGGTGAGGTCCCCGTTCCTCGCGGCGGCGTGGAGATCGGAAGATTCGCTGCCCCCCTTCGGTAATCGGTTCTTCCTCCTCGATGCCGCTCCGGGGTCTCCCATCTCCGCGGGGTGTGCCGTCGTGGAGCTTCAAGCGACGAAGGCAGCGGTAGTACATACTTGATAGAAGGCCGAGACCGTAGCAGGATGGGCCGAGTTAAGGCCCACAAATGTGGAGACGTACTTCGAACGAAGATACCTTGGATCGTTAGAATCGGACTAGGATTCCGAGAGACATCGGATCGAGCTGGGGCTTAACGCCCGCATCTTTCCTTCTTGGATTAGGATTATAGCTCGATTCGGATAGGAATCCGAATCGAACTGGGGTTCGGACAGTCTGCCTGTTATATAAGGACGTGACCTTTGGACTTGTCACGCATCACTCCTCTCCGACACTCTTCTTCGCTCCACACTGTTGTCTCGTCGCGTGGAAAGATGTCTTCGCAACGAGGAGGAGGAGGAGGAGGGCGGCAACATTTGGTGGTGCGCTCGGTTTGGGCGTGGAACTTGGAGTACGAGTTCTCCATCATTGCTTCCCTCGTGGATCGCTTCTCTTACGTCGCCTTCGACACGGAGTTTCCCGGCTTCCTCTACAGAACTCGGAGGCCACACCGTCTTCTCCCGCCCAGCCTGCGCTACGCCTTCCTCAAGGCCAACGTCGACAAGATGGAGCTCGTCCAACTCGGCCTCACCCTCTTCGACGCCTTCGGCGACCTCCCCGACATCGGCACCGGCGGCAGGGTCGGGTTCGTGTGGGAGTTCAACTTCCGGGAATTCGATGTCCGATGCGACCCCCACGCGCCGGACTCCGTCGACCTGCTCCGCTCCAGTGGCATCGACTTCGACCGGCTCCCCCTCTACGGCATTGACTCCGGCCAGTTCGCCGCCCACCTCCATCGTTCCACCCTCGTCGCTCATTGCCGTTTCTGCCGCCCGCACTCTACTCGATGGATCGCCTTTCACAGCTGCTACGACTTCGCCTATCTCATCAAGGTGCTGGGGTTCGGCCGGCCTCTGCCCAACACCCTGGACGAGTTCCTCGGCCTGGTGAACTTGCTCTTCGGAGAGACTGTGGATCTCAAGCACATGATGCGCGGCTGCAAGGGTCTCTCCGGCGGGCTGGAGAAAGTGGCGAGTACCCTCGGGGTGCCACGCCAAGCTGGGAAGTCGCATCAAGCTGGATCAGATAGCTTGGTGACCTGCCAAGTCTATCTGAAGATGAAGCAGACGTTCTTCGACGACCAAGACGCCAAGGTGGCCTGCCATCGCGGCATCATCTACGGCCTACAAGCCTGCTGAATTCCTCCTTCGTTCTTGGAGTTCGTCAACGCAGCGCAGTGAAGGTGGTCGATTCTCAAAGCAAGTCAACTCAAATATGATCTTTCTCGTTTTCTTTGTGCACAAATGTCGAATGTTTCAACGTAAATAATATACAAATCAAGTCGTCTGTCAAATTCGGATGTGAAAATTGATTGCTGCTTGTGATGTATGGTAAGAATCCGAAGATTGTTGGATGTGCACCACATCGATCTGTGCTCTGTTATTTTCTGGCTCACAGTTCTTGGATAAACTGATAGCTTTCAAATTGGGCAAACAACATGATATGTTGATGGCCGAAGAGAGGAAGTTCCCGTACAGGGGGAGTTGTTTCGTCCACAATCAAATCATTCAGCAAAACAGCAAACCGCAGTATAAAGATTTTCACTGTAGGAAACATAGACTCGATATCAACTCGATGCGCACAATGACAACATCGGATGTGTCTGCAAGTGCAGATCGACAGTAAAAGCTGGTTTACAACCCCTGCGTTTGGATTCTGAGATCCAAGTCGTTTCCTCTGGATCCACCAACCATCTCACCGCTGCTTCCTTTCACATTCAAATCCAGCAGAAGAAGAGAACTGTCCTCGGCCTCATCTCTACCTTCCTGATAAAGTTGAAACCCTGAATTGTTCCTCTTCTTGATGTTCTCCTGTGGCCACACTTCTCTCAGCTCCGAGTGCTTCTCTTCGCAAACCCGACCGACGTTCTCCATCAAGCCTGATAGTGGCAGGTCGAAATCCGTAAGCTGGGCTCTGGTGGCTTCCAAACTGCCTGACGAGCGATTATTGTCGAAACAAAGACTCTTCTGAGCTTTCTCCAGTATTGCTTGCAAGTACTTCCCCTGAGCCTCGATTCTGGTTTGCAATTTCTTCTGTACCTGGTCAAGTAATATCGTGAATGTTACAGGGAGAAGAGCCTTTGTTTGCCACACCCCATTAGGCTTACCTCCAGCTGCTCCTGCAGTTTCCTCTGCACTTCGATCTGATAGCATAACGCCTCTCCAAGAGGCATTTCTCTGCATGGTTTGTGAAACATCAGATGACGGATATAAATTGGAGAGCATAAATCAAAGCCTGGAGTTCACGGGTTTGCTAAATTACAAAAATTACATCAACTGCACAAACATTTGAATCCATGTTGTTGTAATAAGCATCACAGACTAAGCATTACTGCTAAGATTCATACGCTTGGCAAAACTTCCATGATTTGTTCGAAGCTATTAAATTCTTTGTAGTATCTCGAGTGGAGAAGCTATTCTCCACGATTTCTTTTCTTTAACACAGTCCTATTTTTTTGCAGAACTCATTGATGCTTTGTATGCAGCCTATGATCTTTGTTAATGCTTTGCAATTTCTTGTATAAAGCTTGCATTTTATATGCAATGATATGTAAAAGCAGAGTTTGGTGCCATACACATACCTGGCACCGTCTGTTCTTGAAACGTCACTGCTGGTGGTAGAGGAACAATTAATCTTGCTTGAATTGCTTCCTGTATGAGGAATAAAAAGTAGGCAAGAATGCTCAATTCTACAGAATTTATGTACTCTCTCAATTTATGGTGGCCTGTCTTGACCTACCTTTTTTCTTTGCTTCCTGGTCTGTCTCCCTTCTAGTTTGCTTTCCAAGTCTGTACTTCTGCAGACAGATAAAGCAAGATTAGAACAGTAACAATAGACTATAGAAGGAGGGATGAAGAGATGTGACCTGAAGATGACTCTTGAGATGGTACAACGTCAACCCCTTCATGCCCATCAAGCTTAGCACTGATTTTGGAGTCGCTTCTGCCAAATTGATCACATAATTTTAATTAACGATCATAATTCGATCGTAATTTACTCAGATCTACAATTCAGAAATACGAAGCTTCAGCGAGGTGGGATGAAGGCATGTACGGCGCCACCATGCTTCTCAGACTCTGCTCTCACGCTGCCCCAATTCCTCCTTATATACAGATTGCCAGTGGCAGCTAATAGGATTACATTGCTGCTGTGATGCGTGGAAGCAGAATTATGTGGAAATGATGGAAGCTGTACATATATGCACACTCACTGTCGGGTCCGCCGAGCTTGGTGACAGCGTCCACGAACCGGTCATGGAGGTCGGGCGTCCACCTTAGCCGAGGCTTCGGGTCTCTCGACAGCATAACTCCAGCTCCTTCCCCTCCGGGAGCCTCGAACAGCGATGCTGCCAGTGGTGGACGGCGTTGGTAAATGTTCTCCATCTCACATGCCAACCAAAACTTTTGCTCCTTCGCTGCTGCGTTCGTTAGCTTTAAGCACAGACTGCTTTGTCAAAAGCCATGGATTCCGATTCCGGGTCTCATTCTTTTGCCAATCTCCTTTTTCTCGATGACGGAACGAAGAAGAGCGGCAGAAAGCAAGGCCGAAACTCGAGATTTAGATCAGATCAACATGCATAGTACACACACAAACCCAATTGAAAGTGGAGAGGATAAGGACTGTTGACTTGACATCAATAAACAAGCAAATACTAGCGGAAAAGGAGGCGATGTGGGAGGATGAGACCGACGGATTCCCGGCGACGAATCAGTGAAAACGTGAGAGCGAGGGAATGGTAGTAGGAGGAGAGACAGCAGCAACCACTCGAGATCGTAACGCTCGGCAGTCCAATCGCAGGTCTCCTCGTGTCAGACGAGGAAGCAACTGCGTCTACGTTGTACCTCGGAACACGATTAGGATCGGTTCGGTCGGAAACAAGGGAGGGTGACGCGGGAATATTCCCCACGTCAGAGGTGCAGACCGACGGGTCTCCGTTCTGTGCACGTTTTTCCTATTCTGTTGTGGTAAACAACTTGGAGCCGTGGCCTCGGGACTGATGCGACTCGATTCGGGTCCAAATGGCGGGATCTTCCCGGTGCGGCCCTCGGGTTCGTCGAGGTAGTCGGTTACGGTGGTCCGATCGGGACGGGGTCAAACGTCTCCGCTGGAGGGGGCTCCTCAGCTGGGCACGCGCCCCGTCTGCAGTCCTGCACATAAGTAGGGTCGGGAGCCTCGACCCGACCCCTCCGACGATCAAGTCAGTAAATGGTGGAGGGGGTAGAAAGAAGAAAAGTTTGAGGTGTATCCCTGGTGTGTTCTTTTCTCCGTCACCCCCTGCTCGTTCAGAGTGCGAGGGTATTTATAGGGATGCTTACTGTTTCCTGAGGTGCCCGCTTGCAGGGGGCAGGCTGGTTGCGTCTGACATTGGTTTGTCATGGCGTGAAGAGTCGAGCCTGAGTGGGCGTTAATGCGGCTCGGGCTGTATTCCGATCCGTTTGACCGGGTGCTGTCGCGTCGATCGAGGCGTGAGGCGTTGTTTGACGTCAGCCGGGTCTTATCATAATTACTATCCTCATCATATTCCCCCCCAGAAAGAAGCTATGCGTCGGACGTTGTAATGGGAGTCCGAGGCATGGCTTCAGCTTTCAAACGGGCTAGCCGCGCAGGCGCGATCTCGGGGGGTGTGTAGCCAAGGAGCACGACGCAGGCGGGCTAGCCGCGCAGGTGTGTCTCGGGGGCATGAAGCCGAGGAGCACGACGCAGGCGGGTTGGCCGCGCAGGTGTATCCCGGGGGGCATGGAGCCGGGGGCATGATCCGAGGAGCACGATGCAGGCGGGCTAGCCGCGCAGGTGTGTCTCGGGGGCATGAAGCCGAGGAGCACGACGCAGGCGGGCTGGCCGCGCAGGTGTGTCCCGGGGGGCATGGAGCCGGAGGCATGATCCGAGGAGCACAACGCAGGTGGGCTGGCCGCACAGGTGTGTCTCGGGGGCATGAAGCCGAGGAGCACGACGCAGGCGGGCTGGCCGTGCAGGTGTGTCTCGGGGGCATGATTCGAGGAGCACGACGCAGGCGGGTAGGCCGCGCAGGTGTGGTCTCGGGCATCATGCAGCCGAGTAGCACGACGCAGGCGGGCAGGCCGCGTAGGTGTGGTCTCGGGCAACATGTGGCCGAGTAGCACGACACAGGCGGACAGGTCGCGCAGGTGTGGTCTCGGGCAACATGCGGTCGAGTAGCACAACGCAGGTGGGCAGGCCGCGCAGGTGTGGTCTAGGGCCGAGGGGCATGACTTAGGCGGGCAGGCCGCGTTGAGGTGGCCTCGGTTGGTCTGTGGCCGAAAGATGCAGCTCAGGTGGGCAGCCTGCCCTGAGATGGACTCGGCAGTCTATGGCCGAGGGGGTGCGGCTCAGGCGGGAAGGCCACACTGAGGTGGGCTCGGCAGTCTGTGGCCGAGCCGTGTCGACTCAGAAGATTTCAAGCCGGGGCTAACCACGAGCCGAGAAGGGGTCAGGTAGATACTGAACATTGGCTCGAAAGAGGCTGAGGCAGGGCTTGGATTTCTTTTCATGAGGACTACATTGGGTAGCCACCGCGGGTGCTTAACCTCTGTTATGGAGGCCTCCGCGGCGATGTACCGGTTAGCGCGTTGGAGCATCTCTGGCAACGTGGTGGGAGGTTGCTCCGCGAGGGACTAAAGGAATCTAGAAGGTTGTTGGCCTATCATAAACGCCTGCACTAACAGAGAGGGGTGAGTGTCCGGCAGGCCCCGGATTTGCGTGGCAAAACGATCTACAAAATGAGAGAGGGGCTCGTCCTCTCTTTGTTTGAGTCTGAGGAGCAGTGCCGCGGAAGGCTTCGGCCGTGCATAGGCCACGAAATGGAGCTCGAAGTCCTTGACGAGCTGGTCAAAGGAAGCGATCATTTCGGTCTTTAAGGTGTCGTACCACGTGTGGGCCGGCCCTCTCAGAGTGGTAGGGAGCGCTCTGCACATCAAGGCATCAAAGGTTCCGCATAGCGCCATTTGGGCACGAAAAGTAGCTACATGGTCCGCCGGGTCGGTGGAGCCATCGTAAGCGTCCAGAGAGGGGAGTTGGAAGTCCGGGGGGACTGTCTGATCCCATATCTCAAGCGTGAAGGGAGACCCTTGGTGTGCGTCCTCCTCGAGCTCTCCCTTAGACCTGCGAACCTCTTTCTGCACCTCGTCGAGTCGCTGACTAACGAAGCGCAACTGGGCCCGCAGGGAGTCCACAGAGAGTGCCTCGGGTTCCGGGCGACTGCTCGGGTTTGCCATCACTGGATCCCCAAGTGGGGTCGGTCGGACCCGAGGTGAAGTGGGGAACTCCGGAAGTGTCGTGTGGGCCCGAACGGGCGGTTCGTATTATCGCAGTGGTTGGACTGCGGGTGGGTGCGCTAGTTGAGGAATGAGCGGGATGATGGTTTGCACCACATCCATCAGAGCTCGGACTTGACGGGCGAGGTCCTGGAAGGCCTCGGGTGACACGGGCATCGAGTCGGCGAGGGCGCCGTCGGGCGGCGACAAACCCGGGTCGTTGAATATTTGCCAGTATCGTTTGAAGGTCGTGGTGGTGTGTTCGTCACGATGGCCTCCGTGCAGGGGATGTTCCCCTAGGGCTTCAGTCGGGTGCGACCTGTCAGCCATGGGCTCGTCTGAGCCGCTCGGGTGATCACCCGACATTCCGGGCCCTCCTTCTAGCGCCAAAATGTTGTGGTAAACAACTTGGAGCCGTGGCCTCGGGGCCGACACGGCTCGATTCGGGTCCGGATGGTGGGATCTTCCCGGTGCGGCCCTCGGGTTCGCCGAGGTAGTCGGTTACGGCGGTCCGATCGGGACGGGGTCAACCGTCTCCGCTGGAGAGGGCTCCTTAGTTGGGCATGCACCCCGTTTGCAGTCCTGCACACAAGTCGAGTCGGGAGGCTCGACCCGACCCCTCCGACGATCAAGTCAGTAGATGGTGGAGAGGCTAGAAAGAAGAAGAGTTTGAGGTGTCTCCCTGGTGTGTTATTTTCTCCGTCCCCCCATGCTCGATCAGAGTGCGAGGGCATTTATAGGGAGGCTTACTGTTTCTTGAGGTGCCCGCTTGCAAGGGGCAGGCTGGTTGCGTCTGACATTGGTTTGGCGTAGCGTGAAGAGCCGAGCCTAAGTGAGCGTTAATGCGTCTCGGGCTGTGTTTCGGTCCGTTTGATCGGGTGTTATCACGTCGATCGAGGCGTGAGACGACATCAGCCGGATCTTATCATAATTACTATCCTCGTCACCTCTCTCTCTCCCGTCAATCAATGCGGACCATATAGAACTCGTCTGCTGATTTTTTTCTTGGATCACGGGAGCCATAGAACTCGAATAAGAAGTCTTGGATTAGCATGTGGACGGCGAACATGTGTGGGGTTGCTGTGCATGATATGGTATGGTATCGTATGGTATGGTATGATGTTATCGTCTAAATCCGAGGAGACTAAGATGGATGTTCTCGCTGTCCCATTCATTTGCATCAGAATTGCAGACCGCTGCTGCTGATCCATGAGAGACGACAGATCGCACAGTCCATTGTCTCAACATCACCAACACTTGGAATCGAGAGGCGGTGGCGCAGGTTAACTTACGGAGACCAAGAAAAGCTGAGACCATTGGTTCGGTCTAAGATTCCCGGACAGATCAGCTGTGGGAAAGAGGAGGGTTTAATAATCGGCAGGGTAGGGAAAGCCGGACACAGGGAATTTGGGTGGCGGAGAATAAGAATCTACGCCGTCCTCCACACTTGTACTGTCGGATGAGATGGGGTCCACGCCGCACACACCGGAATCTGATGCCGGTTGCACCCGCACGGGGAATCTTGCACCACCCTCTCTCTCTCTCTCTCTCTCTCTCTCTCTCTGTGTGGAGGAGGGACGCAGCCAACCACGTGCACCGCGGCCCACATCGTCACTTGATTAACCGCCTTCATGTTAAAGCTTCAACGCATCAATTCATCCAAATTTAATGCGTTAAATTTTTAGTTTATGTTAAATTTTATCATGGAAAATATTAATAATATATGGATCAATACGATCTGATTCGAATCTAAATGTTTCAGAAATCTTTATATTTGGTCGATAGGATCTCGGCTATTCGACTTATACCGACATGTATAATTTTCTAACATGATTCTTCTAATACTAAAGTTAGTAAAAAAATAAAATAAAAATTTAAAATGAATGAGAATTGATCTTGATTTGAAATACCTTTTATGATTGGTCTAATTAGAGAAAATATTTCATGAATAAAATATTTTAAAATTTTATATTAAATTGAGACTCGACTACATGTCAAATCTTGATTGGATGAATATTTCTCTTTTCAAATCCATACTTTCTTTTTATTGGATAAATTAAACCTCATTTATAATAAAAACATAAATAATTTTAAATATAAAAATTAAAAAATGATAATTTTAACTCAGCATCATGTTGCTTAGTGGTTTCAGATACTAGTCATTCATTGGTCATTTAATCTCATATTTGTTGAGGAGTCTGAGAACCAACAACTCATAAGTCTGTCAGATCTTTCTTACATTTAGAGATGCCTTTTCAAGTTTATATATTCTGAAAAGATAAAATCACCTAAAGCGAATAATTTCTAGCGAACCAAAGGATTCTTTATCAAATTGGTTCTTGTTGATTGTTCCAAAATCCAGATTAGCAAATACTATTGATGATGATAAATCCTTGGAATAATTAGCAAGATACATAGTGACAAGTTCTTAGAGATAATTAGTTGCAATTAAGCCTCATAAAAGGAATAGCTTGAGATGTTTACCTAATAATTTTCAGTAGAAACTTGGTGTGGGGGTAAGAACAAAAAAGTGAAGCAGATACAAAATCCTAAGTGAAGTAGATGTTTGTCGGTGTTTTAATGAATCTAATCGTCCATGGGTTAGGATCATCTTTGCCAAATATGACACTATATATCTTTGGAACATGAAAACTCTTTCCTCTACATCTTAGACCTGAGACAGTTGTTGAGAAAAAAGATCTCCAAAGCATTTCAAGGGCTAATGAGTACCAATGTCCATGAGATAGATAGATGGCCCATCTTTTTGAATATGTATGAAGGGATAAGGAACAATAGGGGGGTTGATTAATGAACAACGTACCAAACAACATACTTTGAGATAGATAGATAGATAGATGGCCCATATTTAAGTTTGTTTTGGAGTGCCTCACTCAACATCATGTGGAAGATAACATTGTTGACCAAGAGATAACACAAGCATTCATCGGGGCATGATCTCGATTAGAGGAAAACCTAGCAACAATCTTCCCTTCCAAGGAAGTCTAATCATAAAGGAGCTCTCGCCATCGATCGAATTTGTATAGGGCGATCACTCTCGGAGATACGATTGCCCAATGGAGATTAAGGGGTCTACCGGGAGGAGATAAGGGCTAATTCTATACTTTCTTTATAATTAATTATCTTTAGCATCAAGTTTCTATATTTTCAAAAGTTATATTAGGATTCCTATACTTATAAAAGTAAAATATTTAATCTTATTTTTTTTAGGTCGTCGATTTTACTAACGAAAATATCGCACACGATGGTAAATCTTATAGTATTTCTATCAATAAAGTTGATGACGTGAGAAGCAATAAGATTAAATGCTTTACTTTCATAAGTATAAAGATTTCAATGTAACTTTTAAAAGTATAGAGATCAAGATACTAAAGGTAGCTAATTATAAAAAAAAAATCTATAATTAACTCAGGTGATAATGACAAAGGTAAAACACATGTCAAAAGTTGAGTTATGTCATCAAAGCATAACTTTATTATGATATTTTCATAATAAAGTTGATGATTAAATATTTTACTTTTATAAGTATAAAGATTGTAATATAATTTTTAAAAATATAAAAATCAAATAATTAAAGATAACTAATTATAAAAAAATCTATAATTAAATAGTGACAAAGAACACACGTCAAAAGTTAGATGAAAAAGTTATGTCAAAGTCATAATTTGATGACATTCTTCCAACATTCAAAGTCATTTAGGAAAAAAAAAAACGATAATAGTGTTAAAGTTCAACCTAGTTTCCAATAGCTTAAAATATGAAGTATCTATGTTATCAATATTTGTCCGACTAATTACATATTACCCTTTACGTTGTTAGTATCATAATCTTTATATTTAAAAATTTTATATTGAAACCTCTATAATTTTTAAAATAAAATAAATAATTTTATTTATCCTAATATCATCAATTACATCAATAGAAAACATAATACATAATATCAAGTGTTGGATCGATGCGAAAATGATGGACAAAAAGATAGTTTTAATATCTTTTTTATTTTTAGCATGTGAGATGTTAAAATTATCTTTTTTGTTAATAAAATCGTTGGAAACAAAAGAGATATTAAAATTATTTTTTATCCATCATTTTTGTATCGATTCATACGATTGTCACATGTTATGTTTTCGATCAATAGAAATCTTAATATAATTTTTTAAAATATAAAAATCATAATACTAATAGAGTCCAAATACAAAAAGTAATTAACTAAAGAATTAGACTTCTATGATTTTATAACCATCCCTGATGAATTCTTAGACATATTAACTAAAGAATAGTTGTTTTCTATATATATATATATATATATATATATATATATATATATATATATATATATATCTGCTAACGTGCGCGCTTAATTGGCACTGACCGAACTCGATGTATGAGTCACAATTAGTCGCGATCAGCTGAGCTGATGTACCGAAACCCAAAACAGTTTCATCAACTTTCTACGATCTGAATCACGAGAGTTCGCAATCGATGTTATTTGGAACATTGTGCATGACGGTACAAAAATTGCAGGTCTTGTTCTTCAAGTTTGCACGGAGAAGACAACCTCTGCTGTATTGCGTGACTTGCACGCTGATAACTAATCTTCCTTTTGGCTTTTCAATCACAAATTGCCACAAGTTTGCGTAACTTGCAGGCTCGTTCTTCAAGTACGCTCCCAGAAGGCCAAGACGATCTCCGTGCTCTCCCTGGACGGCAAATCGTGACCGACACGGCACCGAGGAGTTGCAACTCTCGAGCTCGCTCGAGTTCCAATTCCACGTGACCCTTCACAAGTCGTTTCGGAGGCTTGACGGTTTCGCACTAGCCACGTCACGTGCGTCCTATCCGCTCTCCATTTAAATACTCCCCCCCCTTGCGACAGTCGGATGACCGCAATTGGTTGAGTAAGCCCACCGGCTAACTAATTGAATGCACTGTGTGTGTGTGTGAGAGAGAGAGAGAGAGAGAGAAGAGGAGAAAGAAAAGAGAAGTGGAATCAGATACCATGACATCCTATATAGTCGACACCAGCATTCTTTTCGCCCGTCAGCGGGCCATTTTATCATTGGTAAATAAGAAGACTGCCGAGGGTTGCATCGCTTCGTCTTCATCGCGTTCCTCAACAAGGTGCGTTCCGTCCTCCCTTCTGGATGTTTTCGCCAAGAAATTGGAACGGGTCGGTGGAAACCGTTGCAGGTGCGGGTCGAGGAGGAGGAGCATCGTCGAGTGCTCGAGCTCGGGCTGGAGCTGGAGCTGGAGCTGGAGCTGGATCTGGAGAGGTGGGCGATCGGATAAGCCGACGATGGACCAAGGAAAGGGTTCCGAGGGATATGGTGCGGCCGGGGCGATGGTCTTCGAGCCGATTCTCGAGGAGGGGGTCTTTCGGTTCGATTGCTCCGAGACCGACAGAGCTGCGGCGTTTCCTAGCCTCTCCTTCGCGGATCCTAATGTCAGGGAGGCTCCGATCGCGGTTCGTCGGGTCCCCGAGTACGTCCCCGCCTTCGAGCGTCGTCGTGGCCAGCAGATGGTCACGATCCAGGTTCGCCGTAACATTTACTTCCTTGATCGATGCTTCATTATTCCCCTCGACCTTTTCTCCCGAGGCCATCATCTATTTTGAATGGGATGCCGTTCTGTATAACCTGAAGTCTGTTAGGGATCACGAGAATCTGCAACCTTGGTAGTAAAACGACAAAGTGTGTTGTTCACGAAGATTGTTATGGTGTTAAACGTTCCAAGTTTGCTTACGGAAATATAGGGCAGTGCATAAGACGCCTAAAAAGAACCCAAGTAAACACTCTAGACAGCGAAAAATGGAACATGATCATGAAAAGTGGTGCATTATAGATTCAATACGTGGTTGACAGTATGCACTTTGGCTTCTTAAGTGGGTGTGGAAGCAATTATCAGTCTAATGATGGTGTATCTGCAATGGTGACGGAACAATTTGTTAATTCTTAGAATATCTCTCTATGAAAGACAGGGTATTATCGGGAATCATGTTTTTCCCTATCACATGTAAGGATATGTCTCTCTCTCTCTAAAAGCTCTGGTAACTTTGTGTATGTTGTGATCATGTGACTA